>NC_054558.1:9697297-10044797 GCF_017654505.1 Polyodon spathula
AGGGAAATTCTGTGTGAAAGAAACTACATGGAGGTAAGGGCTTTCGGGGTTTGAGTGTTGGGTGTAACTTGTTTGTGTGGGGGTTTTAGTATTTAATTGTTACTACAGAGGTGTTTCATTCCTGACTAATCTCAATTCTCTTGGTTTCTGTGAGAAGAGGGGGGCCACTTATTGAGCCAGACTTTGTTCAAGATGGTCCTGATTGGTCCCTTGCATTCCTGGAGGTAAAATAATGTAACTTTGCATCCGATTCATTCATGTCCCCTTGGTCATGCCTACTGAGGTCTACTCTGTCATCTAGTTGAAGCAAAGTCTAACGGCCCCCTTAACTAATCTGTCTCATAAAAGATGGCTGCCATATTGAAATTGTGTGACATTTTAAGGTCTTGGCTTTGTGTACATGTATTCTGTGATTCCATTGGTAAAATTTGATTGTGGAGAAATGAACCCTTTCTGCCAGTTTTTGCAATGCTGTCACTGCCAGTGTGTAGGCCTTGTATTTCAACCATTGAGGTAGTGACTTCATATGTACAGGGTCTAGAGACATATACACACACACACCCACACACCAAGTCTGTGGTCCTCTTTGTCAGATGTTCTTCACAGAAGAGATGATTACATGGAACGTTCCCAGTGTTCTACAATCCAACCTGTTCAACCATCCAATTGCCCTTTTAAAAATGCTTGCTTCCTGTGGATGTTAGCTGTCTGACTTTGGGTTTAATCTCCAAACCCTTGCTTGGTTTCTTTTCAGGTAACTCCTCCAGACACCAGAACCTAGATTCTGCCCCTGACCTACTTGCTGAATAGTGCCAGAAAATACAACCTGTACTCATCCTGCTGTAGTTGAAGCCATTCTCCAATAGTAAGTGACTATTTGTGGTCTACAACTACCCTTTTCTAACCAATCCAGTCCATTGCAATGACAACTGCTCTTCCTCTTGTTGTTGCTCGGACAGTAAGTGGCTAGTGTGATGGTGCTGCATTCTATACTATGGTAACATGGCAAAATGGGTCGCAACTGGATTCCTTTTGTGGGCTCAAGAGAACTTGGAAGTCTGCTTGCCCTGTACAATGCCAACTCAACCCATTTCTGGATGACTCTGCCATACAATTTAATTGATGCCACATATAAAGTAAGTAATCTAGCAGTTTGGGTTCAACACATTACTGACCTGATGTATTGTCTCTATAGGTGATCAGTTCTTCAGGCATCAGAAGCAGACTTGACTTGACTTGACCTTGAAGGATTTGCATGCATTTCTTTTGTTTACTAGACTCATTCCTCCTGTAGGTCGCAGTGCTGAAGGGAGGGCTGGTGGTGCAGTAAAGGCATTTGTCTTCTGGCCCAGTTGAGCTGAAGAGAGATCAATCCCTTCACTTTATGCCTAGAAGCAGTAATATGCATAATGTGAACATGATTGTAGTTCAAGTAAAATGAACTTTACATGGTGTGGGTTCACTTTGTACTCCTGTTTTTGTGTTTAACATTTTTTTTTTTTTTTTGTTCTCTTGCAGCTCAGGTCAATGTGTGGTCTCTTCTGAGCGCTGCAATGGGAGTGTGTTCAGTGGCTGCCTTTGTAACAGGAGTTGTATTTTTTTTTTTTTAAAGTTTATTAAATCTTGTTTTGTAAAGCTGTTTGGGTGTCTTTTTTTTTTTTTTGTAGGTCCCTAAATAGTAAATGTGTTAATGGATTCTCACCCATTGCTGCATTGCTTATTTCCTCATTTGACAATTCCTGATCAGGCCATGCTCCAATATGGTGTCATTTCTAAGGACCCTTCACTAATTCACTGTGTGAACCCACAGGCAAAGACTTTCCTCCTCTATTGAGGCACAACCCTATCTTTATGAAGCTGTTTCTATTGAACAATAACAGGGTAATTGCTGTACTAAAATATAATGAACACCCCTGCCCCCTGTGTCCCTTTTAAAATACATTTTAGGTAATATATTTTTTCTTTAGTATATATTCCACCACAGTATACAAATGTAATGTATTGGCATGACCCAGGCTTTAACAAGAAACCAACCAGAGCCCTACTTTTATTGATTTATGAATAAATCTTATATATTTAACTTATTTGACAACCTCGTGTGCAAATGAGAATGAGGGGATGTCCTGTTTGCATGTTTAGGTTTTAAACTTACTTAATTTGAAAACAAAAGCTGGTGCAAAGTGTGTGTTTATATATGATTTTCTTTATTTTTCTAAAAATATATATATTGTTATATTTTAGGGTAAATGCTCTGTCACTCATCCCTTATTTTGGACCCTTCTTTATAAATTTAATTTATATATAAAAAAGTAATTCTCTAACATTTCAGTCTCTCAAATCATTAATTTCTTCCTGCCGTGCAATTCCTGTTTATCATACTTTAGGACCCAAGGGAAGCCTGTGGCAGGCATGCATTCAGGTTACCATGCGACTCCTTGTTCATTGGGATCATTCAGGCTTTTCCACTTGCAAGGCACTCTGGTACGTATTTCACCTCAGGTCTACACTTCCCAGAATGTATTGTGGTGTGGATTGAAGCTCCTAAACTATCCCAAGACTGTTCTAGTGTGCATGAAGTCATGTGGTAACCCTGCCCGTGAAGGCCTGTTTTCGAGTTCTTCCCCATGCAGTCTCCCTTATTTTGAAAGCTCAGTGTTGACAGGTATGACAGAGACTCGACATAAGTAAATAGACACCATGTAAGCGTACAGTGTCGAGCTGCACCCTGCTGGACTCAACACGAAACGACAATGATTTTAACCAAGGCCTGTGCCTCAAAGAGTGCTACAGATTTTTTTTTAAATGTTTTTTTTAGCAGAAGAGTATATAGAGTGTGTTTTTTTCCCTCTTGCACCATCTAGTGGTTACATTGCAAACCTGCAAGATATTTTATTAATAGAAAAAAGGTTTTAATTTATGTGTAAAAGATGTATCCAGTGTGACCGAGGCCTCATTTTCAAGGGGGTCCTGTTAGATAATAAAACAAATACAAACAAGACAATAAGTATATGTGTGCTTCAAACTTATCCAGCAGCCTACACACAAAAACAACACAAACAAGACAGCTATGTGTTAATGTGGACTGAAGTAAAAACAATGGCAAGAGGTTCTAAGCAATTCCGTAATACGATCTTCATAGCCAGAAAAGGAGAGCGTGCCAAACTCCCTCTTCATACTATAAGAGTTCTACTTTGGGAGCTGATCGGTGAAAGGTAGTTCTCCTAAACGTGCGCGAACCCCCGGGCTACCAAACTAACAGAATCCTGGGAGCGTAAACTATAGCCAGCGTTAACCCTTTCCACCAGAACATTCAGATACCAAGCCTTTAAGAAACTGAAAAACTAAATGGGGCCCAGGAAAAAGCTTACGATTAATGAGAGCCAGCCTAGTTTTATATACATGTGACAATGGTGTGTCAAAGAGGGACAACCTAGAGCAACTCTGCAGCAGAAATGATACATTCCGTCCAATTTGTGTATGGACTGCTTGAAAGCAAACTGATAGATATAGTCACCATGATCTAGGATAGGAAGCATAGTAGCGCCACTAACTTTAGTCTGCGAGACTGAGAAAAAGCCTTCTTATTCCTAAAAGGGAAACCTGATTTAGGTCCTAATTGAAAAGCCAATGTATTAATATTGTAGTTAAATGTAAATTGCTCATCAATCCATGTGCCTCAATATTTCTGAGAAGAAACTTTCTTAAATATCTCCATGCAAGGCAACAATAACCCAGGGCAGATTTCTAACCTTCTTCCTATCAGAACGGAACAGCACTGTTTGTGTCTTAGATACATTAAGTAGGAATCTATCTTGAAATAGTTGTTGCTGTCCAATATCAAATGCAGTCTGCAGATCCATCTGCACTGTCTATATAGCACACCCTACCATGTTCAAAATAGTGTCACCAGCATATACATGGATATTTGTGTTAGCGTTCCCCGAATCAGATCTTAGGTCATTAACATAAGTGTAAAGAGGATTGGTCCTAGGACTGAACCCTGAGGTATCTCTTTGCATAGAGGTAAAAAGGTTGAAATAATGCCATCCGCTCTTATTGCTTAAGTACAATTTGTTTGGTAACCCTTGAACCAATCCACAGACCTCACTACATCCTAAACAGCATCATTTTGCACACATGACTGTATGATCTACTGAATCAAAGGCTTTACATCCAGTAATAAGGCTAGTGATATGTCATGAATCAGGATACGAAGAGCAGTGTGTGCTGTGATTGGATTGAAATCCTGACAGGTGATCTACTAGGATGTTGTTCTGTTGTAAGAAACTCTTTAATTTACTAAACTCTCAATTATTTTAGCAATAACTGGTGAAACAGATATAGGTCTATAATTATTAAGACCTGAATGATCGCCTCCCTTGACAACAGGGACAATGCTTTTCCACATTGATGGCATTTAGTAAGAGAGATTCAATGAATTAGCTAAAGGCTGAGCTAATGGTTGAGCAATAAGCCTAGTTGCTACTTAACAATAAATAAATAAATAAATAAATAAATAAATACAGCTCCAGACTATCTGGACCGGTTGACTTTTCATGACCAAGATTCGTTAAAGTACGTCTGCTGTTTTTAGACAGTAGTATGGAAGTACAAGTAGTCTAGTGCTATCTTAGATTAGTTAGAATCAATATGTAACAGAGTCCAGTGTTACAGAATGTTCAAATGCTTGGCCAGCCCTAATAAAATGCTTTTTAAAGCAATCAATACCGTCTTTACTCTCAGTATAATTACAATCATTAAATGTCACGTGTTGAGAGCTGATGATAACCCAGCACATTGTATACCTTTCACGTTTCCAGAATGTGTGTGGGTCATTCACATTGCCAGTAGTTAGTCTCAAAACGTAATCTGATTTAGTTTTCTGAATTAAATACGTACATTTATTCCTCAAAGTACGAAACTGCTTTCAATCACGTTCACATTTTTTGATTTTGGATGAATGCTGGTTGTTGTACTGTCGTTGCTCGGAAACAGACCTGGCAGCGATAGCGGATTTGGGGAGTTTGCAAAAATTCCTCATGCGTTTACGCTCGCAGGAAATTCCCACATTGCAGGCTTTTAAATAATTTCCCTGTTCATCCTTACTCCGCCCAGGGAAGCTTTGTATATGTCAACCATCGATGAGTTAGTGGAGCTCCCGCGAGAAGCGCTTTTGTACGCGAGAGTGGCGTGTAGAGGAGCGAGTTCCACTGGGAGCTCCAGACCGGCTGTGCGCGATAAAGGCATTGCAGCAGATCAGCTGCTGACCGAGTGGACAAACCAGAGATAAAAAAATAAATAAAAAAAAAAAACACACAAAAAAACAAAAATTGGGCTTCGCTGCAACCACCGTCTATCCGATCTACTGTTTGATTTTCAAACGCGCGTGGATCTTTGCAACTGAGGGCGCCTGCATGTAATTTTTTAGGTTTAAATTGTTTTAAAAAGCAGAAGTTCAGAAGTTGGCGTGTTACTGCTAGTGCAGGGGATTCGTTTCTGTAGGAATGTCGCACAAGGAGAGACCCACTTTTTACCGACAGGAGGTCAACAAAACAATCTGGGAAGTCCCGGAGCGGTATCAGAGTCTGTCTCCGGTTGGGTCTGGTGCTTACGGAACAGTATGGTAAATATATGTTTTATTGCATTTAGCGATTGGGTTATAGCACAAGTCATTGCGTTATGTTGGCATTGCAGGCTTGCTTATGTGCAGGCCCGTGTTCTTGCTCAATCAAAGCTGACACGCAAACCACGAACAGGCCCGCCTCGCTGCACTGAGACACGCTCGGTCCAGTTGTTCACTCCATACATATAAATACAGCTATGCCTGCAGAGAAGGTGCGCCAAAAACGAATGCCTGGACTGAACAACAGGTTTGCAGTTGTGAGCTGCAGCCCTCTTATAAAAATAGTGAAGGATGCCAGTGTTGCATGCAGTTGTACCCCTTGATGCTGTGTAAATGTAAAACAAACATGCTTTGCATTGAGGCACGGTACATGCTGTTTTGTCCAGAGTTAGTGTGTCAGTCGCAGCCAGTTCTCTTTTGTTGTACCTATTTGCTTACTCAGCAATATAGACCAAAATGGAAACTGTCCAAATTCATTTTTATAAGTGTTTTATTACATAATTAATATATGATTTTTAGACAACAGGCATGTCCTGTATGCAGTTTCTCCAGTCATTTTTATTTTATTTTTATTATAGATATGAGGCTAGATTAGCATTCATGCATTTTGGAGCTGCTGTGTTTTCAGTTGTATCAAAAAAGATCTTTTGTACTGCAGACTACTGTCTCAAGAGATTCAAATCCTGTTTTCAGCACAACAGCTCGTAATGTGTGTTTGTTTTAAAGGTGAAACATCGTGTTAACCTGTTGCTTTATCGAGTCTGCCGGGGTCACATATCAAGCACAGCGGAAAATGCAGCAAATATTATAAACGTCTCATTTAACGATACATGTGTTTGCTGGGATCTGATGATCGTTATCGTTTTTTTTTTTTTTTTTTTTTTTTTTTTTTTTTTTTTTTTAATGATGCACCGATCATTTTGCCTTCTGCAGCCCTAGTCAAGTAGTTTGGCTTGAGAAGGTAACAGGAGTGAATCAGCGATTAGATTTCCAGACTTTTAAAGAATTAACTGTGCATTGTACTCTACCAGCTCTATACTTCGTGACAGGACTACACTTTGTACATTTATAGTTTCGAAACATATTCTGCGTCTTTAAAAAATACATAAATACAAGTAAAATCCCAGTAAGTGTTGCAAGTGGTTGTGAGACTCCTCGTGTGTTTGGCAAGATGGTCTGCTCGCCAGTACAGTATGCGCTTGCTCCTGTGCCCCTTCATTGCTGTTCTGTACGATAGTGAGCATCTGTTGATGTAAGACTATGTAATGATGTCATGGCATTATCGCCAGTTATGACTCAGTAAGGTGGATTAGTTGGAGCTCTCAAACTCTCCAAGGTCCTCAGCCCATGAGTCATCATACTGAAACACATCAGTTAGGATTTGCTACATGTTTTTTTGGGTGTGGTGCCCCATATAAATATGTTCCTTTACTTCTTTACTTGTGTTTTGTCCTCTGATCAGTAACATGTCATTAGTATGACAAACAGCATTTTGATATGTTTGCTGATCAGAGCTGGCTGTTGTGTTTTAACCTCCTCCTGCTGCAAATATAACCCAAGCACACTGATTTCACCAAGGCTGGTCTTGTGTCCTTGTCCTACCCCTACAGCTAAAACTGCTAAAAGGCTGTGCAAGTTGCGCAGGTAAGTATGGGAGACTGCAGAAAGCAGACATTCATTTTATTTGTGAACACTACTATTCACACATGCAACACAAATTTTTATTTTTCGTGTTCTGGACGGGCACTTCAGTGATCCGAGGGCATGCAGTTAAGTGTAATCGTGGATAGTGTTGAAGCACTCTGTTTGACCCGTCTCTTAGCTAGGTGACAGGGCTTGTGCAGGTTTACTTTCATCTGTTACTGTCAGACCTGTGGTCCGCTAAGGCTGACAGGGCTGCTAATTCCTTTGTGTTTTGGAGACAGTGAAGCAGTAGTCTTGTGGGATAGCGCACACAGCGAGTCCTGTAGGAAGCAACGCAGAGAAAAGCAGCAAACTAATAGCATCCAGGCCAGGGAATGTTGTGCTCTGTACAGCACCAGAGAAGGAAAGGGGGATTCCGACTGCATGGGGACAGGCACTGGAGGCATTCTGAAATGGAAGAATCCAGAGTTAACAGCAGGACTGTGGGATGCAACTGTTTACTGAATCACCTCGGGGGCGTTTAGTGTGAACTTTTTTTTTTAATATTTCTTCTCTTTCATTTTCCATACATGGTGGTTCCATTCTGTGTGTACAGTTAATGCAGTTGTCTGAAGGCTGTGGCTTGGAGAGCAGGTGAAGTGTTTTGCAGATGCTTCAGTGCACAGGTTTAGAATGTGTTGACTGTGTGTCCACCCGTACAGTAGTTTAATCTTTTCTGAGCACCATGAAGCTACGATCTGTACTTGCATGCCCCAGATGGATTGTCTTCCTGATGAGGCTGCAGTGAACTCTGTGCTTGCATGCCCCAGATGGAGTGTCATCCTGCAGTTCCTCGAACCCTGCTTGCCGCTCCGCTCCCCTGTCGCAGTGCTGTGAGATATTTGCAAAGCAGATGCACTCTTTCCATTGCATGTTGAGAGGCACCTTTCTCATCGCTGGAGGAATTAAAAAACCCTTCCAGCTGCAGCACTTAAACTCAGTGGAGTTACAGAAGCTCAAAACTTTATGGAATGCTTTACCCAGGCCCGTGTGGTGTACTCTACACCTCAGTTACCACTGCACACTTAACAACTTGACTCCAGTTTTGCGTGGTGTACTGTACACAATGAGTATACAGTTTGAGTGTAGTCATTTTCACAAGATGTTTCAGTGTGTAATTATATCAGACAAACTCATGGTGACTCGACTAGCAGCTGAAGATAACAATTAAAAAAAAAAAAAAAATCAATCAATCAAAGTTCCCTGAAGAAGACAGTTGTTTGTGCTGGTTCAGTAACACTGCAGGGTTTCACTGGTAAACACAAGCAGGGCTGTTGACAGCAACAGCAAACATTTGTATTTGTGAGCTGAGTGAGAATACCGCCACAGCTCTGTGGTGTGTCTGGTCAGATGCAAGGCATGTCTTTCACGTGACGCTGCCCAGATTCACATGCGCTCACAGTGCAGTGTTCATTTTGAAATCCTGCATCTTGCAGCTTCACTGAAAGGCTGTCAATCTATGCTTTGATAGATGAGCTATTTGCATTTTCTGTGTAAACGATCCTTTTAGCATTTGAAGCGTCATTTCGAAAGCGCAGCTTGATTTTATAATTCATAATTCTCTTTGTAGTTCCCTTTTTTTGTATTTTTCAGACTGTACACTGATTGGGTTCAGTCACAGTGGCTTGTTTACAAAGCATGAAACTACTTCAAATGATGAAACCTTTTGAAATAATTAGAAAATCAATGCAAGATCCTTTTAAACCTTTACAGCCTTAGTTGAGTGTGCTTTTTTAAAATTGCCTTTTCCTTGTACTAGAACATGAGCTGAAAATGTTTATTCTGCAAATGAATGCACTGGAGAGCAGTCTGGACTCTGTGCTATTTCACCTCCTCTAGCTGAGCCCTGTTCCCTAAAACAAAAGTGTATTAAGCAGGAAATCTACAATATAGATTTTTTTTTTTTTTTTTCTTTTTAAATAGTCAAGTACTATATTTTTTACTAAGCTGCCATTAGCAGTACTGTCTGTTCAAAGCAATGAACTCTGCTTTTTTAAGTTGACTTTGCTGCTTGCGTAGTGAAATCAAGCATGTGCCAGCGATAACTGGAGGGTATCTCATTGCATACACAAGTTCAGACACGACGCCGCAAGTGGAGACGTGCTGGGATGCAACAGCAAAGCGAATCCTGCCTTTTAGGGAATGTGAACAAACTAGACTGGCAACCAAAAGCACAAAAGGCTGCTTGAATTGTGATAATGTGTCATAGGAATCTCGTACAATGTGTCGGTAGAGTTGATGTTTTTGTACGTTCAAGGTAGCAACCACCCCAAATATACAAAGTGTTTTAATACACAGACTGGCAGTGGGCGCTACGCGCTCACACTGTTGTCTTCATGATGACCCTTGTACTTCTGTTGGCTGTGCCATTGGCAATACTCTACCAGCCGTCTTTGGTGGCTGTGGCCCCAGCTTGTGCAAATATCACTAATCGAATAGAAACTACCTTGTTATTTCAGCAAGGAAACATGATATTTTTTGGCTTGTTGTCAAAGAACATTTTTTGTTTTGGAAGAATGTGACTCCCAGTACTGTGCCTGGTTTTAACAGCGTGTTCCAGGGGAAAGGGCAGGCCGCTGGAAAAGTGTTCCTCTAAAACATTTCTTTTTTATCTCCTCGAGGTGGAGCTGTGAAGCCTGTGATATTCTATTCTTTGGACTGTAAAAAGGGGCTTATTTTAAATATGAGTAATAATAATAATAATAATATTGTTATTTATTATATAATTATTTCAACAACCTTTTTTTACAGATTAATACACATTACTTCTGTATTGCATGCACTTGCACGCATTTGTGCCTTTACCAAATCAAAGTAGTTTTTTTTTTTATTTCTATATCTTCCCCCTAAGATGTATTCTGAAAATGTCTAACCCTGCTTCTACAGTCACGTTTATCATGCACAGGCTTCTGAACTTGGTTCACAGTTGCATGTAACCCACCCACCAGCCCACACAGCATGACAGAAGCTAGTTATAGTTGGACAGTGTGTTTTGCAGACGCTTATGGGCTGTAAGTGCACTCAGTTTAATGGTTTTCAGCAACGCAAGTACATTCAGTAGGTTCAAACCTGCTGTGGTGGGTTGAGGTCATGTGTTCTGTAATCTTTAAGACTGAAGTCGGGTGGAGCTCAGTGCTGGAATATGGTTTGCACAGTGTCATGTGGGGGTGTTGGTGTGATACTCGTGAAATGGTAGTGTTCGGAGTCTGAATGGCTTTGCTTCACTCTGGGTCTCAGTTTGCAAGCTGTTTCACATGCTGACTGACCGCAAGTTACAGGGGCTTCTGTTTGTTTCTGTCTGATTTTTATCTAACCAGAGGAAACTGAGAGCTGCTTCTGAACTTAGCTGGTCACCCACTGAGACAGTCCCACTGTGCAGAGCAGCAGTCTCACTCTGCAGCACCCAAACACGTTTACCCAACTGCTAACACTGCAGCACCCAAACACGCTCGCCCCACTGCTAACACTGCAGCACCCAAACATGCTCGCCCCACTGCTAACACTGCAGCACCCAAACATGCTCGCCCCACTGCTAACACTGCAGCACCCAAACATGCTCACCCCACTGCTAACACTACAGCAAGCAAACATGCTTGCCCTACTGCTAACAATGCAGCACCCAAACATGCTCGCCCCACTGCTAACACTGCAGCACCCAAACATGCTCGCCCCACTGCTAACACTGCAGCACCCAAACACGCTCGCCCCACTGCTAACACTGCAGCACCCAAACATGCTCGCCCCACTGCTAACACTGCAGCACCGAAACATGCTCGCCCCACTGCTAACACTGCAGCACCCAAACATGCTCGCCCCACTGCTAACACTGCAGCACCCAAACATGCTCGCCCCACTGCTAACACTGCAGCACCCAAACATGCTCGCCCCACTGCTAACACTGCAGCACCCAAACATGCTCGCCCCACTGCTAACACTGCAGCACCCAAACATGCTCGCCCCACTGCTAACACTGCAGCACCCAAACACAGTCCTGCACAGACCTATGGCCTGGCATTCCACAGTTACTTTTTATAGTATTGCCTTATCCTCTAGTCATTTAAACCAAACACAGAAAACTTTTGTCAAAGACAGTTGTCCTTCCGGAAACCATTAATAACACACATCATGCAACCCAAAGCCTCTTCGTCTACAGCCGCTGTGGCCAAACGTTTTGCATCGCCTATAATTTTTTTATATATGAATGAATTAGAACCATAATTGAGATTTTATTTAGCGTCATGTAATCAAAGAAACTACAAAATGATCTTACAATTGTCTACCAGAAGTCATAATAGTACAGTATTTCATGTTAAGTTCTGAAATGTCACATTTGTCAGTGTGTCAGTTTTTCATTATGTATATGGACTGTGCAGGAGGTATTTGAGGGACTGCTCGGGGTTCAGTGCAGGAGGTATTTGAGGCACTGCTCGGGGTTCAGTGCAGGAGGTATTTGAGGCACTGCTCGGGGTTCAGTGCAGGAGGTATTTGAGGCACTGCTCGGGGTTCAGTGCAGGAGGTATGTGAGGCACTGCTCGGGGTTCAGTGCAGGAGGTATTTGAGGCACTGCTCGGGGTTCAGTGCAGGAGGTATTTGAGGCACTGCTCGGGGTTCAGTGCAGGAGGTATTTGAGGCACTGCTCGGGGTTCAGTGCAGGAGGTATTTGAGGCACTGCTCGGGGTTCAGTGCAGGAGGTATTTGAGGCACTGCTCGGGGTTCAGTGCAGGAGGTATTTGAGGCACTGCTCGGGGTTCAGTGCAGGAGGTATTTGAGGCACTGCTCGGGGTTCAGTGCAGGAGGTATTTGAGGTACTGAGGGGTGAAAGTCTAACCAAAACAGTTCCTTTTTTGATTTACTTGTGTGTGTCAGCTAAGAGTGCAGCGTTTATTGAGTTTTATTTATTTATTTTTTTTAAAGAGTGAAACCCAAGTAATCTGGTCAACAAAGAAACTTCAGTTACTTATGTATTTATTTTGCTGTGATTAAACATGTTTGTTTTATCTCTCTCTTTCAACAGCTCCTCCACTGATGTCACATCAGAACTCAAGGTGGCTGTAAAGAAGCTTTCCAGACCTTTTCAATCCATCATTCATGCAAAGAGGACTTACAGAGAGCTGCGTCTGCTGAAACACATGAAACACGAGAATGTAAGTGTGGACAGCCACCCCGCTGCATGGAAATGTTCAGTGCAGCGCCGCTGCGAAGCTAGTGGAAGCCCCCTGTGCAAGATCATGTCATCTCAAGCACTGCAGTCACAGCTCTCCGCTCTGCAAGCGGGTGTGCTCTGGGGTTAAAAAAGCTGCCACTTGTACTACTGGTGTAAAAGATTGCATTTAATTAACACAAAGTTACAGAAGGAATATGTTCTTGTGTGGCTGTGACAGGCGGCCCAGTTTTGGCCAGCTACCTGCAGACTCTCTTTCTAATTCTCCCCCTGCACAATGCTTTGCTCCCTGGAGTAAACCCTGTCACAAGGTCTGCTTGACTTGAGCTGTGACTTCATCCATGTAACTGCAAAACCTCTCTTTCCAGCTGCTGTCTTTCTGAAATTTGCAAGATGAATGTGGAGTTGTCTGTTTTCTTTTGAAAAGGGTGCCAGTTTTGTGGCTGCTTTAAATGCATGAAATCAAAAGCGTTTGGGTTGTGTTTTTTGGAGGTTTCACAGAGCACAGGGTGCGCACTTTTCCATGTTTCGACCTGGGATTTTTGTGTTGTCTTTTAAATGACTTACTCGTGTGCTGATGCCAGAATGGATTTTAAAACAGAGCTTGAAGCCAATATCCATCTCTGTCAATCTACCTATCTGTCTGTCTGTGTATCTCTAACTCTCTGTATCTATCTCTATCATATATTTGATAGATAGACCTATATTAAAATAGGGGGGTTATATATATATATATATATTATATATATATATATATATATATATATATATATATATATATATATATATATATATATATATATATATATATATATATATATTGTAAACGATCCTTTCACTTTTCACGTTCGTTGCCCCTTTCAAAGTAGACCCAGGACACAGAAATGGAATTGATTTAAGTGCTGACGCGCACTTTTAATAAACACCAATCAAATAAATTAAACAAAACAAACAAACACCTAGCTCCTTCTCTGGAGCACTAACTATACCGTCTGGAACCTAACTGAACCAGGCCAGCTAAGCTGTTTACCTGTAACCCAAACAGAACTCACAAGGTTTAACACAGCACTTTACCTTGACTGCTTGGAAGCAGACCACACCTTCTGCCTCCTTAAGCACAGCAGCCCCGAACAAACTGCCTGTCTCTCTTAAATACCCTACACCTGGCTCTAATTTACAACTGCCACCAGGTGCAGGGGATTACTAAACAATTAAGCAATTAAACAATTAGACCCAAATATGCATTCTCACAAGTTTTAGCAGGGAAGGATTTTAACCCCCTCCCTGCTACCTTACTATATATATGTATATGTGTCTATCTGTTTGGTTTGTGATTAATTAATACATAATGTTTTAATGCTTTAATAATGGTGGTCAGAATGCCGTGTGTTTTTGTTCTTCGTGATATTTAACACGTTTTTAAACAGCAGAGCTCATCACAGGAGTGTAGTGGCTGCAAACATGTTGCATTTACATACAGTAGACAGGATAATTACATTAGCAGGGATGGGAATAAGACTCCCTTTGCATAGCAGTTTGATCCATTCCTGGTTTTATTATGAGTCTTATAACAGAGCTTATTACTGATACACTATGGATAATCAATTAATAGCAAAACCTGAAATAGGTGAAACTGCTATGCAATAGGAGTCTTATTCCCATTCCTGTTCTTCCTGTAACATTGCTAATCATGAAGCCAGCATTCTATGACAGTACTGTTTCTCTTCCCCCAGGTGATTGGACTATTGGATGTTTTCACACCTGCAACAAGCCTGGAAGAATTCAATGATGTGTAAGTTAAACTTCCCGTCCATCTCATAGCTACATTCTAACAATGTAATCCTCTATTTCGTGTGTTTTACACAGTACAGTGTTACTCGACGCATAATGAAGAAAATGAATTCTGACTGGGAAATAATCAATAATAGGATGACTGAGCTAAATTGAGATCTGAGCATATCTGTACTGCTCTTCTGGACAAGAAAGTAAGGACTGGCTTTCTCAAAGCAGTTCATGTCAGTCAGACGTTAGTTATTTCAGAAGTGAGACTTTATTATCTTTAATAATTATCTTCAATAATCATCTCCCGTGATAGAATGCTTAAAATCCATTAGCTAAAGTAGAAATAGATTAGTAACAGCAGCAGTGCATTCTCCGCACCACACAAGGTTGTTATTGTTTTTATAGATGCATTTCCACTGAGTAAACACGGCTCATGAGCTGGCTGAAACAAAGAACATTAAATCTTGTTTACCTTCCTAATGGAGAATCCAGCGATTCTCAGCAGTGAGCTGCATCTATCCTCTCCTGACGACAAACCCTAAATGTGCACAAGCTAGAATAATGCACAGTTAATTATGACTGCGCTGGAGACAAGGAGATGTGGAATTTCTTCTGACTCCACTGGTAATACTTGAATTTTAATATGTAAAAATTGACAACACATAAGAATAAAGTGCAATAAGAGATTCTGATGCTGACCTAGGTGTTAACCCTTTCCGGTCCTATGTCGGACCAATTTTCCCTTTCCAGTCTGATGTCATCAAAACGATATAAAGCACAGGTCTCTAGTTGTTATTTCTCCGGAAAAAGTCAAGAAATCCTTTCAATGGCCGAGTGAGATGGATAGGAGCCGAACAAAGCCAAAAAAAAAAGCGTCTCTCATAGCCCCATCCACTACAGAGATAACATGGACACAAACAAAGTAGATAGCTGCTTTTGCATCCAGCACTCAAAGAATATCACGGACATTTGCAGAGATTTGAGATGTTATAGTAATGAAATAATGACTTGGATCGCATTCTTGAGGAGTTTGGTGATAAAACGAGTGATCAAGAGAGGATTTATCAGTGTGCACATCTAATAAAGAGGTATGTGAAAAATATAGCAAACAAGGGGTGGGGCTTGGCTGGAGATACATTACTAAGTGTCCTGTTGATATGCAGGGCCTTTTAAACCTGTTTTACTCTCGGGGGGGGGGGGGGGGGGGGGGCGGGGGCGGGATTTAAATTTTGGCGCGCACAATTTTATTGGACCTGGACTGGACGTCGCTGAAATAAATGGACCGCTAAGGTGTTGAACGAGTTCACTCGCATGTGTCCTGTCTGCAGTGAGACCCCTGCAGTGGGTCTGTTCTGCTGTCCCAGAAGAGGCTTTGTAATGCTGTTGCTCATACCAAGCGAATGGGAAGTGGATGTTCCGAGCTGTTTAATCTTTTGCGGTCCATTTATTCAGCGACTGTCAGGCGCATCGGGTCCAATTTATTTACACACGAGCGGTTTATTTTACACACGCTGTTTAAAAGTAATTTTATTCACAGTAAAACAGGTTTAAAAGGCACTGCACATCAACAGGACACTCAGTACTGCATCTCCAGCCCTGCCTCGCTTCTTGTTCGCTGTATTTATCACCTATCTCTTCATAGTAGTGCATACTGATAAATCATCTCCTGATCACTCGGTTTATCACCAAACTCCTCAGTAATGCGATCCAAGTCATTATTTTATTACTATAACATCTCAAAAAGCTCTGCAAATGTCCAATTTTCTTTGAGCGCTGGATGAGGAAGCAGCTGTCTTGTCTGTGTTATGTCTGTGGTGAAGGGACTATGCGTATTGCTCAGATCCGCCTCCTGTTAGTTTCTTTTTCAGCCTCTCTCGGGCATTGAAAGCTTTTCTCAGCTTTTTTTGGAGAAAAAGCCACTAGGGACCTGTGCTTGACGTCTTTTTGATGTCGGACAGGGTCCGACACCAGACAACAAAGGGTTAAGGGCTCCCTTGTTCTCGGCTGCCCAAGCTCGCAGTCGGATTAGTGCTTTCCTCACTCGAACTCCTACGGCGTTAGCAGGAAATGAAATCCCGCTCTTGCGTGAATGCCATGCAGTGACTCTGGTTGGATTGAAGAGTTTTTATTATTCTAGCTAACCAACACAGGCTGTAAAACCAAGTAGAAAGAAGCAGGACTCCGCTGTTTATAAGTCATTAATTAAGCTCAAATTTAAAAAAAATGAATAAATAAGAGAAAATCAGTGCGCAGGATTCATTCACTGCGCAGGTCTACTAAACAATGAGCAGCACACATCAAGGGCAGATTTAAGACTCCCTGCATAGCAGCTTGGAACATTCCTGGTTTTTCTATGAGTTTAATAAGACTCACCTGAGCCTGTTACCTATACACTGCAGCAAATCAAGCTCGTAGTAAAACCTGGAATGGGTCAAACTGCGATGCAGCAGGAGCCTTATTTCCATCGCTCCACATGGAACTCTTTCGAACAACAGGAAATGTCCTGGCCTAATGCAATCACCAAACTGCCATCTGACATTCTTAAACTGTGGACCCTTTGTGTACAGAGACCCTGTGTCCCACATACTTGGATATCAAGAGACAACACTGCCGAGATGTGCAGTGCCTGTGATTGAATTCCGGATCAGTCACTTTCTCAAGTTTTTTTTTTTCTTTTGGATGCAAGAACTATTTAAGTCTTTGAAGGAAGTGTGTGTTTTGGTTTGTTCGTTTTTGCTTATAACAAAATGGCTTTTGAATGGATGTGTTTCTTGGGTAACTGCAACTCAGTCCTGCTGTGTATGGCATCTTTCTTGGCGAGTATTCATTGATGTGGATTCGATGTTCTTCTGCCAGACAATTACTTCAGTGTTTAGTTTGCCTGTCTGCCACCTCTTTGGGGCCCCATTCCTGCTGCCCCGGGGATCAATGAAATAAAATGACAGTAGCGAGAGAAAAGAAAACAATGATAATTAATAAAGATTAATGATATTAACGAGGATAACAAGTTCTTAATGGAAGCCAAGCCAGTGATGCCATGTCTGCCGAATAATTCTTTGTTATCCTAGTAACAGGCAGGCCCCTCTTGGTAGTGCATTGAAAGCAGAACCTCTCTTCCTTCCGGGGAATTGCAGTGCGCACACACACGCACACCCGACACGCTACATTTTTAATAACAGGTTCAGTCTTTATGAAAGATGCACAGATACAGCATATATATATGATGTTCTATTCCAGTATGTGCACATTATTGCTTTGAATGACTGTTAACACACTGCTCCAGGTACCTGGTGACCCACCTGATGGGAGCAGATCTGAACAACATTGTGAAATGTCAGAAGCTCACAGACGACCACGTGCAGTTTCTAATCTACCAGATTCTCCGAGGTCTCAAGGTAGGCAGCTGCAACGCTTCTTTAAGTTCAGGAATGCCTCTTGGTGAATTTCCGGTTCGACGTGTTTCTATACAGTCCTGTTAGTACCGCTTTCTCATTGGATAAGATTACATTGACTATACGCACTGCACCCTGCCTCTCTACAAAAATGGATTAACCTTATTAATGATCTAAGACTACATTTACAATAACGGTTACTGTTGGCATGCATCTGTGTATCACACTTACATTTTTTACATATTTCCAGAGAAGCGCTTATCCAGTTGATGCTTGGTAAGGATATCTATTAGGACAAGTTAAAGAATGTGCAGAACAGAGGGAGCCACTTCATTGGCAGATGCATGTTCCAACCTGTTCAGATGTTGCCATGCCAACAGCTTGGATTTGGGAGGGGCAGGGTGGTGTTCTGGTGCAGTGGTATACGCCTGCAGTGTGTCACGAACACGCCTGTATGTGTGGATATTGTACCAGATCTGCTTCTTATTGTGCTTCAGGATCACTGTGTCGTGACTGCTCTTAACTTGTGGGTTGCATGGCTAAGAAAAAGCAGTTCACCTTCATTTCATGTACTTCTGTTTCCAAGAAGCTATTCAACTCGCTGTCAATACATGTCAGCCAGTCCCTATGTTTTATTTTTGACTTAAAACTTGCTAATTACTCATCGAATCAGTGGTATAGATTATGAAGACACTGGCTTATTGCACAACTGTAAATTGTTCATTGTCGACATTTATTTTTTTTTCTTTTTCCCCCCTTTCAGTACATACATTCAGCTGATATAATTCACAGAGTAAGTATCCCTGATGCCTTCCTAGTGTAATCCCTGTGGAGCCGCAAGTATTTTTTAGGCACCTGTAAGTGTACTACAGCTGCGCCTATCTAAAGTGATATGAGACTAGTTAGTTATTCATGCAGTGCTGAGTTACAGTATTGAATATTGGAGAACCATTAGCATGCAAACAAAATTTATTTTTATTGTCGTCCCTTCTGGCAGTGTGACCAGCCTGGACTGGAAATGAAACATGCTTGTGTAAATATTGAATTGAGTGATGTAAAGATTCCACTGCGCTGTGTTTGGGTGCTTGTTATGCATTGCTGATTGAACTCTGGTAACTGGGTGCTTATTGCTGGTGAGGGGGAAACACAAGGAAAGTTAAAACAGAAACATTAAACAGCCTCTTCACCCGCTTTCAGGATCTGAAACCCAGTAATTTGGCAGTAAACGAGGACTGCGAACTGAAGGTGAGAAACTCTACATGGATTCTGAATTTACAAAGAATATAGATTCGATTAAAATGAGCTTTTATAACTGATTGAACACACAAACTGTAAAGCATGCTTTGGGGAAGGAGGAGCTGTACCTTCTGAGCACAGAATCTTTCAGCATTCCCAGATTGTGGCATACAGAATACATGCTTAAACAAAATATCTGTAGAGATGTCTTATTTTTTGTTTTTTAATTTAAGTAGAATGGTGCTCTTCAGCTGTGCAAATGTCTTTCCCACAAGCATTCTTCTGCCCTGTTCTGTTGCTGAAAATTAGCAAACTGACCGATGCCCATCGTATGCAATGCTTGTGTGTGTGTGGTTTTATTCATGATGCCCTTTTGTTTTCCCAGATTCTGGACTTCGGTCTGGCCCGTCACACGGATGATGAGATGACAGGCTATGTAGCTACGCGATGGTACAGAGCCCCTGAGATCATGCTGAACTGGATGCACTACAACCAGACAGGTGTGTGCGGCAGGGATGTGACTGTGCGCTGTCTGTGCAGTATATGTATATGTTTGCATGTTTACTCTTCTTTTTTTTTTTTTTTTTAAATATCTTTTTCTTTTTGTAGTTGATATTTGGTCGGTCGGGTGCATTATGGCCGAGTTGCTCACTGGAAGGACCCTGTTCCCCGGCACAGATCGTATCCTTTTTTTTTTATTTCCTTTTTGTTTTGTATCCATGTCTTCTTTAGAAGGGCTCATTTTCTTGGGTGTTATTCTGCATTCTAACTGCAGTAGTGGTATGCTGGATTCAGTGTTTCCTGTTAAATCAATACCTGGATTGTTTTAGTTGGGCTGCAGTTGCCTGCTGTAAAATGAAGGGCTTTTAATACAAATTTTCTGTTTTTATTTTTTTTTAATTGTTACAAAGTGTTTGTAATTAAAAAAAAAAAAAAAAAAAAAAAAAAAGAAAGAAATTGGATTCAATTTCCCGTCAAAGATCCTTCCTGCAGTTAATTAATTTGACCACCCAGGTGTTGGCTACATTTGTGCCCAAAAGTTAATTGTGTAAAACGTATTAATTGTTGTTTGACATTAACCTTGCAATGGCCAAGTATTTGAGAAACGTTACTATATTAATGTAAGTAGACTATGGGCCCAATCCCCCCCCCCAACTGTGGGCAAATTGCCCATATAATGCATTTATTATGGAGAAGCGATTTGCCCATTGGGGAAACATATGACTCGGTTCATTGTACCAAACACAATTCAAGATCTGGCCTGTAACTCGTAGAGGATGTGCTGGTTAAAAATACACCAATTTTATGACAGACATTCACCCCCCACCCCCCCTGTAATTCTTGAGTAGGGGTGTATATCTCTCTCCATATGTAAACTACAGTGCCATTATGCCCCAATATATGCATGGATATCCCATAAGCTTTCACAATATGTGGTTCTGTCATGTGATTGTGAAAATGCAGAGTGCATTTTGCAGTAACATTGTTGCCTTTGCATGTGATGCTAACTCCTTGCTTTCAGTGATTCTCTGTGCTCTCACTACGCTTTTGCCTTGTCTTGCCTGTTCATCGTGGAGCAAGAAGAGCTTGAATTTGCATGTGCCATGGTGTTCGTTAACCTCTCGTAATCTTTTTTCTTACTAACTACTCGCACGGACTGGAATTG
This sequence comes from Polyodon spathula, assembly GCF_017654505.1. Taxonomy (NCBI): domain Eukaryota; kingdom Metazoa; phylum Chordata; class Actinopteri; order Acipenseriformes; family Polyodontidae; genus Polyodon; species Polyodon spathula. The sequence goes on from NC_054558.1 coordinate 9,717,841, forward strand.
GAAAATACGTGTGTTTCATGTTACATCTGATTTTATAAATGGGCTATTTTCCAAAAAATCTTTTAATTTGCAAGACTGGTAACTCCTATTCCCTGTTATGTAAAATGAGAAGAAATGATTGCTAAGTTGTAATCTTGCCAATGTTGCAAAAAGCATAATTTTGAAAAATCCATTTTGTTTTTAGATGGTGTCATAAAACCAAGCAGCTCTGCCCCTGTCCCTGCCCCTTCATAAACGAACAGCTCTGTCCGTCCCTGTCCCTGCATTAACAGAACAGCTCTGCCCCTGTCCCTGCATTAACAGAACAGCCCAGCCCCTGCCCCTGCCCCTGCATTAACAGAACAGCCCTGCCCCTGCCCCTGCATAAACAGAACAGCCCTGTCCCTGCCCCTGCCCCTGCATTAACAGAACAGCCCTGCCCCTGCCCCTGCATAAACAGAACAGCCCTGTCCCTGCCCCTGCCCCTGCATAAACAGAACGTCCCTGTCCCTGGCCCTGCATAAACAACACATGTAAAGAATCAATAGCAATAAAATAGTGACTGGTTTAATTTGCTCTTTTTCAAATCTTTCAAGTGCACAGAGAACTGGGCGGAAGATTTATGAAATTAGGTGTAACATATCTAACATAAATTGTCTGTGTCTCTGCAACAGAACACAGAATAAAAAAGGATATTACCATGGCATGCTGAATCATGTGGTGTGTGTGTGATTTTTATTTTTTTTCAAGTTCAGATGCAGTTTTATTGTTAGCACAGAATTTGAGTTTTAAAAAATAAATAAATAAATAAATAATTGAGTTGCGACAGTTTTAGTAGAACCAGGATCTTTGTGACGACCCCCCTTTTGTTCTTAACATGTTTGTCAGAGTTGAGAAATGAATTTGCACACAAACGTTTCATTTTGCTTAAATCTCAACTTGATGACCCCTAAACGTGATCGGAGCAGTAGGGATGCCGAGGTGATTGAGCTTTATTTGGACCAGTTTGATGCAAGACGTCTTACTCTGCTAGTGAAATTCCATGTGCTCAGGCTCCTTATTAATTGATATTCAGAAACAGTTTTTCACGGGCTCCGAGACAAACGCAGCAGCTTCACGTCAGTCTGGCGCTGTCGTCGTGAGCAGCCTGGGCCTTGATGTAAAGGTTATGCTGTTGATTGCAAGTTTAATCCCAGCAGACAGTCAGATCTTTGTGAACACAGTAGATGCAGCAGTCACTTGCACAGTCAGGGCTCTCTGTAGCAGTCAGCTTGTACAGCACAGTCAGGGCACTCTGTAGCAGTCAGCATGTACAGCACAGTCAGGGCTCTGCAGCAGTCGGCTTGTACAGCACAGTCGGGGCGCTATGTAGCAGTCAGCTTGAACAGCACAGTCAAGGCTTTGTAGCAGTCAGCTTGTACAGCACAGTCAGGGCGCTCTGTAGCAGTCAGCTTGTACAGCACAGTCAGGGCGCTCTGTAGCAGTCAGCTTGTACAGCACAGTCAGGGCTCTGTAGCAGTCAGCTTGTACAGCACAGTCAGGGCGCTCTGTAGCAGTCAGCTTGTACAGCACAGTCAGGGCTCTGTAGCAGTCAGCTTGTACAGCACAGTCAGGGCTCTCTAGCAGTCAGCTTGTACAGCACAGTCAGGGCTCTCTAGCAGTCAGCTTGTACAGCACAGTCAGGGCGCTCTGTAGCAGTCAGCTTGTACAGCACAGTCAGGGCGCTCTGTAGCAGTCAGCTTGTACAGCACAGTCAGGGCTCTAGCAGTCGGCTTGTACAGCACAGTCAGGGCTCTCTAGCAGTCAGCATGTACAGCACAGTCAGGGTGCTATGTAGCAGTCAGCTTGTACAGCACAGTCAGGACTCTGTGGATACCATAGATTAGTCACTTGTACAGCATCTCTGCTTGTTATGCTTGTTCACTGCTTTCTAACTGACTCTTTGACAACTTTTTTTTTCTTTTTTTAATTAACAAAAATAAAAAGCACTTTTGCATTTACATACAGAACTCGAACTCAGATGTCAGCGAGTTGCTCTGCATTTGGGTGGAATAAATAATTTCACTGGAGAGAGTGTGGAAGTGGGTGAATTGACAGATTACTTTTCTGTTCTGTCACCTGTATTGCTGGCATTTGGTATGTTGGGTACATTTAAACTTTGTGGCATCGATGGGGAGGGGGGGGTCGGTCTAGAATATTGAGAGAAAGAGAAGTTGGTTTGCCAAACCTGGATTCTGTCTGAAAACACTGGCCTGCAGGGTCAGTACATAGTTAGTACATGTTTATCTGAGGAGTCTGCCTCTTGCACTGTACTGTTGCACCATATAAAATCTACAAGCAGGGTTATTAATGGTGCAGCACACCTGTCGCAACTTTAAGTGGGTTTATCATTTTGTGTCCTGTAGCCTCTTCCCCAAACATTTTCCTTTATGCTAACCTGTTAGATATTGATCAGTTGAAGCTAATAATGCTGCTCGTCGGGACCCCAGGGTCAGAGCTCTTGATGAAAATATCTTCAGAGTCTGTGAGTTGTCTTTGCCTGTGTTGTTGGGCTGCTTTTTTGTAGTGAAAGGCCTAGTGACCTTGCTTATCTTTTTTAAACTTTTATTAAATACGGGGATGGCATGAAGTTGCTTGGCTTGGGGGTATGTCAACATGTGCCATGGCTTTATCAAGCTGTTGTATCTCGGTACAGCCACAGAACACAGCAAGGCCGATATGTTCATTGATTCTTAGCACTATATCTGGTTTGAGGCCTCAGCTCATTCGTTCAGCATTGTACCACTCTGTGCTGTGGGCTTCAACAACACCCCCTATGGGCCAGTATCAGAGTTCTGGGTATTACTTTCAAATAATGACACAATTTCATAATGAATTCTGACTGAACACCACAGGAGAACACCTGAATATCTTGGGCACTTCCTTGGCGTTCTGGAGGAATGCAGTATCCGTTATTGAAGTGTCACCCGGCTCTGCACTCTGTCGGCTAGATAAATCACAGCATGCGTGGAAATACCTGCTTCATGCCAACCCTGTGCGCTTTGTCTCGTGTGTGCTCAGACAGCATGAAACTCTGTGCCTTCCTTGACTGTTATGATGCAAACTTGAAACACCTGAACATGATCTGCTCATAACTTTGGGGGGACGGGGACGGAACATGCAACACACAAGCTTATTCACACTAGGTGCTTTTTTTATTAAGCTTCATTACAAATACTGTAACTGTTATATTACAGTAATTGGGGGGGGGGGTAGTAAAGAAACTGGGTTTCTAACACATTTTTTCCTTCACAGCTTCAGATTTCTTCCTTGCAAAGGGAGTTGTCAGGAATTGAAGGGGTGGGGGTGGTGACCTTGAACTAGAGAGGGAGATGCCCTCTTACTGTAACCCAAGCAAGCTTCAGAATTGCCTGAACCAGACCCCCACCGCAACCTAAGAATTTTGTAGCCCCCCCCCTCCTCCAAATGGGACCTTCCAAAATGTACCACTAATTTCTGACCACTCCCCTAGTTTTGGTTTTCTAATAAGTCTCCCAAAATGCTGCATTAATTCACATGTATGTTTTTCTGTTGCACTTTGACCCTTTCCACTAACTTTCAGCCTTGCATGGTGTCCATTTCTCCCTTTCTCTTACACCTAGGAGTGTTTTTTTTATACAAAAACCTTGCAGTGATGTGAAAAAAGAAGTGTGCTTGTTTTTTTGTGTGTGATTACAAACCCCTTGACCCGGGTATATTAAGATATAAACCAGCTACAGCAGATTATGCGTCTGACAGGCACCCCTCCTGCGACTCTAATTAGCAGGATGCCCAGCCATGAGGTGAGACACCCGTCCAATGCCATCATTACCCCCATTTTGTTTGAGATGCTCCCAAGCCATATCTTAATCTATAAATCTACCCATTATTGTAAACTTCTGCTGCAAGTAAGATGGTTCTTGTTTTTTGGTATGGCTGGTTTTTAAGATCCAGATTAGCACTAGTCTTGCACCACCTGATGTTAGGGGAGCTAGTCAGTGGCTTCTGCTAATGAAGTGAACCTAGGCATCAGTGTGGTAAGCAGGAAGCTTGTTTCCCTGAAGCTGGAACTATCAAGGGGGATGTAAAGTAACTGGGCTGGCCACAAGGTCTGCTGAAGTAAGCGTGCACAGAAGGATAAACGTCACAGCATTTTGTAAACTGGCACGAGGAGTTGTGTCTTGGTGTAATGCTATGCACGGTTACTGTGGGATGCTGCAGCTTTGTAGAATGTATACTAAAAAGGTATCTCTAAAGCATGTGTTTTGAAATCAGCATGGCTTGAAGGCATCAAAGCCAGGCTTAAATAATAACAATAAAAATAGGAAAAAGAGCTCATTATGTAAAGTGTCTTTTGTTATATGCAGTCGACTGCCTTCTTTCTCTAAGCGGATCAGTTTGGATTAGGAGTGTAAATTCTGATGATTTGATTGGAAGGATACCTTTGCATGCTGAAATGTTTTTGTGAACCGTGCCAAATCCAGAGCAGGACTTTAAGAACACTGCTGACTTGCATTCAGTAAAGTAGTGCTGGAAAATCCTGTATCCTGAAGGATAGAGCTCTGTTGTTTATCAATGTTAAATTTAATTCTGTTTTTTAAATCCGAGCATCACTTTAGTATTTATTGTGCTTTAACCTGGCGGTTGTTCTAATTAAAGGGGGAGTAGACCGCAGGTGGGGCTGTTTTGGAGGTTCCCCTGCCAGCACCACCACCCTGTAGTGTGCTTTTTGGGGTGTATGCTGTGCTTGGAACTCTAATTGCACCCTGTCTGACAGGTCTTAGGAACCAGCTAGTTGCACTTTCATTTTCTCAGTCTGTCCTAGAATTCTACAATCAAGGGTAATTACACAGACATTTTGCTAGTCTTGGGCTTCTATTACAGTGGTGTAAAAATGAGCCGGCTGCTTCTGTTTAATCATGGTCCCTGTGCCAGTAATGAGTGAGACTTGTGTGCTGTGTGTCATGTTCTGACTTTTTTTTTTTTTTTTTTTTTTTTTTTTTTTTTTTAACCTGTTTCAACAGGCCAGAAATTACATTAACTCTTTGCCTCACATGCCAAAAAGGAACTTTGCTGATGTGTTCATTGGAGCCAATCCAACAGGTAAGCATTGCTAGAATAACAACCCCCTGTTTTAGACGTTCCCCCAGTCATGATAACAAAGCACAAGGTTATACAGTTGTTTCAGAACAGCTTCTCTAGAACATGTTTGTCATTTCTAAATTCTGTGGAATTGATGCTTTAGCTATTGGAGATGAACAGGAAAAAAACAAAAACACGTTTTAACAGTGAGAGTGCCTTATTGGTCATAAAATACTATTCCGGTTTATGGATTGAAATGTGTGTTGTTGTACTGTATTTACACATGAAGTTGACACCTTGACAGTGTATCCTGTACAGTACAAATACATTGATTATTGTATTTCTAAAAATGCAGTATTTTGTCAGTGTGCAAACTATGGTTTGCAGTCCCTACATTGACTCCCACATTACCTGGTGTTTTGTTTCTCTGCTGCTCAGCTGTCGACCTCCTGGAGAAGATGCTGGTTCTGGACACGGATAAGAGGATCACGGCAGCCGAAGCGCTGGCACACCCCTACTTCACACAGTACCACGACCCGGATGACGAGCCGGAGGCAGAGCCCTACGATCAGTCCTTCGAGAGCAGGGAGCTGGAGATCGAGGAGTGGAAGAGTAAGCACTTCACAGCATTTCTGAAACCTGAGCAACTGTCTTGCATTCTAGTGTAAATAAATAATTTATCAGATTCGTGGTCTGGCTGCATACCCTGAGTCCAGTCATTGTCCTGGAGGGCCATTCCACTCCAGGTTTAACAGGTAAAATGATAGCATTAACTGCTTTAGGTTCTGGATGCAGGTTTAATTGGGTCAGTTGAGCAATTTAGAGCCAGGTTAGAACGAAGACCAGGGGAGGAAGAGCCAGTCTTGGCCCCCCTTTCCTAAACTCTCCCAGGAGGGGTTTCGCATCTTGGTATCGCTGCATGAGACTTACATATAGACAAGATAACTGCTTCACATGTACTTGTGCTGAAGGCTTCTCCAGCTGTCTTGTGTGTATCAAGTCAGTAGTTTAGCTCTGTTCCTCTTCTAGAATCATATCTGGGAGTGGTGTACAGCCGCTTTTTGTATAGCGCTTGAGTTGTTTCATGTTGTAAATGTTAAAGAAGGAACAGGGTTTCGGGGTCTGTGTGGGTCCTGTGATACAGGGACCAGGTATTACTTGTTTTAAGGATTGTTTTGTTATCTTTTTTTCTTGTGTTTATCCAATTATAACAAATTAATTCAGTGCAGCAGCCCAGGGCTGCAGCAGGTTGCTGACGGCAGTATTTGAAGCAAAGTCCCTTGAACTTGATGTGAACTCAAGAATGTTGTAAATTCAAGCGATTTCCTCACACTTGGACTGTTTTAAAACATCTAATTGATATTTTCTGTTTTTCCCAGGGCTAACCTATGAGGAGGTGATCAGCTTTGAGCCGTCTCCTTTTGATGCAGATGAAATGGAGTCTTGAGTTGTTGAAGTGCTGCTGTTCTTTCACACGCGTTTCGTTTTCCTGTCGCACTGCAAGGACTTTCTCCCTTGCCGGACATCTTCTAAACATCATTCAAGTGCCTGCTGTGTGTCAGCTCTGTCTGGGTTAAAGGGTTCAGAAGGTTTCTATACAGCTTGGACTGGGTTCTTCCTGCTTGTGGGTTAAACACTTGGCTTCTGTTTCAGGACTGGGACAAAGTATTTTATTTTGTATTTTTGTTGTTTTCTACCATAAACTTCAACTAAAGGTTTTACAGTAGAGAGAATGATTAGTTTATATATTTTTTAAATGTAATTGAATTCGGTCATCTTTAAAGGCTGATTAGTTGCTTTCTGATGGAGCATGGCAGAGATGAACACCTACAGTAATTAGGCGGTTCCTTTACCATCTAATGGTGTTTTATTTGGAAAGAGCCGGAGTTGCAAATAAGATTAGATACCATGCCAGTAGATATGGCAATCTGTGTGACTTGTGTAATGTGCACCACACCAGGAATGTGGCTCTGAACACAGTAATACACCACAGCAGTAATACTGTACTTCGATCTCTAGAAGATGATATATCCTGTTCTGGTATGCAAGCCAGTTCATACTGGTATTGTGTTTTTATGATTTTGCGCTGTTTGGAATTGAAACAGTATTATAAATTGAATGCACGTGAAATACTTTGCAGAATAGTGCTAGGACCGATCTTAAATTGCAGTTTGGAGGGAGTTTATTTTTTTAAATGCAGATGATCAGATTAAAGGGTAAATGGTAGAAGGAAACGTGCGTGTGTGTGATTGTTGTGTTTTTTTTTTATTTATTTAAATATTGTGCAGTTCATCCTAAACAGACTCATTCTCATGTCTGAGGTTTCCAGTTAAATTCTGATTTTAGAACTGTGAGAGGGAGCAAGAGAGAGTAATCTTTGTTAAGGAATATGCTGTTTTCAAAGTAAAACAATTTGTCCCAGTTTCTTTTTTTTGTGTGTTTTACCATGTCTGGTCACTGTGACTGTGTTCAGTATTTTCTATGTTAAGCTTTTGCCAGCACTTGTAATTCAGATGTTTGTAAGCCTTCATATCAATGTAATAGTGCATGCCCACTGTACACAGACCTGAGGAGCCCTCTTGTAATCGTGCATGCACACTGTGTACACAGACCTGAGGAACCATCTTGTAATAGTGCATGCACACTGTACACAGACTTGAGGAGCCCTCTTGTAATCGTGCATGCACACTGTGTACACAGACCTGAGGAGCCATCTTGTAATTGTGCATGCACACTGTGTACACAGACCTGAGGAGCCCTCTTGTAATCGTGCATGTACACTGTGTACACAGACCTGAGGAACCATCTTGTAATAGTGCATGCACACTGTACACAGACTTGAGGAGCCCTCTTGTAATAGTGCATGCACACTGTGTACACAGACCTGAGGAGCCCTCTTGTAATTGTGCATGCACACTGTGTACACAGACCTGAGGAGCCCTCTTGTAATCGTGCATGTACACTGTGTACACAGACCTGAGGAACCATCTTGTAATAGTGCATGCACACTGTACACAGACTTGAGGAGCCCTCTTGTAATCGTGCATGCACACTGTGTACACAGACCCGAGGAGCCATCTTGTAATTGTGCATGCACACTGGGTACACAGACCTGATGAACCATCTTGTAATTGTGCATGCACACTGTACACAGACTTGAGGAGGCCTCTTGTAATGGTGCATGCACACTGTGTACACAGACCTGAGGAGCCCTCTTGTAATCGTGCATGTACACTGTGTACACAGACCTGATGAACCATCTTGTAATTGTGCATGCACACTGTACACAGACTTGAGGAGGCCTCTTGTAATGGTGCATGCACACTGTGTACACAGACCTGAGGAGCCCTCTTGTAATCGTGCATGTACACTGTGTACACAGACCTGAGGAACCATCTTGTAATAGTGCATGCACACTGTACACAGACTTGAGGAGCCCTCTTGTAATCGTGCATGCACACTGTGTACACAGACCTGAGGAGCCCTCTTGTAATCGTGCATGCACACTGTGTACACAGACCTGAGGAGCCCTCTTGTAATCGTGCATGCACACTGTGTACACAGACCTGAGGAGCCCTCTTGTAATGGTGCATGCACACTGTACACAGACCTGAGGAGCCCTCTTGTAATCGTGCATGCACACTGTGTACACAGACCTGAGGAGCCCTCTTGTAATAGTGCATGCACACTGTACACAGACTTGAGGAGCCCTCTTGTAATCGTGCATGCACACTGTGTACACAGACCTGAGGAGCCCTCTTGTAATCGTGCATGCACACTGTGTACACAGACCTGAGGAGCCCTCTTGTAATCGTGCATGCACACTGTGTACACAGACCTGAGGAGCCCTCTTGTAATAGTGCATGCACACTGTACACAGACCTGAGGAGCCCTCTTGTAATAGTGCATGCACACTGTACACAGACCTGAGGAGCCCTCTTGTAATCGTGCATGCACACTGTGTACACAGACCTGAGGAGCCCTCTTGTAATTGTGCATGCACACTGTACACAGACCTGAGGAGCCCTCTTGTAATCGTGCATGCACACTGTGTACACAGACCTGAGGAGCCATCTTGTAATAGTGTATGCACACTGTACACAGATCTGAGGAGCCCTCTTGTAATCGTGCATGCACACTGTGTACACAGACCTGAGGAGCCTCTTGAGCGTGAGCCAGGGTGCACCTCTCGCTTTATCTTAGAAACGTTTGTTATTTGAAAGTAAACCCTTTTATTATTATTATTATTATTATTATTATTATTTATTATTATTATTATTATTATTAATTAAATATTAGCAGCGGTTTGAAGAACCTGAAACTTCATTTTGGGGTGGGAAATAGAAAGAGAGACCAAAAATCTAACATTGCAAACAGAGAAGCTGAATGCATTTCTTTATATAAACTGGTGAAGCGATTTAAGGAAAGAGTGCTTTGCTTGTTTCCACGATCACGCACTTTCACCGTACCCTCTCCCAGGCTACGGGACAGGTCTGGTGGTCTGCTTCTCAAGTGATTGTTAGACTGGAGGGGTTGAGAGGTACCTTGTACTCCACCAGTGCAGAACAGCAGGCTCTTATGTGAGTGCTAGGACTGGAGTTCACAGCCCTTGCAGATGTGTCTCCTCAGTTTGGACACGAGACACACCCAATCCCAGCAAAATCCGTTCAGGTATAAATAGAATTATTGCAAAGTGCAGTTCAGGATGCACGTAGCTAGATCAGTTATTTGGGGAGGGAGGGTAGTTTTTATTGTGTTTTCATTATAAGATGTCCTTTACTCGATCCTATAAAGCAATATCTCTGACGAGCATGTCTTTTCTTTTGGTGTGTGTGTGTGTGTGTATGTATACGGGATTTGGAATGGGAATGTGAAATGGTGCAAATGTAAAATAAAATAAAAAAAGTTAAAATACAATAAAATGAAAGTTAGCATAACATATTTATAAATGGGTGCATCATCACAAGTGTTTTTTTTTTTTTTTTTAAGTTTTTTAATACACTTCCATTATACAGAGATTCAAATTCCTGTTCTATTGTGTGCTCTTAACGATTCGTCGTTGTGTTAAGTGATGCAGTCTAGAGTAACCGTGCAGTACCACTGTTTCAGACAAAATAAAGGCAATTATTTTTCAGACGCTGTCGGTTTCTTATTGGGAAGAGATTGTAGCAGAAGTAGTAAAGAAGTTTGCTGGCAAATAAGCCAGTGAGCCTTCGACAAGAACTACACACGCTGTCCAGCTCTGTGTTTAGCCCATTGATTTTATTGTATGTTTATCCTTTATTGTTTTTTTTATCTACCACAAAGAGCTTTCAGATACTGTGCACTACCTGCTGTTTTATTGCTGCTCGATGTCTGATTTGAATCTCTTTTCTCTGCACCTTTGTGCAGCGTGGCATTCTTGCACTGGGCTGGGTCGTTTGGGGTTTTTCTGCACCTTTGTGCAGCGTGGCATTCTTACACTGGGCTGGGTGGGAGTGCTGCAGGGTATTTCCTTTGTTCTAGAGTGGTGCACTTTGCAGGGTCTGCTGGCCAGTCCTCAGGCAGGTTCAATGATTTGTCAGGCTGTGACGTATGAAACAGAGTCTGGAGACCTGAAAACCAGCATGACGACAGGAACAGCAGCTTTTATTGTTCAAACTAATGTCCTGTTTAAAATATTCATAAGCAGTACCTATTGAAAGCATGTGACCTCCCCAGTCTTGCTGTGATGCTGTACCATGCGAGTCCAGCCTGCTCCTGAGCTGGTCGTGAAGCTGTTGCGGTACTGGGTAGCTGGGCCTGCTGCTCCGGGCTAAGCCCCTCACAACTGCAGTGCCAGAGGGCGGTCACTGCGGGTAGAGTAGCGTCCTCTGCCGGGGGCGGCTGGGTTGGGCTGGGCTAGGCTGACTAAACCGTGATGGAAGGGGGTGGTGGTTTCGGGTTTTGTATTGCATATTAATTCTTCTAAGCCTCTACATTAACAAATCAGACTTAAGCTAAAAAAGCTAAAAAAAAAAAAAGAAAACCCAATACACTAAATGTGCTTCGATTAGGCACCCCTTGCACTTATCTGCAGACGCCCATGCCCACAGGCATAGACAGTCCCAGTGACTAAGTGTTTGCACAATGCTGACACATATATGAATAAAAAACATGTACAGTGCTGCCAAAACCATACCATAATAACTAGAGAGCTGTCCATCGAGTACTAATACAACTCACTGTAGTACTGAGGGGCCATCGAGTACTAATACAACAGGCAGCAGTACTGGGGGGGCCATCGAGTACTAATATAAGACACTAGCACTGGGGGAGGGAGTCCTCGAGCTTCTCAAAATCACAGAATCATCAGAGGTATAGATTTATGATCATACCGTGTATAGAGATTCAATACGTTTTGCCAATTCAAGTTGCTAGAATCCTTTATTTGTACATTCTGTATAGACCTAATCAGCCTAGTTCAATGAGACTAGGTTGAACAGCTGCACATCTTTGAGAAGCTACACTTGCTCATTACTATTTGCAGCTTACAGCAAGAAAAGCATCCTTGGTGGTGTCTAGTTTACATTAGGCCGTCAGCAGAAGGTGAAACGTGGCTAGAAAATTACTTTCAAGGCAAACTAGTTGGGGCTGTTTTTTTTTTTTTTTTTGCAGTCTTACATAGCCTATAATATGCCTGACTGGATAAAATGCTCTCCATGTTTTATCCTGCAGTTTTCTGTCCCACCCGCTTGAATGTGACATGATGTTAAAAAGGGCGTTTTTTGAGCCTGGAGCCATGTTTGCCTCTCAATAACTCTCAATCTAAAGAAGCCTGCCTTCTAGTACTAGACATTACTACTCTCTATTGATCCTAAAGAATCCATTCATCTAGCTGCATGGATGATGATATGGCATAAACTTGAAAGTGTCATTTTGTTTATACAAACAATCTCTCACACCATCTTTGTGTCACCATAACTAAATCTTTGATGATCACAGAGCACTTAAAATGGCCACACAGCTAGGAAAAATTACTTTTAGTGGATTGTAAAGGTTTGGTATATCCAGGCAATTTGGCTACTACACAGCAGGTGCCTAAAATAGGCATTTTTTCCAATTACTGTTACTGTACTTATTTCCAATTATACTGTTGTGGGTTTAGTACTAAGGTCCAAACACAAGAGTAAAAGGAACATAAAACCATCAATATTATTGAAGGATGCACATTACAAAGTGTTTACAGATTATGCCAGTCCAAGACACAGGGACTGGTGTCTGCTTTCGACCTTTATAAGTGAGGTACACAATATTTTATCAGAGCGAAAACAGCTTCACATTCACATCATCGGGTACGTCGACATAATTTGCCAGCGTGGGTTCATTAGTTGCTCCTACCATCCAAGCAAGAATGTGGTTCAGTTCAACAGGAATAGCTGCCTTTGCAGAATCCACAGTGAAATGATTAGATGTAGGAGGCCATGGAGCACAGTGATGCCAGGATTATTCTCCAGGACATTTCTCACCATTAGAGCAGCATTGAAGAGAGTCCTGGTTACACCAGCATCAGGAGTAGAGCTATTGAAAAGAGTGTGACTATAAAGACTGATTAAATCTTGGAACTGGCATTCATAAGAATACTCACATACTCCTGTTTTTGCTGTTGTAATGTGCTGTTTGTTACAAAATATAAAATTGATTAGACCAAAAATATACATACTGGCATAAAAACAAATGTCTCATCTGAAATTTGATCCATCAACACCTTCATTATCTTTCACCATTTTTATAAAATTCTCCACAAGCCGTGACATGAGTAACACTTTCTGTTGTACAAGCAATTTCTTTTCAATTACGTTTATACAGAACATTGTATGTTTCTCATGATGACTTTCATGGACACTAAAGCAAATGCAGTAAATGCAGTGCGAATATGGATGCATTTGAAAGATTAATTTTTTCAGCTATCTTTATGCCAGTTAGACAAAATGTAGGCTTATGTAGCTGCTGAAGCATCACCAACTTCTCTCCCAGATCTAGTCAAACCCTTATATAATCTTTGAAGCAGCTCCTGTGATAACAGACCTCTGGTGCAGCACAGTCCTTTTCTGGGGTGTGTGTGAAGATGCTGTCATCCTTTCATCTGGGCTGCTTTGAGCAGCCTCCCTGCAAAATAAAGTAAATATGCCATATTCCTTCATTTGTTTTTTTAAAGATATGTATATATTCATTAAAGCTGACTAGGACTTGGACTAACACGATTTTCAGTAGATGAACATTTCCATTTAACGCTTTGCATCATTATTAGGTGGTAAAGGTTCAGAAACGACACGAGTACATAAAATAGTTTAATTACGGTTTTTATGTTTCACCATTCAACACTCAAATATCAGTAATTTAAACTTGACAACAATCATGTGAATCTTTTTTTTTTCTAATGAAAGGTCTACCTTTTCTAAGCCAGAGTTAATTCGTTTTTCTAGTGTTAGCATGATTTTTCCTGAAGGCTATCAACGCCCACAATTAATGAAGAATGACTCACACAGAGCATCGATAAAATAAACATTGCGAACTGTGATGTGCTGCATTTTAACTTTCAATTGTATTTTATCCGTTTTAGAAAAAGTCTAATTTATGGAAAACGCCTTGAGTAGTAACCCCATGATTTCCTATATGTACACAGCCCTGCGTGCACAAGCTCTTACGCATGACTTCTACAGCTTGTACATTTATCCACCTCTCTCTCTCTCTCTCTCTCTCTCTCTCTCTCTCTCTCTCTCTCTCTCTCTCTCTCTCTCCCTCTCCTGAATTTTAAGCCTGGTTAACGAACAGCACCTTTATTAAATGCACTCAGCACTTTTTAAAAAGTGCAATATTGCAGTTTGCACTGTGGCGTTTTGATAAATTTCGCGAATAAGCAGCTGGAATGCGAATAGGAAGCTAGCCGAATAACAAGCCAACTTCAGCATCGTTAACGAACTGATTTATCGACGCTGCATTATATGTGTATACCGTGTCCAAAGCTGCACATTATACATGTGCTAGTAGTATACATACTGGTATCATGCTTTTTAAAACATGTTCTTTCATGAACATGTCCTCTGTGAGTTCAACACCTCCCACTGCAGACAGCGCAGAATGAAACACACCGACACACCAACAAGCGACAACTGGGAAAACGTGTTCTGTACCAGTATCAGTGTTGTTCAGGTGAAGTCTGTCGGAAGTGGGTGGGAGCTGACGTCATTTGCAGTAACTTCAGCACAGCGCAGGCAGCTGCAGGAGTTCGTAGTGTGGGGATCTTTTCTTCCTGTGTTTGTTTATCTGAGCTCTGCACACAGAAGCATGTATTGTTATTGATCTGCATTACAAGATAGCATAATGAACCCCAAGAGGCTGTTTTACAGAGAGGAGATCAATAAAACAGTTTGGCAAGTCCCCGAGAAATACGTGAACTTGAAGCCAATTGGAAGCGGAGCTTACGGCTCTGTTTGGTAAGTTTCACTGCAGTCTGCTGCTGTTTGGATTTGTATTTTAAGACGAAGCTGATTTGCATGGGTCCTTTTTACTTTGGAGGTACTGTATTGCATATCCTATGTTTTTTTGTTTTTTTGTTGTTTTTTGTATATTTGTTTCGAGTTCACAACAACATCGCTTTTACATGCGCTTAATTAAACGGCACTGTACATTGATGTTGCAGTGTTGGAGATCATTTAAAGTTTGTATACTTCGTTGTGGGTACGGCACTTGCCACAGTACTTAACTTTATTTGAACAGCTTTATTGGTTTGCATGATTTCTACCTCAGGGCACACCCACGCAGCACAGACACATCTGTGTGTTTTCTTCTGTAAGGCTGCAGGAATAATTCAGATAGATAAATAAATATCAGCCCACACACCCTGCTGCTTGCGCAAGCAGCTTTGTGCCGATTTGAAAGCACGGTTCTTGATGATGGCATGTCTTGTTGCGCAGTATCGAGGGTTGCTTTATTTAACAATGTAGAATACTATACACACTAGAATACAATATCCTGGTCATCCCAAATTACATTGCTGTACCCGAGACATGCCCGCTTTCAACAGATGCCAGTTCCGAAACACAAATCCTTCTCCACGTTTGCGCAGTTTATTGCATCCTGTCCATGCAGTTTCAAGTGCAGTAGTATGAGTAACTGAGTGAGCTCCAAGCCAGCGGGTAAGAACATGAGATTTACATTAAGGTTAAGTACAGCTGAGATCTGGAAGACTAATATTAGGCTGTTATCAAAAGTGACAATTGTAGTTGTATGTGAAGCATTTACGAGCATGCAAGGGTTTCACATAGATCCAATTTCGTTCAATATATAAGTACATAATTACATTACAGCTATCAGTCCTATTGGAATGTAACTTCCTCTATTGACAGCAATGGCGTTCTTGTAACAAGACAAACAGAGTTGTAAAAACACCTGGCAGGACTTTTTAATTTTTTACAGAACAATGACTTCCAGATGAGAGGGGAGCTTAGGCATTACCAGGCAATGGAAACTTGTTGGAATTCCAGCTCTGTTTATGCGAAGTAATCCAAACACATTAAAGCAAATAGTCTATCTTCCAAGTTCTGCTAGTACTACCCCCAGAGTATGAGCACAGAGCCCTGCCATCTGTCTCCACCATTTTTGGACACTGCACCGGTTAATGACACATGAGACAGATTCTAAAGATCCGAACTATGCTGGATCGTAATAGAACTGCTTGGTGCATTTAGCGTGTAGTGGTTTCATTGTGCTAGGTGCATTTAGCACAGTGTTCAGAGTGGTTTCATTGTGCTAGGTGCATTTAGCACAGTGTTCAGAGTGGTTTCATTGTGCTAGGTGCATTTAGCACAGTGTTCAGAGTGGTTTCATTGTGCTTGGTGCATTTAGCACAGTGTTCAGAGTGGTTTCATTGTGCTAGGTGCATTTAGCACAGTGTTCAGAGTGGTTTCATTGTGCTTGGTGCATTTAGCACAGTGTTCAGAGTGGTTTCATTGTGCTTGGTGCATTTAGCACAGTGTTCAGAGTGGTTTCATTGTGCTTGGTGCATTTAGCACAGTGTTCAGAGTGGTTTCATTGTGCTTGGTGCATTTAGCGCAGTGTTCAGAGTGGTTTCATTGTGCTAGGTGCATTTAGCACAGTGTTCAGAGTGGTTTCATTGTGCTTGGTGCATTTAGCACAGTGTTCAGAGTGGTTTCATTGTGCTTGGTGCATTTAGCACAGTGTTCAGAGTGGTTTCATTGTGCTTGGTGCATTTAGCACAGTGTTCAGAGTGGTTTCATTGTGCTTGGTGCATTTAGCACAGTGTTCAGAGTGGTTTCATTGTGCTTGGTGCATTTAGCACAGTGTTCAGAGTGGTTTCATTGTGCTCACAGTGTTCAGAGTGGTTTCATTGTGCTTGGTGCATTTAGCACAGTGTTCAGAGTGGTTTCATTGTGCTTGGTGCATTTAGCACAGTGTTCAGAGTGGTTTCATTGTGCTTGGTGCATTTAGCACAGTGTTCAGAGTGGTTTCATTGTGCTTGGTGCATTTAGCACAGTGTTCAGAGTGGTTTCATTGTGCTTGGTGCATTTAGCACAGTGTTCAGAGTGGTTTCATTGTGCTTGGTGCATTTAGCACAGTGTTCAGAGTGGTTTCATTGTGCTTGGTGCATTTAGCACAGTGTTCAGAGTGGTTTCATTGTGCTTGGTGCATTTAGCACAGTGTTCAGAGTGGTTTCATTGTGCTTGGTGCATTTAGCACAGTGTTCAGAGTGGTTTCATTGTGCTTGGTGCATTTAGCACAGTGTTCAGAGTGGTTTCATTGTGCTTCATTGTGCTTGGTGCATTTAGCACAGTGTTCAGAGTGGTTTCATTGTGCTTGGTGCATTTAGCACAGTGTTCAGAGTGGTTTCATTGTGCTTGGTGCATTTAGCACAGTGTTCAGAGTGGTTTCATTGTGCTTGGTGCATTTAGCACAGTGTTCAGAGTGGTTTCATTGTGCTTGGTGCATTTAGCACAGTGTTCAGAGTGGTTTCATTGTGCTTGGTGCATTTAGCACAGTGTTCAGAGTGGTTTCATTGTGCTTGGTGCATTTAGCACAGTGTTCAGAGTGGTTTCATTGTGCTTGGTGCATTTAGCACAGTGTTCAGAGTGGTTTCATTGTGCTTGGTGCATTTAGCACAGTGTTCAGAGTGGTTTCATTGTGCTTGGTGCATTTAGCACAGTGTTCAGAGTGGTTTCATTGTGCTTGGTGCATTTAGCACAGTGTTCAGAGTGGTTTCATTGTGCTTGGTGCATTTAGCACAGTGTTCAGAGTGGTTTCATTGTGCTTGGTGCATTTAGCACAGTGTTCAGAGTGGTTTCATTGTGCTTGGTGCATTTAGCACAGTGTTCAGAGTGGTTTCATTGTGCTTGGTGCATTTAGCACAGTGTTCAGAGTGGTTTCATTGTGCTTGGTGCATTTAGCACAGTGTTCAGAGTGGTTTCATTGTGCTTGGTGCATTTAGCACAGTGTTCAGAGTGGTTTCATTGTGCTTGGTGCATTTAGCACAGTGTTCAGAGTGGTTTCATTGTGCTTGGTGCATTTAGCACAGTGTTCAGAGTGGTTTCATTGTGCTTGGTGCATTTAGCACAGTGTTCAGAGTGGTTTCATTGTGCTTGGTGCATTTAGCACAGTGTTCAGAGTGGTTTCATTGTGCTTGGTGCATTTAGCACAGTGTTCAGAGTGGTTTCATTGTGCTTGGTGCATTTAGCACAGTGTTCAGAGTGGTTTCATTGTGCTTGGTGCATTTAGCACAGTGTTCAGAGTGGTTTCATTGTGCTTGGTGCATTTAGCACAGTGTTCAGAGTGGTTTCATTGTGCTTGGTGCATTTAGCACAGTGTTCAGAGTGGTTTCATTGTGCTTGGTGCATTTAGCACAGTGTTCAGAGTGGTTTCATTGTGCTTGGTGCATTTAGCACAGTGTTCAGAGTGGTTTCATTGTGCTTGGTGCATTTAGCACAGTGTTCAGAGTGGTTTCATTGTGCTTGGTGCATTTAGCACAGTGTTCAGAGTGGTTTCATTGTGCTTGGTGCATTTAGCACAGTGTTCAGAGTGGTTTCATTGTGCTTGGTGCATTTAGCACAGTGTTCAGAGTGGTTTCATTGTGCTTGGTGCATTTAGCACAGTGTTCAGAGTGGTTTCATTGTGCTTGGTGCATTTAGCGCAGTGTTCAGAGTGGTTTCATTGTGCTTGGTGCATTTAGCGCAGTGTTCAGAGTGGTTTCATTGTGCTTGGTGCATTTAGCACAGTGTTCAGAGTGGTTTCATTGTGCTTGGTGCATTTAGCACAGTGTTCAGAGTGGTTTCATTGTGCTTGGTGCATTTAGCATGTTCAGAGTGGTTTCTTGTGTTCAGAGTGGTTTCATTGTGCTTGGTGCAGCACAGTGTTCAGAGTGGTTTCATTGTGCTTGGTGCATTTAGCACAGTGTTCAGAGTGGTTTCATTGTGCTTGGTGCATTTAGCACAGTGTTCAGAGTGGTTTCATTGTGCTTGGTGCATTTAGCACAGTGTTCAGAGTGGTTTCATTGTGCTTGGTGCATTTAGCACAGTGTTCAGAGTGGTTTCATTGTGCTTGGTGCATTTAGCACAGTGTTCAGAGTGGTTTCATTGTGCTTGGTGCATTTAGCACAGTGTTCAGAGTGGTTTCATTGTGCTTGGTGCATTTAGCACAGTGTTCAGAGTGGTTTCATTGTGCTTGGTGCATTTAGCACAGTGTTCAGAGTGGTTTCATTGTGCTTGGTGCATTTAGCACAGTGTTCAGAGTGGTTTCATTGTGCTTGGTGCATTTAGCACAGTGTTCAGAGTGGTTTCATTGTGCTTGGTGCATTTAGCACAGTGTTCAGAGTGGTTTCATTGTGCTTGGTGCATTTAGCACAGTGTTCAGAGTGGTTTCATTGTGCTTGGTGCATTTAGCACAGTGTTCAGAGTGGTTTCATTGTGCTTGGTGCATTTAGCACAGTGTTCAGAGTGGTTTCATTGTGCTTGGTGCATTTAGCACAGTGTTCAGAGTGGTTTCATTGTGCTTGGTGCATTTAGCACAGTGTTCAGAGTGGTTTCATTGTGCTTGGTGCATTTAGCACAGTGTTCAGAGTGGTTTCATTGTGCTTGGTGCATTTAGCACAGTGTTCAGAGTGGTTTCATTGTGCTTGGTGCATTTAGCACAGTGTTCAGAGTGGTTTCATTGTGCTTGGTGCATTTAGCACAGTGTTCAGAGTGGTTTCATTGTGCTTGGTGCATTTAGCACAGTGTTCAGAGTGGTTTCATTGTGCTTGGTGCATTTAGCACAGTGTTCAGAGTGGTTTCATTGTGCTTGGTGCATTTAGCACAGTGTTCAGAGTGGTTTCATTGTGCTTGGTGCATTTAGCGCAGTGTTCAGAGTGGTTTCATTGTGCTTGGTGCATTTAGCACAGTGTTCAGAGTGGTTTCATTGTGCTTGGTGCATTTAGCACAGTGTTCAGAGTGGTTTCATTGTGCTTGGTGCATTTAGCACAGTGTTCAGAGTGGTTTCATTGTGCTTGGTGCATTTAGCACAGTGTTCAGAGTGGTTTCATTGTGCTTGGTGCATTTAGCACAGTGTTCAGAGTGGTTTCATTGTGCTTGGTGCATTTAGCACAGTGTTCAGAGTGGTTTCATTGTGCTTGGTGCATTTAGCACAGTGTTCAGAGTGGTTTCATTGTGCTTGGTGCATTTAGCACAGTGTTCAGAGTGGTTTCATTGTGCTTGGTGCATTTAGCACAGTGTTCAGAGTGGTTTCATTGTGCTTGGTGCATTTAGCACAGTGTTCAGAGTGGTTTCATTGTGCTTGGTGCATTTAGCGCAGTGTTCAGAGTGGTTTCATTGTGCTTGGTGCATTTAGCACAGTGTTCAGAGTGGTTTCATTGTGCTTGGTGCATTTAGCACAGTGTTCAGAGTGGTTTCATTGTGCTTGGTGCATTTAGCACAGTGTTCAGAGTGGTTTCATTGTGCTTGGTGCATTTAGCACAGTGTTCAGAGTGGTTTCATTGTGCTTGGTGCATTTAGCGCAGTGTTCAGAGTGGTTTCATTGTGCTTGGTGCATTTAGCACAGTGTTCAGAGTGGTTTCATTGTGCTTGGTGCATTTAGCGCAGTGTTCAGAGTGGTTTCATTGTGCTTGGTGCATTTAGCACAGTGTTCAGAGTGGTTTCATTGTGCTTGGTGCATTTAGCACAGTGTTCAGAGTGGTTTCATTGTGCTTGGTGCATTTAGCACAGTGTTCAGAGTGGTTTCATTGTGCTTGGTGCATTTAGCACAGTGTTCAGAGTGGTTTCATTGTGCTTGGTGCATTTAGCACAGTGTTCAGAGTGGTTTCATTGTGCTTGGTGCATTTAGCACAGTGTTCAGAGTGGTTTCATTGTGCTTGGTGCATTTAGCACAGTGTTCAGAGTGGTTTCATTGTGCTTGGTGCATTTAGCACAGTGTTCAGAGTGGTTTCATTGTGCTTGGTATATTTATATATAGTATTCAGATATTCATATGCTTATTTATATATGTTCATAGTGGTTTCATTGTGCTTGGTGCATTTAGCGCAGTGTTCAGATTATTTCATTAGCTTATGTAATGTTAGTTAAGTTACATTGTAAAGAGGTGTTTCATTGTTACAAGCACAAGAATGTGCTTGGTAAGTTTAAAGCTGTTTTATAAAAGTACTGCTGGGCAGGGATAAAATAATAAATACGACTTCCCACAAACACTAACTGAGGGAAAAAAAACAAAGCCAACAACTAGATTTGTTCCCAGAGAAAGGAAGTGGTATCATAATATGAAACCTTGAAAATATATCTCACTTTACTGACGCTACCGGTGTCACAATGCAACGAGCACACGGGCGCGCAGTGTCTTCTGGGAGTAGTAGTTTATCTGGTACATGCCGAAAGGTGTTTCCAATCAGCAGAAATGCAGAGGAAAACTACAACTCCAGTCATCCACGCGTGGGAACAACGCCGGCATCGCATTTAGCTTTTTGTTTGGATTTCTTTTTTTCTGGTCAAAATCGCCTTCCACTTCACTCATAATCACACATGCTCATTAAAGCAGTGCTTCAGCAGGGGGCGGGAGGGTTTGAGTTGCTCCTCCAATTAAAACCAGGGATCAGATTACGTCATCTGCCGTTGATAGCACTGTACTTTGTGTGATTATTGCAGATCGGAGTTTGTAACAGAAGCTTGCCTCCTCTAAGGCGCTGAACTGCTGTTACTGTAGGAATGTTGAATTAGGGTTTAGGTTAATTTTTTTATTTTTTTTTCATTTTAGACAATATTTTTGTTTTATTGATCATTATTATATAATACTATCTATCTATCTATCTATCTATCTATCTATCTATCTATCTATCTATCTATCTATCTATCTATCTGTCTATCTATCTGACATTTTGAGGAAGCCTTCCCTCTTCTAAGGCGCCTCCTTGGGTTCAGAGGGCACTTGTACTTGTGCCGGGTGG
Source organism: Polyodon spathula (assembly GCF_017654505.1). Lineage (NCBI taxonomy): Eukaryota > Metazoa > Chordata > Actinopteri > Acipenseriformes > Polyodontidae > Polyodon > Polyodon spathula. The sequence goes on from NC_054558.1 coordinate 9,739,376, forward strand.
ATTAAGCATGGTGTTGTTTGCCTATTGCTTTCTCCCAGTTCAGCCATCGATCTCAAAACGGGAGAAAAAGTGGCCATCAAGAAGCTGCATCGGCCGTTCCAGTCAGAGATCTTCTCCAAGAGAGCTTATCGGGAGCTCAGGCTGCTGAAGCACATGAAGCACGAGAATGTGAGTGAGGTTTCCATGGGAGTTGGCTCAGAGCTGGGAAACAGGCAGGCTCTCTGCCTTCAGTCGAGCAGCCAGGGAGCAATTAGAATACACAGTGTTCAGACACACTGACCTGTTCCATCTTGCATTGGAGTGCTGTTCTAGAATGTGGGGGCGGGTGATTGAACACTCTGCTGTTCAGCCAACAAGACCATCGTTGCCCTTTCTTGCTGTAAATTTGAAGTTTAGTCTGCTTTTCCATGCTAACACCATGCTTTCCACATGCTTGAACCATGCACTTAGCAAATGTTTTTTAGCAATGCTTCACCAGGCATGTCTGATTTAGCTGTGCTTTGTTCTACTACACTTGTATGCTTTTGTCACAGTACATTATCACGTGGTCCATTTCTTCAGCGCCTGTCAGGCGCGTCAGGTCCAATTTATTTTCACTCTTGCTGTTTATTTTACACACTCTATGTTTGTTGTTTTATTCACAGTAAAACACGTTTAAAAGGCCCTGCATATCAACAGGACACTCAATACTCCAGCCAAGCGCCACCCCGTGTTCACTGTATTTATTACATACCTCTTCATAGTCGTGCCTACTGATAAATCATCTCATGATCATTTGTTTTATCACCAAACTCCTCAATAATGCGATCCAAGTCATGATTTTATTACTATAACATCTCAAAAAGCTTGGCAAATGTCTGTGATATTCTTTGAGTGCTGGATGCGGAAGCAGCTGTCTTGTTTGTTTATGTCTGTGGTGAAGGGACTATGCGTATTGCTCAGATCCGCCTTTTTTTTTTTTTTTTTTTTTTGGCTCCTATCAGTCTCACTTGGGCATTGAAAGGTTTTATCATCTTTTTCCAGAGAAAAAAACGACTAGGTACCTGTGCTTGCCATCTTTTTGATGATGTCGGACAGGGTCTGACATTGAACCGGAAAGGGTTAATGTCATGAGTTCATGAGAAGCATTGATAAACATGCATGATATCCACCCCAGAACCCTGAACTGCTCTCCATCAATATTGAATCTAAAAAGCAGCTGCAAGAGCAGTAATAGTGAGTGTGGAGTATAGCGCTATTGTAACCCTGCGGTGTGGAAAGTGTTAATGCGTCTCACTCCGTGCATCAGGTAATCGGGCTCCTGGACGCCTTCACTCCTGCTGCCACTCTAGAGGACTTCCAGGACTTGTGAGTCTCTTCCCTTTCATTTGTTTAAAGCTGATCCTGCTTGTTCCATTGCCTGTAATGAGTACCGTGGACAGGCGTGCCTTCTGTTTCCCAGCTCATCCCTGCTCTTCTCCCCCAGCTACCTGGTCATGCCTTACATGGACATGGACCTGTCGAAGGTCAAGGGCGTGCTCTCTGAGGACAAGATCCAGTTCCTGGTTTATCAGATTCTGAAGGGACTCAAGGTGGGTTGGGTTGGAGACTTGTAAGGACGGATGGATTTACTTTTATTGTTGTTTAAAATTTTGCTGCAGCACAAAGTTACTTTGCTATTTTTTTTAACCATGTTAAAAAAAAGTTAACTAGGAACGTTGTTGTAATGTACAACATAAATGCATGTAGCCCTTATAAAAGTAGTGGTAAATGTATAGTGTAACCATGGGAAAAGCACAGCAATAATACAGTGGCATGCTTTTATAAAGGGGGAGCTCTTGAATTCCAGTTCTGTCAGTGCCCTGATAGAACTCTGTACTCTTGTCTGTGTTTGTGCTTGCTTGTTGAGTGGTGATATTCTTTAACTCTTGTCTGTGTTTGTGCTTGCTTGTTGAGTGGTGATATTCTTTAACTCTTGTCTGTGTTTGTGCTTGCTTGTTGAGTGGTGATATTCTTTAACCCTTGTCTGCTCTTAAATGAAATCTGGAGGCCAGTCCTGTTTGTTTTGGTTCTGCCTTCGATGGCGAGTTTGAACTGAGTAGGTTTTGCAAAGCCGAAGTGAGAACTAAAAAACACTGACAGCCACTGAAAGCAGTTTTAAAATGGAGCTGCATGAGATACAAGCTGCACTGGACTGTGAAGAAATGTTTCATTGGTATTTACTCATCTGTTATGAAGGAATAACACATCGAGTGTCTATTTGGCTACTGTCCACTCGTTTACACCTGACAGGAATATTTATATTCTGGCTTGGGTAGCCGCTCTAAAAATGCTTGATGTAAAGTTGGAATTTCAGTTTCAGTATTCCAGTCCTAGCAGATGCAATCCCAGCTTGGATAGTCTTTATTATCCCACCCCAGGAGATGCCTATCTGAAGGACGCTTACCTGTTTAGTTATATCTTCAGAACTGCTGCTTCAAGTGTGATACACTTTAGTATAGATTTAGATTGGCACACATTCTTGAGGGGATCTGAATTCGGGTCACGGTGATCTACTTATGCAAGAGTTCTGGCTTCCAATTGGTTAGGAGTAGTGAGGGCTATAGATTGAGAACTGCTTATTTATTTCGCTGTCCCGTGGGGCAGGTCATTGTAACCCTGCTTTCATAGTTTTGACACCAGGAGTGTGTTGTGCTCATTGTGTCCGTTTTGAATTGTGTGATTGTCTGTGCATCTCATTGCTTTCCTCTTTCTCTTGCAGTATATTCATTCGGCAGGAATTATTCACCGGGTAAGTTCAACTTCACTGGCTTATACAGTATGTATACTAGGGGTGAACAGAGCTTTTCCATTGACATCCTGCTGTGCTTACAACATACAACCACTAGGTTGCACTGTGTGCTAAGCAAGAAATCTCATTTTCCAAGGAAGGAGAAATGAGAGGAATTGATTGCAGCCCTTTCCCTGCTGTCCCACAGCCAATAAGGTTTATCAGGTATTTCAAAATAATTTACTTTGATGTATTTCATTCACGGGAGTGTCAGATTTTCATTAATCTGAGGTTAGTCTGCTCTTTGATTTTCTGTATCTGTGCTTCAGTCTTTCTGCAGGTCTGATATCAGCCTGTGTTATGGTTGTCTGCTCTGTAAGCAATGGCTGCCCCCCTCACTCTCTCTCTCTCTCTCTCTCTCTCTCTCTCTCTCTCTCTCTCTCTCTGTGCTTCAGTCATTCTGCAGGTCTGATATCAACCTGTGTTGTGGTTGTCGCTCTGTAAGCAGTGGCTGTCCTCCCTCTATCTCTCTCCCTTACAGGTTCACTTTCACACTGCTCTGAGGTCTTGGGTTCTGCTTCCACCCTTCCTGAAGCAAGCTTACAGCAGCAGCAAAGCCTCTTCCCTGCAGGCTCCACGTTGCTCTGTGTGACGTGCTTCTAGTGAAACTACAATTCCAGCACAGACATGCTCGCCTCCAGCCCTCGTACATTCACTGCCTGTTCCTTTGAGTCCTGGGAGTGATGGGCGACTCACCCACTTTTATCAGTGAAGCAAAGTTCTGAGAGTAACTCATTTTGCTAGTAGCTCAGTAGCTCGCATTTTAAAAGCCTGTCTGCTCCTCTGCCTTGTCTAGGTTAATTGATACATTTGAAAGGATTCCAGTTCTGACTCTGCTAATGGAAGTCTTTGGTTTCAGTGTGTCTGTGTGTGAGCGGGACGGGTCAGAACGTTTTGGCATCACTTCAAAAATATTTGGTTTGTTTGGAAGCCTTTATGAAGGTGAACACAAGACAGGGCTGGAGCTGAGGGGCTGCTAGGAATCAGATCCGCTGCCCACAGCCTGCTCTGACCCGCTCCGATCTGCCCAGAGTCTGCTGCTGCTGGTTACTGTCACATCATCAGAACACCTTGTTCAAGACCGGGTACATTGTGCACTCAGGCCTGTCTGGCTGCCTGCTACATCTACAGGCATAATTACTCCACATTACGTCTTCTGAAGCAAGAGGGAAACAAACCGACTTCTACAGTAACAACTCTCAAATGGAATTCACATTTTTCCTCCCAGTTGGTGCAGAAGCAATGAATTACACATGAAAGGCTGAAAATCTTTATAAATTTGTGTGCATTCTTTGTCGTAATATTATTGCAGTCTTGACCAGTCTCAAACTGATTGCAGGAAGAGTTCTGACTAGAATTGCTACTCGCAGTGTGTAATGGGTGTTCTGATTTGAACTAGCAGCAGCAGTTTGTATTTGAATGAAAGCTATGAATGTCTTGAGGCTGTATCTGTGGACTGGTACAGGGAGACAGAGTATATGTGGACTGGTGCAGACAGAGAGACAGAGTATATGTGGACTGGTGCAGACAGAGAGACAGAGTATCTGTGAACTGGTGCAGACAGAGAGACGGTATCTGTGGTCTGGTGCAGACAGAGAGCGTATCTGTGGACTAGTACAGAGAGAGAAAGAGAGAGACAGCTTATCTGTGGACTGGTACAGAGATAGAGAGACAGTGTATCTGTGGACTGGTACAGAGAGAGAGACAGCATATCTGTGGACTGGTACAGAGAGAGAGACAGCGTATCTGTGGACTGGTACAGACAGAGAGACAGTGTATCTGTGGGCTGGTACAGACAGAGAGACAGCGTATCTGTGGGCTGGTGCAGACAGAGAGACAGTGGTAGTTTTAATTGAAGGACGGTTTGTTGAAAATCCTGTTACCCATGATTTTGACAATTTAATTGGGAAGTAATTGCTTAAGTTGCAAGATCCTGAAATTGCAGTCTTGCAGGCTTGTCTGCACAGTGATTGTTTGAACTTCCGGAATCAAAATCAAACCCACAATTGTGCGCTGCAGCGTGCGCTATTGCAGAATTATGTTCATGAGATATGAGGGAAGAGGCAGCGTGGGGATCCACATGGATTATAAAATCACTGGCACAGCTGCTTCTGAAAACCAAACTAGCTTGAGGAAACACATGGCTAGAATGTTAGGGCTCGGTTACTGCCAAACACTGAGAAAGCAGTGGACTACAACCCCTGTTTTGAATCAAGAGTTCAAGAGTCCTCTCAGCACCTCTAAATACACTTTAGCAATCTGCAGTGTGAAATGAAAACCCTCCTCAGGATTGTTGGCTGCTAGTGGCTGGCAGCTCCTTATCAGCACATGTGTACTCAGTGAAGCAGGGACCTTACTATTCTGGAAACGTCTCAGCCTTGCTAGTTGCTGTTTGCTGTCTCCTCTACACATCCTGTTCAAAAAGCCAGTGGCAAAGAAGCTTTAATTCACACCAGCTGCAAGAACCTAATACACATGCACACAGACCCTGTTAAATGGAGCATTTTGTTTTAGAATCTGTTTATAAATCCTAGGTAAATGTGTTAACCATTATTACCAAGCAAAACCAGTTGAGTACAATAACATGTTAATGCCACATTGCTTCTGTAACGCTTCATGCTGTGCTAGAAAGGAATTCTGAGGTTTTGAATGCCTTAGTTACATATTCTTACAATGCTGTATCATTAAACTAAACTGTATTGTTTATAACATGCTTTATTTACCTCTGAATTATTCCTTGTTTAGTACAGATCCTTAAACCTAAAGTGTTATCAAACCATATGCCACGATCACCATGCAATAACAATCCATGAGATGCTCACTGTTTGCCTCCTTGCTATTCATGGTTTTTCTATTCAGCATTCGGTGTACCTTATTCAGGCCCCGTTTCACAACCATCACACCTGACACCTCTTTTATAACCTGCAGGATCTGAAGCCAGGAAACCTGGCCATTAACGAAGACTGTGAACTAAAGGTAATTCTGCTACATGCATCCTAAATAATACCCTGGTGTGGGAGAGCGCTGTGCTGCTCTGTACACATTTAAACAGCACTCCATTGACAAGAATGAATTACTAAGTGTGACTTTTAAAGATAGATATCTATAGTTAGTTAGTTAGTTAGTTTCTTTCTTTTGCTTTTTATTGCCCAGGCAGATTTTGTTTCTTGCTTTTCATGTGGGCAACATCTGAAAACATTCCACACACATGTGACAGGATGCACATGTGTCAAACTTTACTTGTTTTTACATGGTGCATTGCAGTAAAACTTAATTATGAGGATGCCAATAAGAGTGTTGTGAATTGTTCATTCCTTTCATGTTTTGCTTCCACTACTGCTATTTGTGTTTTAATGTTTCGCCTGGACGATTTGATTTCAGTGTTCCAATCTCACTTTTTCAAGCCCCAGTGCATACAGCAGGCATCAGAGTCTCATGTCACAACAGACAGTTCCAGCCACGAGTGAGATTTCTGCAAGCTCTCTCCCGCTGCCCTTGTGAAACTGTGAAAATCATTTGTCATTCCAAATATACATATGAAATAGTCAAACCCCCCCCCTCCACACACGATAAACGCTGCTGGATTCTATCCCCCTGCCCCTCCTAGATCCTGGATTTCGGTCTGGCAAGACATGCAGACCCTGAAATGACCGGCTATGTGGTGACACGTTGGTACCGAGCTCCAGAGGTCATTCTCAACTGGATGCACTACACCCAGACTGGCAAGTCGCTATCTTGTCTTTCTTTCTTTGCAATACTTGTAGTTGTTTAAATGAACCAACTCATTCTACAGACGATATTAAACCTGGAGTGGTTTTGCCCCTCAGGGCTGGAGTCACCCATCTTCTCTGTGAGCTTGGCAGGCAGTCTTAGCTGGCACTGTCTCTGTTTATGACCGGAAAAGCCACGAGGCTTATAAACAAGTGATACAAACTGCATCCAAGGACAGCATGACACTTTTATATATCAATATAATAAATGCATTGCAGACAGTAACAGCCCTGTGTTACAGCCAGGGTTCTGTAATGCAGGGCTGGATCGTTGTCTTTGTAAGGAGCACTGGGGAGGGAGTGTGGAAGAACATCTCCCTGAACAGTGATGTCCGTGTGTTATTATCGAGCACTATATTCTGGAATTTGAAATACTAACTTTGGATACTGTTTGAATTCTGGAAACTGGTGTTGTTTTTTTTTAATCTTTTGCTAAATTATTATTATTTGTTATTTAGCAGACGCCTTTTTCCAAGGCAACTTACAAAGACTAGGGTGTGTGAACTACACATCAGCTGCAGAGTCACTTACAACAACGTCTCGCCCGAAAGACGGAGCACAAGGAGGTTCAGTGACTTGCTCAGGGTCACACAATGAGCCAGGGACCTGCTGGTTACAAACCTGTTTCTCTAACCACTGGACCGCATAGCCTAGAAATCACAAGTAGAAATGCAATGGTATTACATCACATGTTCCTGTACTAACCCACCTACCTTTCTTTCCTACACAGTGGATATTTGGTCTGTCGGCTGTATAATGGCTGAAATGTTAATTGGCTGCACCCTCTTCAAAGGAAAGGACTGTATCCTTTGTTTCCTCAGTGTTTCAGCTTGAAAGGAAAGGACTGTATTGTTTGTTTCCTGAGTGTTTCAGGTTGAAGTGCACAGCTGAAGTGCATGTAGAGAGGGGTGCTTCCTTTCTGTTCATGGGGAGGGGGAGGGATATTCATTTGATATGTTCCAAGATCAGCATCTGATCGATGGGTTTCTGTGAACCTGAGAGACAGCTCTCCTAAACCTCTGTGTGTGTAATCAGTGATGTTCACGGCCCTGCACTGGGGTTTCTGTCAGAGACAGCTCTTCTAGACCTCTGTGTGTGTAATCAGTGATGTTCACTGCCCTGCACTGGGGTTTCTGTGAGAGACAGCTCTCCTAAACCTCTGTGTGTGTAATCAGTGATGTTCACGGCCCTGCACTGGGGTTTCTGTCAGAGACAGCTATTCTAGACCTCTGTGTGTGTAATCAGTGATGTTCACTGCCCTGCACTGGGGTTTCTGTGAGAGACAGCTCTTCTAGACCTCTGTGTGTGTAATCAGTGATGTTCACTGCCCTGCACTGGGGTTTCTGTGAGAGACAGCTCTTCTAGACCTCTGTGTGTGTAATCAGTGATGTTCACTGCCCTGCACTGGGGTTTCTGTGAGAGACAGCTCTTCTAGACCTCTGTGTGTGTAATCAGTGATGTTCACTGCCCTGCACTGGGGTTTCTGTGAAAGACAGCTCTTCTAGACCTCTGTGTGTGTAATCAGTGATGTTCACTGCCCTGCACTGGGGTTTCTGTGAGAGACAGCTCTCCTAGACCTCTGTGTGTGTAATCAGTGATGTTCACTGCCCTGCACTGGGGTTTCTGTGAGAGACAGCTCTTCTAGACCTCTGTGTGTGTAATCAGTGATGTTCACTGCCCTGCACTGGGGTTTCTGTGAGAGACAGCTCTTCTAGACCTCTGTGTGTGTAATCAGTGATGTTCACTGCCCTGCACTGGGGTTTCTGTGAGAGACAGCTCTTCTAGACCTCTGTGTGTGTAATCAGTGATGTTCACTGCCCTGCACTGGGGTTTCTGTGAAAGACAGCTCTTCTAGACCTCTGTGTGTGTAATCAGTGATGTTCACTGCCCTGCACTGGGGTTTCTGTGAGAGACAGCTCTCCTAGACCTCTGTGTGTGTAATCAGTGATGTTCACTGCCCTGCACTGGGGTTTCTGTGAGAGACAGCTCTTCTAGACCTCTGTGTGTGTAATCAGTGATGTTCACTGCCCTGCACTGGGGTTTCTGTGAGAGACAGCTCTCCTAGACCTCTGTGTGTGTAATCAGTGATGTTCACTGCCCTGCACTGGGGTTTCTGTGAGAGACAGCTCTCCTAGACCTCTGTGTGTGTAATCAGTGATGTTCATGGTGCTGCACTGGGGTTTCTGTGAGTGACAGATGTGGGTGAGGTCAAGGGGTGAACTGAGAGGCTCAATGTTATTGAAGCTCCACCTCAGGTCACAGAGTTGTCCTTGACCTACGATGACCAGACATGGATCAGCTTACTGAGATCGTGAAGGTAACGGGGGTCCCAGGACCGGAATTTATTCAAAAGCTGGAGAGCGTCGAGGTAAACCATTATGCTTGCAAAATCAACCCATGTTGCACATGTTGTTATTAAAACTTCCTCCTGTCACGCAGTAAGTACACATTTTAAATAGAAAAAAAAGATTGAAGCGAAATAAATTAAATAAAAAATGTAATTCAAATTCAATGATGTAGACAGAGAAAAGCACCACTGTGCTAACAAATGAGAATCAGATCTGCTGCAGTACTCTCGCTCTCGTTAGAGGGCAGTGCTTGTGACCGCTTCTCAGAGCAGTAGCTGTAATCTGCTGTTGTGTGGCACCATTCCAGGATCTCAAGCCTTGCCCTCCGACAGCAGTCCCACAGACTCCAGGTACTCTTTCATACAGTGTCTCAGCTTCATACTTAGTCAAGTCCTCAGGCTGACACACTGACGGTGAGACACAGTGAACTTCATTTCACATTTGGCTCAGCAATGTGATTAACAGCTCTGAAGATGTCGGAACACACTGCATTTAGTAGTTTAACTGCAATATGCTGGTGTTCATCACTAGACAATTCTAAATGCCGCATTTAGTGTCTCTGTGGATTGGGTTGGATTCTAGGTTTATTAAGTCTCTAATTACTGTGTGTTTACACAATAGTTAGTAAATACACGTGAACTTACACATAATTACAATGTTATTATGCATAGTTACAATGTACAATTTTCACATTAATTACATTTGCTAAGCAACTACTATGCAAATCCACAGAGACTCCTTGTAAAGTGTTAGTGGATTCTGACCTGTGGTGTGAATAGGTCTTCGTGCCTCTCCTCTAAGCTGAACTGCATGCTTTATTTGAACAGCTTTCTTTTTGTTTATGACTAACAGGCAAAGAGTTACATCAGATCTCTGCCGCATTTCCCAAGAAAAGACTTCTCCCTACTCTTCCCTAGAGCCAGCCCCTCTGGTGAGTCCTTCAGAGAACATAAACCAAGTGGAATATCCACCAGATCTGGCTGTGAAGTCGAATGCACGGGAGGGTAACCTCCAGAAGAGCAGTCGTGTTTCATTGTGAAGTGGAACAGTTCAGGGGGGAGGGGAGGGGATGTGCATTATATACTGTGGAGAGCTTCTCAACAGCACAAGGGGTTTAAATGGAACAATTCAGGGGAGGGGAGGGGAGGAGAGCTGCATTATTTACTGCATTGTGTGCATTACAGTTCATCAGGAAAGGAAATGTGCGAGGTATGCATAGAGCTGTTTATTGGAGGGGATTCTGAAGCCCATGTGAAAGGGTTTGTCTCAAACCCCCATAGACAGTGGAAGGGTTTCTGTGGAGTTGTTGACAGATCTTTATTGCACTGTACTGTATTATGTCTTTTTCAGTATGAGCGGCTGGTGTTTGATTGGGGAGATCAGTTTGCAGTAGCACACCCAGCCCAGAGATGGGAATAAGACCCATTGCATAGCAGTTTGATCAATTCTTGGTTTTGCTATGAGTTTAACAAGATACACCTGAGCTTGTTACCTCTACAGCTATGGCCAAAAATTAACTCATTTTGCTTCATAAAGTTGAGTGAAACTGTCTGAATAATGATACATTAACACTGAATTACATACCGCATTGTAGTTTTCCATATACCTGACCAAAAACTGACAAATTGATGTGTTTGTACCCACCTCAGCGGTGAACCTGCTGGAGAGGATGCTGGTCTTGGATGCAGAGCAGCGCATGACGGCCGCAGAGGGGCTGGCTCACCCGTACTTCGAGCAGTACCGTGACCCAGAGGAGGAGACGGAGACTGCACCATACGACGACACGCATGAGAAAGCAAAGCTGACTGTCACCGAGTGGAAGAGTAAGGGACCAGCATAGCGACCAACGCGCCAGACGTAGAGAGAGGACGTGGGACTTCCTAGAGACACAGGGACAATGATGGACAGCCCAGAGACCCAGGGAGAGGATGTGGGATAGCCCAGACCCAGGGGGAGGATGTGAGACAGCCCAGAGACACAGGGAGATGACGTGAGACAGCCCAGAGATACAGGAAGATGACGTGAGACAGCTCAGAGACAGGGAGATGACGTGAGACAGCCCAGAGATACAGGAAGATGACGTGAGACAGCTCAGAGACAGGAAGATGACGTGAGACAGCCCAGACACACAAGGAGAGGACATGGGACAGCCCAGACACACAGGGAGAGGATGTGGGACAGCCCAGACACACAGAGAGAGGACATGGGACAGCCCAGACTTCCCTTAACAAAGTCTGTACTCACCACTGGCTTCTGAATATCATACAGGGATGGAAAAAATACTCCTATTGCATTGTAGTTTCACCCACATGATTAGCCACAGTGTACAGATAACAAGCTCAGATGTGTCTTATAAAACTCATACTAAAACCAGGAATGGATCAGATAGCTATGCAATGCGAGCCTTATTTCCATCCCTAGTCTAGTGCCTCTGAAATGGCAACACGATGCTAGCTCTGCTGAGCCTCTCTACCTTCTCATTTTGTTACAAAAAAGGACACTTAAAACATCACCCCCTGGTGGATGACAGTGAAATTGCAGTGGGAAATGAAGTTTCAGTAAATAGGAAGGGGGAGAATTAATCTGACCAGTCTCATAGCACTGGCTAATTTAAAAAAAAAAAAGCCTCCAATGTCTCAAGTTCAGCTTGGCGTAGATGTGCAGTATGTGAAGAATGTGTGGATGGAAATGATACACAAAGTGAATCCAACAAGAATCCAATAGTTAAGATCACTTTAGTGTTTCATACCTGTGTCAAGTTACTCAAACTTGGCCTGCTTGCTAATGAGGTTTCTCTCTCTCTCTCTCTCTCTCTCTGCCTCCCTCCCTCCTCTTTAGGGCTCTGCTTCCATGAGGTGACGAGCTTCATCCAGTTCCCACGCAGGGAGTCCAAGCGGAGGAACACTTTGGTGCTGACGTGACTCGGACCGCGAGAGGAACGACCTGGCTCCAACATTGCTGAATATCTGCACCACCGAGTAACTAAACCCAGAAAAACAAACAACCACAGAAATCTGCGACTGACCCAGAGCCAGTCCGTGAGGAACGTCAAATGACTTCATTTCACTTAGAATTTCCACTTTGGGAGAGACAGTACACCTGCTGCAACACTAAATGCAATGTGTCATCTTAAGAGTGAAAATTCCAGTGCAGCTGACACAGTGTTGCTTCCAAGGCAGAGTTTGAAATGGCACATTTTGGTTTATTCTTGAGTGATCATTACTGTGATCTAACTCGATAAATACAATTTCGGGACCAAAACTACAGTCTACTGCAAAACCAAAAAACATTTCTTTAAACTTCTGCTCTTGTTGCTGAACTATCCTTGCAAGGAATATATTTAGGTTTACTTGATAAATGCAGTTTTAGCCTTTATCCTCCAGCTCTTGGAAAGTTTTGGCCAAATCTTAAAACGTCCCCTACAGCTGGAAAAGGATCCGATACCTGTCCTTCCGTTGCACATGCTCGACGTCTCCTGGGCTGCTCTCTGCCATCGTGGATGTGAAATATTCAGCAATAAGGGGTTTTAATATGTGTCCACCTTGTCATCCTCTCTGCAACACATATTTAAATAATGCATAATATAGCTTTTTGTATTAGGGATGGATAGGTGAAATGGTAGTCGTATCAGCCCAGAGACGATCCGACAGAGAGGAGAGGTGATACATTTATTGGACAAGCCTCTTCTTCAGGTGAAAGCAGAAAAGAAGAGACCTTTGAGGTCTTCAACGCTTGTGATTTAGTCCAATAAAAGGGATCCCCTCTCCTTTTCTTCGTATTGTGATGTATTTCTGTGCTTTGTAAAGCTTTTTCAGGTTATTTATTTTGGCCACAATTGACCCATACCATATTTTGTCAAGCACACAGCATAATTCCCTGCCAGGTCTGTGCAAGAACACCGCAGTCTTCCACTTCATTACCACACCAGAGGGTATGGCCCACGACCACCACCAGCCTATAGCAATTGTGTGAACCAGGATCATTATAACTTTTTATACTCATTTAATGAAGGTTTTATCTGCCACAGATGTTCTCTAACATGACTCTAAGGCAAGAGATTGCCGAGCTTCAGAAACAAATAGAAATTCTTAGAAGCATATACAAAACCGAGCAGTTTCTTGATAGTAGCTTTAACCAAATTAATAATAACAACTGCTGTGAAGTTCTGTGAAGTATTAAATGTATTGCCAGGTACTATTAGTATCAGTAGATGAGTTGGTTAACATCTCCAGCACCGCCATGACTAACATTTTAGAACACAGATGGAAGGGTATGAATCTGCGTGTTCATTACTGCATGGAAAAGCCATCAAGCTAAAGATAGGAAGACTCTGTCCCACGCTAGATCTTCATACTATTGCAACAAATACAAATAATCCTAGGTTTCTTTTTAATTCCATAGATAAATTAGTAAATCCACCTTCTAATATGTCTACCCCCACCATTGATTGCAATGACTTCTTAAAGTATTTCCAAAATAAAATACTGGACATTAGAGATCAGATTTTACAGACTCCATCTATTATGGACCATTCTTACTTACCTGAACCAACTAGACCTGATAGAGCGACGCTGGAGGCTTTTTCCTTGATTACCTTAAAAGACCAGACAGTGTTAGTTCCGCATGTGAAACCTGCTTGTTCCCTTGATCCTATCCTGACCAAATTATTAAAAGATGTATTCTGTGTTATTAATGCACCCATTTTAACAATTCTAAATGAATTGCTTTCCTGTGGTGTAGTCCCCTCAGCGTTTAAGGTTGTGGTGGTAAAGACCATGCTCAAAAAAAAACAACCTGGACCCTAAAGCCTTTAACTATAGGCCAATCTCCAATCTGCCCTTTTTGGCAAAGGTTCCAGAGAGAGTTGTTGCCAACCAATTACACAAATTTCTAGCATGTAATACCATATTTGAGAGTTTGTCAGGAGGTGTCCTATCTTGGTTTAGTCCTTATATTTCTGGTAGGTTTCAGTTTGTCTATTGGGGAGATGAAGTCTGATTTGTCAGATGTTCTGCAGGGCTCTATCTTGGGTCCTTTGTTGTTTTCATTATATATGCTACCATTATGTGACATTATCCGCAGGCGTGGCGTGAACTTCCATTGCTGTGCAGGTGACACTCCTCAGCTGTACTTGTCTCTGGTTCCAGGCAATCCTTCTACTGGGGTGCTATCAGCTGCTCGCCTTGCTGACATTGTGTTGGCTGTCACAGAGCTTCTTAATGTTGAATTCTGATAAAACAGAGGCTGTGTGGGCTCACAGCACCAACTAAAGAATATCAGTTTACGTAAGCTAGATCTTAGCAGTCTCTAATCGGAACTAAAACTGGAAATGAGAAACTTGGGGGTCATTTTTTGTCCTAATGTATCATCTGAGAACCATGTTAGGAAAATGATTAAAGTATAATGTTATCATTTGAGAAATATAGATAAACTTACACCTATTATTACTGTACCTGGCGCCAAGATGCTAATGCATGCCTTTGTTTCATCAACAATTGACTCTTGTAATGCACTTTTCTCTGGGATTCCAAAATGTTTGGTATCATCAAATGCCACTCCAAGAATACTAACTAAAACCAGAAAAAGTGAACATATCACCCCTATCTTGGCCTCTTTGCATTGGCTCCCTGTGCAGTTTAGAACACATTAAGACTTTGTTTTTAATGTATAAAGCCCTCAGTGGATTAGCACCCAGTTATTTCCAGGAGCTGTTGACCCAGTGCACTCCTAGTCGCACTCTTAGGTCCCGGGATGCGGGCTGCTAGTTATTCCAGGGTGAATGAAAATGGTACGGGAGGAAGGCTCCAGCACTAGGGAACTCTGCCTCATTCTGTCAGAGAAGCTAGGACTCTTACTGCCTGTAAATGAAGACTCAAAACTTATCATAGTTTTTCATTGTACAATATAACTGCTTTTTGTTGTCCTTCTGTCATTTCAAACTGTATTCATGTTCCTACGCTGTTGTTTTTGTTCATTTTATATGAACTGGTTTTCTTTCTCTTACCAAATTTTGTACTTAACTGCCTTACAGCGGATTGATTTTTTACTTTGTGTAAATGCCTTGGGGTCCATGTGACAGAAGGTGCTATATAAATAAATAAATGAATAAATAAACCCTGACAGGCTCAGACTTCGACCCCAATGCAAGTGCTACGAGGCTGGTTTAAAAACTGCGAAGGCACTTGGCCTGGACAGTGAGCCATGCATGCAATGCTTTGTGCACAGACCAGGCTCTGTACAGGGTTGTGATGATATCTCTCTCTCTCTGACAGACATCAGCAGTGTTGCCAAAGCAATTAAATTACATATCATGAACAATATATTTACAATAATAATAATAATAATAATAATAATAATAATAATAATGACCACTAGTATATAGAATGCAATGCACAGTAGTGATAGAAAAGCAATACCCCCTTGCAGAGTGCTCACTGTTTGCCCCTCAGGTTGTGGCATGCTGCTACACACTGGGCAGCCAGTGGGGCTGTGTGTCCCTCTCCCAGTAGGACGGACAGTTTTTCTGGAAATAATTTTTAAGGAATTTGTCTCTTGTTTGGGAGTATTTCACACAGTGTAGGAGAAAGTGCATCTCTGTCACCCTTATATCTGTTTCTCTATGGAGATAATCTACAAAGTCTAGAGCCTTAGGGTTGGACGAGTGGATTATCCCTTACATTCAACGCTACCCCAGTGCAAACACTAACAGAACCTCCATCCTCTAAAGAAAATAAATTGGTGTATTCCCTGAAAACTAGCAGAAGCATTAGCTGACAACAGCATTTTCAGCAATGGGAGAACAACAGTTCGTTCATATAGGCGCTCCTGGTGCAGCAGCACACGAGGTAGGGGTAACACTGCACCATCATGGGACTGCAATGAGAATCACCAGTGCGCATTGCTTTGTAACTTGGGTGTGTCAGGTATGAGAAGGGCTCTCACTGTGGTACCAGTCTACTAGTGGCCCATGCTGGCCCTGCCATTGAAAGGCAGATATATCACTGACAGTAAGATTTGGAAAGGTTTGCTGTTTCCTTCTCTGGAACACTCCTAGCTCTCCAATAAATGCAATGCAGACCTGTGTAGTACTCACTGTAACTGGGACTGTAAAAACATTAATTTGTTCATATTTAATCATCAATTCCCCACCCTATCATCAAAGACCCAAAGAAAGAGCGTAAAGACTTTTTTTTTAAAAAAGAAGAAAAGTCTTACTAAGGTTCAGTGCTTTAGAGGGCAGGAAAACAAATATGGGAGGAGGAGGGAGCGAACATTGGTAGTGAAGGGTAAGGAAACCGCTGAAAAAACAACAACATTGAAGGTATTCTTGGGTCTTCATTCTTGAGATGTGTACTTTTAAATAAGAACATAAGAACATAAAAAAGTTTACAAACGAGCGGAGGCAATTCGGCCCATCTTGCTCGTTTGGTTGTTAGTAGCTTATTGATCCCAAAATCTCATCAAGCAGCTTCTTGAAGGATCCCAGGGTGTCAGCTTCAACAACATTACTGGGGAGTTGATTCCAGACCCTCACAATTCTCTGTGTAAAAAAGTGCCTCCTATTTTCTGTTCTGAATGCCCCTTTGTCTAATCTCCATTTGTGACCCCTGGTCCTTGTTTCTTTTTTCAGGCTGAAAAAGTCCCTTGGGTCGACACCGTCAATACCTTTTAGAATTTTGAATGCTTGAATTAGGTTGCCACGTAGTCTTCTTTGTTCAAGACTGAACAGATTCAATTCTTTTAGCCTGTCTGCATATGACATGCCTTTTAAGCCCGGAATAATTCTGGTCGCTCTTCTTTGCACTCTTTCTAGAGCAGCAATATCTTTTTTATAGCGAGGTGACCAGAACTGCGCACAATATTCAAGATGAGGTCTTACTAGTGCATTGTACAGTTTTAACATTACTTCCCTTGATTTAAATTCAACACTTTTCACAATGTATCTGAGCATCTGGTTAGCCTTTTTTATAGCTTCCCCACATTGTCTAGATGAAGACATTTCTGAGTCAACAAAAACTCCTAGGTCTTTTTCATAGATTCCTTCTCCAATTTCAGTATCTCCCATATGATATTTATAATGTACATTTTTATTTCCTGCGTGCAGTACCTTACACTTTTCTCTATTAAATGTCATTTGCCATGTGTCTGCCCAGTTCTGAATCTTGTCTAGATCATTTTGAATGACCTTTGCTGCTACAACAGTGTTTGCCACTCATCCTACTTTTGTGTCATCTGCAAATTTAACAAGTTGTTAAATGTATTGGAGCTAGTCCTACCTATAAACCAAGTTTAAAATCAGCTACAAGGTTCGGTTATTTACTTTAATGCATGTACACTAGTTATCCCAGTTACAGGGGCTACTTCAGACAGGCAGATCGAAGGGTTAAAACACTTCACTAATGTGAGAGAACATAACCAAACGCTGGGGGTGACGGGCACCAGCAGCTGTTTCGGTGGATTCTGACGTCACGCCGAAGTTGTAAGCCGCTGCTGCGGTGGAAAGCAGAATGGGGTGGAGGGGTGCTCTAGTACGTCACGTTCCACTCGTGCCTGGTCAGGTAAGTCCCGGTTTGCATGTATTTAATATTGATATTAACTGCTGGGTTTCGACTAAGTAGACTACAAACATGCAGTGTTTTCAGCCACGCAATCTGTATTAATTGTAAGCATGTGTTACTACCAGGATGTTTATTTGCGTTAAGGCAGCTGATTTTGCTGAGCTCTCGGTAGTTTTACAAAAATACCTACTGCCCTTTCTCTCAGCTTAAGGCCACTAAGATAATTTACCCGGCTAAAAAAAAAAATAGTAAAAACCACGTGATGAAAACAACAACAGCACTACTTCTATTGTTGCTTTCATATCATATCATATATATATATATATATATATATATATATATATATATATATATATATATATATATATATATTTATAGAATGTAGAAACAAAGAAATTCGATAACGATACAGGCAGGTTTAAAACGATCCAACTTGCTGTTGTAATATTGATTTCGTTTGTTTCGCTTAACAAGCAAGCAGTCTCGTTTAGCTTCATGCATGTGAAGTTCCCTTTCAAGTTTAAAGAGCAGTCGGGGGGAGTATCAATCAGTTAGCTTCCTTAGGAACCGTATTCATATTGACACAATCATTCTGCCACGTGTGTGGGAACTCGTCCAAAAGACGAGTGCAGTAGTTGTACCTGCTGTACCATTGCCTAGGAGACACAAATACAATGCCGTCTACATAGTTTCGCAGTGCCCAGTAAGCTATGTATGAATACTGAATATATATATATATATATAGTGTGTGTGTATGCACTGTTATTGTTTAAGTGTAGTTAGTAAGATTCTATTGGCAGCACACCTGGTTTATAAGCCATGCAAACTCCTTTTTAAATTTCTGGTTATTATTGCCAATCTAATTTTTTTGAGGTTGTGTTATTATAACACACCGGTAATAATTAAGTGTAGTGCAGACGTAGGTTTACGTGGGCTTGAATGGAGTATGAAGACAGCGTTACTGCCAGCACCTACAGTGGGCCTACTACAGTAAAACTGTATATCGCAGGCGCTTACTCGGAACGTAAGGAATAGTTTGTCCGTACAGCACTGTGATGCACACACACGGGTCTCTCTCTCTCTCGTTGGCTTTCTGTTGTGATCTCAGCTGCGGCTAGTCTGTGTGTAATGCTTAAACGGACGGGTCTCTCGTTAGCTTTGTGTTGTGATCTCGGCTGCGGCTAGTCTGTGTACGGGTCTCTGGTTAGCTTTGTGTTGTGTGATCGCGGCTGCACTGAATGTACAGCACGGGGTTTCCATGTTTGCCAGCAAGCCCGGTCATCTTGTGTGTTTTTTTTTTAAGGGGCGTGTTCTAACTGTCTTGATTGAAAGCAAAGGCTTCTTTCCCTAGCCATTGCTGAAAAGAAAAAAAACTCCATTACCAGCACAGGGTCGCAATCTTCTCGGGTTTCTCTTAAAAACCTTAACGTTACAGACTTTCCGGCTCTTATGTTTCTCTAGGAAAACGTTTAGTCGAGACCATTATGGAGGTCTAAAGCCGGAAAATAGACGTTTTTGCCTCCAAAACAGCTGTTTTTCCGGCCACAGCAGAGCGACGACTGGTCCTTTTTTTAAGCTGCCCTGTCTTGCTGCATTCAGTTTGCGTTTTGAGATCAAGGTAAACGTGTAAGTTCAACGATTTCTTTTCTGTTGCGTCCTGTTGTCATTGTAATCTGCTGGTAGTGTGTGGTGTTTTTCATGCTAAGAATGTGGATTGTCATTTACCACTTGTCATTGCTCAGCAAAAGGAAAATAAAGGTTACAAAAAACCGACCACGATTCAGTGGGGAGACGAACCTGTTGTATTAGAGGAAACGCGCAAGTCTGTCGTCGTGGTGTTCACTGTTTTACTTGTGCTTTTATTTATTTTTTAATAAAGGTTTTATTCGGCAAGATTTTTTGGAGAGAAGATGGCCGCCATCTTCTCGCCTTCTGGAAACCATTCGATTCAACCAAGCACTGTTGCTTAAGCCCGCCCCTTCTTTGTGTGGATTGGTCAGGAGAGTGGTAGTTCCGAATTAGTGGTTGCTGATTGGCTTCTTGAACTCAGTTGCGTGGTTTGGGGTTGGGGTGACCCTGGCGGCTCGATATTGAAGAATTTCCTCCACATTATGTTAAAAGGAATAAGACTGCATCAAATAAATGTTTTTAATATAAATATTAGAGACACGTTCCGGAAATAACGGTGTGTGGCGGCATGAGGTGTCTTTTTTGCGGCATTAATGGGTCTGTTTTATCACTGCAGCAGGCACTTGACAATTTTACACGTGGACCCGCCCCCTTAAGAAAAATAAAAACATTTCATCTGAGTTGCAGTTGTGAAAGTAAATATTTTTTAGCTCGACCCCCTGACCTAGTACTGCCCCACTTTTCTTTCCCTTTTGAAGCTTTTCAAAGCTGTCATTTGCAAACGGTGCCAAGATAAATATCATATTCTAGTCTGTGTTGCTGACTGGCGGTTAATATAAACACAGCGTCACTGCCAGTGTCAGTTCTCTACAGATTAGTTATGCGGGCTTGTTTACCTGACCTGCGAGTGTTTCTTTCGAGTGTGTTATCTTGTTAATGCCAGGTGGCTGGCATTTTAATGGGAAAAAAGTCAGACTGTTTGAAGTCTTGTCGCTGTTTTCATTACCCGGCTTTTTTTTTCCTCTCCTCCAAATCACGTGGCAGCAGCTGTGCTGTTACAGTACTTCGCGCAGGCCAGTAGTATCACGTGGTCTGATTTAAGCAAAGCTGATTTTTAGTTTGACACTTAAAAAAAAAAATTGTTTTTACCAGGGTTGCCGTCAGTGATTTTTTTTATTTTATTTTTTATTTTTTGTAACATGCCCGGTAAATTAATATGTAGTGTTTGTGTTGTCATAATAGGCTAATTTTATGCACAGACCTCACTAGTTGCTTTTGACCGGTGTTGTAGTAGGATAAGTATTTCCACAGGTAATAAAAGACAAAAAAAACCCAAACAAATAAATAAAAACATGCAGATTGGATAAACAATTTAAGTGTTTTTTCCCCTTTGCTGCTGTTTGTACAATTTTTAAAAGGTAGTAATATATATATAGTGTGTGTTGTGTGTGTTTCCAGTACTTTTGCATACAGTGTTGTACTGCTGCATGTACCAACAGTAAGCAGTTGTCTCACAGTAAGCAGTTGTCTCAGTGTTTTTGCAGTTGTCTCAGTGTTTTTGCATTTGTCTCACTCACAGTAAGCTAGTTCTGCCCCGTCGGGGGGAATGTAAACAATCAAGGCAGTCAATAAGTCCTGTTTGTTGCTAGTGCATAGAGGCTCCGTTTGTATAGACAATTTCACCGTAAAACTGAACGTTAATATTTGCACATGTGGTATTGTGAAAGGGGGTCATTCTAAATGAGAACTGGTTCTTAGTGGACTCCTGGATAAATAAAGGGTTTGATTTGAGGTGGTACCTGCATGAGCCAGACTTGTAGCCGAGTCCGAGTCCTTGAAACAAAGTCCATTTTCATTCAGCTAGTGGTAGTAGTGGGGGAACAGCTTACCTAACGAACGTTGTCTGAGATCCCTCAGGAAAAAGGCACAAAAAATTATTTGATTTATTTTTTCTAGCTGGATTATTCTATTCACATGCCTTTGTCACTATCTTGTTTTCTTTTGGAATTGGGATACTGTTTGAATGTACCTGAAGTTTACAGATAAGCTTAAGTTCAAGTTTGTGGACGTTGTTTTTCACTTTGATAGAAGCCGTGATCTGGACTATAGAGCTGGTGTAGTGTTAGAAAGTGGTACATCGTCGGAATCTGGTATGCGTACCAAAACTTGACTCATGTAATGTCAGAAAGTGGTATGACGTCAGATTGCAAGTCATGCGCTGTCACGTTTTGGTACAGGTTCAATCATTTGTGATCTAATGGGTGTTTTCCTGTTTTCTAGAGGTACGTTTGCCATTAATTATATATTATTTTTTTGCAAACTCAAACTGGCAACAGACAATTTTTCGAGAAGTCCACTACAAAGTTGCACAAGTAAAAAACAATGTGCAAGAGCCAATGTGTAGATCAGGGTTGGATGATTTAAATCAAGTAAATTTTTTAAATCATGATTTAAAAAAAAAATAAATAAAAAATAAATAAATAAATAAAAATAATTGATTTAATTTTCATTTATACCTATTTTATATAGTTTCTCAAGGAAAAGACATGAAAAGTATGTTTTAAAAACCTTTTATTAACACAAACATCTTAGTCATACTGTCTATAAACTAAAACTTGTAGGGCTGTATTCCGATCATAGCGCAGATGCAAGTGCATGGTGGAACAGTTTTTGCCCCTGATTCTGAGGCACATAAATGGAGCGAAGACGTAAAAAATACTGCACTGAAATGGTTTTCTGAAGACGTGTCTTGCCCTGTTGTAGAGTGCCTTCCCCATCATTAACATATTAACTGGAGTGATTCTGATGACCGCGCAATAGGGTTCCAAATAGACAATTGAGCACTGTGTTAAGAAAGACCCGTTGAAACCAGGTTTATTTAGTAGTGCAATCAGGAACTTTAACAATTGAACACACTATAAAAAGCAAAGTAGTCCTGAGTAACAGCTGTGTGTATGTTTGGACTGACACACAAAGAGGAAATCAAAGAAAGAAAAGTAAAGGAAAAGAATGACTGGGATGAGTGAGGGCTGACTGGTATTTTTCTCTGGCGTACTCCATTGCTAGATTCTTGTAGTTTACATATTGTAGTTCACATTTAGAGGATGCCACAATGATGAATAATTTGCTTTATTCGTGTATTCATTTCAGATTGAGTAATTTTGTTTGGTATGTAACAATTCACAAACCACCATTGCTAACATTCTTAAATTTAGTTTGGAGGTGCTGTAGAGCTACAACTAAGGTACTACTACTTTCCTGCTTTCTTAACTGAAGCTGTTTAGGCATGTGTGAGCAAGCGTAGTGTGCCGAGTACCACTGCACAGGTAAAAAATTAAAGTGACTTTCACCTCTGACTAGAGCATCTACTTTGACTTCAGTTCTGGTAAAACCTGCCAATCTCACTTAGACATTGCCAGAACTGTGTGTGTGTGTGCCATATATATATATATATATATATATATATATATATATATATATATATATATATATATATATATATATGTATATATATATATATATATATGTATATATATATATATATATATATATATATATATATATATATATATATATATATATATATATACACACACACACACACACACACACACACACACACAGTGGCTTGCAAAAGTATTCAGACCCCTGACCAATTCTCTCATATTACTGAATTACAAATGGTACATTGAAATTTTGTTCTGTTTGATATTTTATTTTTAAACACTGAAACTCAGAATCAATTATTGTAAGGTGACATTGGTTTTATGTTGGGAAATATTTTTAAGAAAAATAAAAAACTGAAATATCTTGCTTGCATAAGTATTCAACCCCTGTGCTGTGGAAGCTCCCAGTTTGCACCGATGAAAGAAATTGCCCTAACGAGGACACAATTACCTTACCATTGGCCTCCACCTGTGAACCATTAAAGTTGCTGTCACATTTTCTGGATAAAAACCCCACTGTTGAAGGATCATTGGTAAGGCTGTGAATCTGAAGGAAAATTAAGACCAAAGAGCATTCTACAGAAGTTAGAGATAAAGTAATACAAATGCATAGATTAGGGAAAGGGTACAAAATAATATCCAAGTGTTTGGATATCCCAGTGAGCACAGTTGGATCAATAATCAGGAAATGGAAGCTGCATCACACCACCGAGGCACTGCCAAGAAAAGGCCGTCCCTCAAAACTCAGCGTTCAAACAAGAAGGAGACTTGTGAGAGAAGCCACAGAGAGGCCAACAATCACTTTGAAGGAACTACAGAGTTCAGTGGCTGGGAGTGGAGTAATGGTGCACCAGTCAACCATATCAAGAGCTCTGCATAACACTGGCCTGTATGGGAGGGTGGCAAGAAAGAAGCCGTTACTCAAAAAGTACCATCTGAAAGCACATCTGGAGTTTGCCAGAAAGCATGAGAGTGACCCAGCTGTGATGTGGGAAAAGGTTTTGTGCTCAGATGAGACCAAGATAGAGCTTATTGGCCAAAACTCAAAGCGCTATGTGTGGCGCAAACCTAACACTGCCCATGCCTCAAGACACACCGTCCCTACAGTGAAGTATGGTGGTGGCAGCATCATGCTGTGGGGATGCGTCTCATCAGCAGGGACTGGGCATCTTGTTACAATTGAAGAATGGATGGAGCAAAATACAGGAAAATACGGCAAGAGAATCTGCTTCAGTCTGCTAAAAAACTGAAGCTTGGGAGGAAATTCACCTTTCAGCAGGACAATGATCCCAAGCACAAGGCCAAAGCAACACTGGAGTGGCTCAAGAACAAAAAGGTGAATGTCCTACAGTGGCTCAGTCAAAGTTCTGATCTCAATCCCATTGAGAAGCTGTGGCACTATTTGAAAATTGCGGTCCACAAGCATCGTCCAACCAACCTGAACAACCTGGAGCAAATCTGCCAAGAAGAATGGGCCAAAATCACTCCGACACTGTGTGCAAAGCTGGTACATACTTACCCCAAAAGACTTAAAGCTGTTATTGCAGTGAAAGGTGGCTCTACCAAATATTAATGTGTGGGGGTTGAATATTTATGCAAGCAAGATATTTCAGTTTTTTATTTTTCTTAAAAATATTTTCCAACATAAAACCAATGTCACCTTACAATAATTGATTTTGAGTTTAAGTGTTTTAAAATAAAATATCGGACAGAATGAAATTTCAATGTACCATTTGTACCATTTGTACTATGAGAGAATTGGTCAGGGGTCTGAATACTTTTGCAAGACACTGTGTATATGTGTGTATATGTATGTGTGTGTGTATATGTATATATATATATATATATATATATATATATATATACACACACACACACACACACACACACACACACACTGTGTTCTTAAATAGTATATGTGGTATTGTTTTTATTATTTGTTTTGCAAAACATAACCGTTGTTTCACTTTCATTAAGTCTGTAATACAATGATGCATTTCTGAGATTGTGCTTCAGTTCTTTTGATTTCAGTTAATGTGTGTTTTATTGTTTCTCTTTTACACAAAAACATTATGCTTGTGTATTCCTCGGTGGCCAAAATGTTTGTGTGTTCACACCTGAGATGCAGGTGAGGGGGTGGGGTCCAGGGTGCCAACCGCAGTGGTGAAGCACTGCCCAGCCTGACGCGGCTATCAACAAGATTAAAAAAACGATTAACATTAAAGTATTATATTTAATATTAAAATAATACAAATATACTGTACAGTGTATTTAATAGCCAATTACCCTAAAAAGATAGTAGTGGTCGGTAAATTAACAAAAAGAAACATTGCCGAACCCAGCAAGATATTGCTTAGCTTAAGTTAAAGCACTGCTGAAGGGCAGCAGCCTCGGGAGGGAAAAGGGACAGACGGTGCAAAATAAAGATTTCAAACTGTGAAAAGACCGAAGTTGAACAAATAAGACAAATAGCATTAATTTAAATTTAGAGGAAGTTAGTCAAAGGTAATTACACTTGTGAATTTTATTTTCATATTTAAACAGCTTAAATGTTTTCTGTCTTTACGCAGAGTAACACACCGTGCAAGACTGAGAGGAGCCGAAGTCTTGCTGCTCGTATTTATAGCCTTTGTTGTCTTGGCACATGCGCGCTGATCACCCTGTTTGCTAACCGGCTGCGCTCCATCCAGACATTTCTAAGCCAATCGTAACTAGCCCTGGCCGACGGCTGGCTGCTACTGTGCAGGTGCACGGTGGATTTGGGAGCTAGCACTTCTGAGTGAGCACGGACCGGCTTCAGCCCATTAAACAGATGGGATGAACGTCATTGTTAATGCGCCAGTGTCACGTGAGAGGGGGGGGGAAAGGAAACGCATATCACCCAGGAGAAGGGGAGCGCAATTCATTAAGAGACTGGTGGGTGTTCGGCGAGCAAGCGAACACTGTTAACCAGCCATCCCTGGTATTTCCCCTTTGTGTAGGTTCAAAATGGATTTGTGTGGGGGGGTGTTTTACCCTTCTATTAACTCGCTTCCAGTTTCTTATTCTTACTGTGATTGGCTGCAAAGACAACAGGTTCTAGCCAGTGATTGGACAATGTTTTTCTGGGTGGGTTTTTATTGTGCACAGGTTTCCTAGTAACTATAATCTTATTTGTGTAATAAAAAGGAAGAAAAGACTATCTCCGAGTCACAGAGCCCAAATGTCTGAGTCACACAAGGTCGAGTCCGAGTTTGGTGTGTGCGTGTAAAAGTGTGACAGTATAGTGTTTTGTTATGAGTAGCATTGGTGGGTGAAGGGGTGTGTGGGACCCCCCTTCTATTCCTGTTGCAGTAGGTAGTTTTTCAACTCCAGCCCCATCTCTATGCCCCCCACCCTCCACAAGCCAGTATTTGGACAACTGTCGCTGCTGTCACTTGATTAAGTTGTTATGCCTATTTCCTGGCCACAAGATGTTGTTTCGGGCTGATCCAGTTGAATCCAGCACAGCCCCCTCCTCCCTCCCTCACCTCCCTCACCTCCCTCACCTCCCTCCACCTCTCATGGGCAAGAGAAATCCAGACACCAGAGCAGAATAACAAGTTTAGAAAAATAAAACGGTACGCTGCAACACTGTAAATTGAAACTGTATTGAAACACTTAAACCCACTGGAGGCTCTGCAGTCTGCTTCCTTCTTGGCATTTGGGTGGCAGCTCAGTATGGTAACCCCCCCCCCCCCCCCCTCTATTTTCTTTCTGATTTGCTGCTGTTCTGAAATTGATCTGCATGCTTCAGGGAATTGGGTCTTCACCAGGTGCTGATTTGCTTGTTTACTGCCCAACCTTCTAATTATCTGCTCTTCTGAATTAATGGAATGCATCTAATACACTGTTGCTTGCTGGGTGGTTGGCCTGGTGCAGCGCATTGATATTTTTGGAACCCTTTCATGTGCTGTTATCTGAGAGACAGGGCTGTAATTGTATAGGAATGCTAACCCTCTGTGAAAGGCTTTTGCTGGAAACTTGTGTGTGTTTTCTCTAGGAGTTTATGTGAAAATAAAAGTAGATTTCAGACTAAAAAAAAGGAAGGACTTTTCTTTCTGTGCTTGCCCCCATGTCACCTCTTTCACAGCAATAATATAAGCAGCAATACACACGTGTTACTGGAACTGCCAAGAATCTTTTGACTTTGAATTGCATTGTCACTTGATCAAACTCCCGACTGAGATGCAAACCAGATGCTGCTGATGATTGTCATTGCATTATTTTGCGTATCCCAAGATTCATTTTCATTGCATGTCAGAAATTAAATTGCTAGTTCCCATGGTGAGACATCTGAGTAAAATGTATAGTAATGCTTAAACAACATTTATTTAAACATGTGATTATTATTCATTCTCAGTACAGCTGAGCATGGATCTTCTGTTTCTAACAGTCTTTCCTCTCTGAACGTTCTCTCGCAGCAGCTGGCGGCTGGGAGATGAGGAAGCCTCGGAGGAAGTTGAGACAGGCTGCCGAGGGCCCGCGATCCCCGTCCCCCTACCGCTTGAAGTGCTCGCCCACCCGGGAGACGCTCACCTACGCCCAGGCGCAGAAGATGGTGGAGGTGGACATCGACGGGCGGCTGCACCGCATCAGCATCCTGGACCCGCTCAAGGTCATCACGGAGGACGAAATGATGGCGCAGGACATCAGCGAGTGCAACAGCAACAAGGAGAACAGTGAGCAACCGCTCAGCCCTGCCAAGACTGGCAAGAAGCCGCCGACCGCCAAGGGCAAGAAGAAAGAGCCCGCCAAGAATTCCTCTTTGGGTGTGGGGGGCGGAGGAGGAGGGGGGTCTCACCATCACCACCACCACCACCACGCCCTGCCCAAGCCCACCTTCAAAATCCTGGAGTCCTTCACTCCGACGGACGCCCCGCCCCTACCGGCCGCCTATTACCGCTACATGGAGAAGTCGGTGGATGAGCTTGACGCCGAGGCGGAGTACGACATGGATGAGGAGGACTTCGCCTGGTTGGAGATGATTAACGATAAGCGCAGGTCCGACGGGCACGCCTCGGTCTCCCCGGACACTTTCGAGGTGCTCCTGGACCGGCTCGAGAAGGAGTCCTTCTTGGAGAGCCGGAGCCAGGGCCCCTCTCAGACGGTCATCGACGAGGACGCCTTCTGCTGCGTCTGCCTGGACGATGAGTGCCACAACAGCAACGTCATCCTCTTCTGTGACATCTGTAACCTGGCTGTCCACCAGGAATGCTACGGCGTGCCCTACATCCCCGAGGGCCAGTGGCTGTGCCGCTGCTGCCTGCAGTCGCCTGCCCGGCCTGTGGACTGCGTCCTTTGCCCCAACAAAGGCGGGGCCTTTAAACAGACGAGCGACGGTCGCTGGGCGCATGTGGTATGCGCCATCTGGATCCCTGAGGTCTGCTTTGCCAACACAGTGTTCCTGGAGCCTGTGGAAGGGGTGGAGAACATTCCCCCTGCCCGCTGGAAGCTGACCTGCTACATCTGCAAGCAGAAGGGGGTGGGCGCCTCCATCCAGTGCCACAAGGCCAACTGCTACACCGCCTTCCACGTGACCTGCGCCCAGCGGGCTGGCCTCTTTATGAAGATCGAACCTGTGCGGGAGACCAGCGTTCATGGGACCACGTTCTCTGTCAAGAAGACAGCCTTCTGCAAGGCCCACTCCCCGCCGGGCACCGCAAGGAAGAAAGGGGCCGCGTCCAACAGCGAGGGGGAAGAAGAGGAAGAGGAGGAGGATGAGGACGAGACAAGGGCCCATGCGCACCACAAGCGCACCCTCAAGAAGGTGTCCAAGCTGAAGCGCAAAATAAAGAAGTCGATGGAGGTGGCAGCCAGGCGCTCCGCCATGCCTATGGTGATGGTGCCACAAATCCCTTCGCACAGGTGGGTGAGGTTCAGGCTGCAGACTTACTATTTTCTTTGGTTTGGGTGTCTGTTTAACCGCTTGGTGTCCTTCATACTCGACAGAGTCAGAGTAAAGGTCTTAGTCTGTATGATAAGATTTTGGTTCACAATTTACAGTAAGCAGCATAATTGTTGCAGAATGCTTTCAGCTTTGTGGTAAATTTCACAATTCGTTTTGACGGTACATTGAACATGCCTGTGTTTTACTGAGTAAGGATCAGCCCCTAGCTTTCTAGCCTAAATGTGAGTCAGCTATTGAAATGATAGGTAATGACACGGCAATGTCTTTTAAATGTGTATGTAAGCACAATACTGCTGTTTCTAAGGAAAGATTTGTAGTTCAGGGGCCGTGTTGCAGAACAATTTCCTAACTTGCTTTCCTCTTATCTTTCATGGCTAGGATAGGATTTTTCCTAACTTGGTATTAAAAAAGCATTTCCTAAGTCAGCAGTGTCTCCAATTTCCAAAGTGTCTCCTTCTATCCTAACATTAGTTAGGAAATCCTAATTAACTAAAATCTAGTTAACAACAATAAATTAAGTGCCGCTATTTTAAAAAAAAAAAAAAAAAAAAAAAAAGCAGCGCAATTATTCTATTTCAGTCATAAACACCATTTTATTAGGAATGGCAACCTACTGCAATATCTCACAGCTAAAGTAAAGCTAAAAATTAGAATAGTACTGTGATGTTCGTGCCTCCTGTGTGAAAGACAGTGTGTAATATAATTGTGTACATTAGAGTCCAAACTTGTATTGTTAGAGTTACATTACATATATGAGCCACTTGTTGTAGTTCAATGGAGCGTCTCGCTGTGTAATATAGTAACATGGCAGAATCAACACAGAATACTTAATATGTTACTTCTCAGTAAAGTTTGAAATATCAGTTATTATAGTGATCATAATCAGTGACTTGTGAGCATGTCTAACACCAGCTCCTTGCTGTCCCGTACATATGAACCACCTTCTCTCACGGGAGGTTGGGCTGGATCTAGGTGTTACACACAGCTTAGTGTTAGAGGTGCACGTCCCAAAATATACAAAGGGATCATTATGGTTCGCTGTAGAATATGCTGTATATAGTAAGACCTGAATGTCCAAAAATGTGTGCAGTACAAAACTTAAAATCTAAAGCATAACAACAGTAATACATCTGCATAATTTTCATGCATGGATTGTTCACATCTTGCAAATTAAGAATTTTCTTTTTCTAACTGACAGATAGGAAGGGTTACCCCGAGTCCTAAATGTCAGGAAAGAAACTTAGCAAATGACCAAGTTAGGAACGTTCTGTCTTATGTTATTTCTTATCTTAAATTAAGACAGGAAAATAAGTTAGGAGAGCATTTTCAGTACTATCAACTCTCCTAAACTTCAGTGAGAACATTCTATCCATGAAGATAAGAGTGTCACTTAGGATGCTTTTGTAATATGGCCTTATGTTAAAAATGCCTACGTTTTGAATGCTCTGTGAGTGTCTGAAGTGTTGTAAACTGACATGTTCGCTCGGTCGCTGGTGCCAGAGTTGCTTAAGGTGGGTTTACTGCAGGGTTATTTTGTCAGCCTTACTCTTTTTATTATCCTATGTGGTTTAGCACTGAGGGTTAACAAGGTTTTAAACATGGTTTGTAGAAACTGCAGTATATCTGTCCAAAATATTGCTGTTTTTTGTTGTGCGATCGTGATAAACGGCTAAAAACATCAAACAATCGTAGATTTAAACACAGGAGCTGCTAGCAGATTACTCTGTGGGAGACCTGAAGATAAATCTCATTGATTTTTAACTGAAGAAAAGGAAGTCTTTATATTTTCCGCTACCTTTAGAGGCAGAGGTGGCACTCGTGGGGTGAAGAAGCTTACCAACCCCTCCTTGATCTGAGATCAAATAAAACCCAGAAATAATGTTTTAGTGCAGCATGCACACTGAAGAGTCAAACAGGCTTTTAAAGAGGGAACAAAAACTGTTTGGACAATATGAAACATTATCCAGTCCTGGTTTCATAATAATATAACTCTAACGATAATGTAACGATTTCAATTTTTTGCACAGGTTAAATAAAATCTGCACTGGTGTTTCTGTTCAGAGGAAGAACCAGTTCATGCAGAGGCTGCACAATTACTGGCTGCTGAAGAGGCAGTCCAGGAATGGCGTTCCCCTGATTCGCAGGCTGCACTCGCACTTGCAGTCCCAGAGAAACACAGAACAGGTAAGGGTGGTGGGGGGAGGAGGGACGGGTCTCCTGTCCTGACAGCCACCAGCAACCCCTTGGATCGACAGACAGTCGCACAACTAAAGGGGGTAGAAATCTCTGCAAAAGACGCAGCTGCAGTTGGACATGGCAGTGTGTTTACTGTGTTTCAGTATAGACCTTTTACACGTGAGCCTTGTGATATGATAACTGTTTTTTTTCTATTTTTTTTCCTTAAAGAATTTAGTCAGGTGTCTGCCTGCCGCTGCTGACACTGCTGTTCTGTTGCGTTCGCAGGCGGAACCGGACGAGAAGACGAGCGCGGTGAAGGAGGAGCTCATGTACTGGCAGAAGCTGCGGCACGACCTGGAGCGGGCGAGGCTGCTGGTGGAGCTGATCCGCAAGAGGGAGAAGCTGAAGAGAGAGCAGGTGAGGGAAGGGGTGGTGCGGCGCAGATACAGCTCCTGTGTTTCAGCTCAAATGAAAGTCTGTCCACTGTCGGGAAGCTGAGATGAGTTTGAAAGCTTTAGCGCCATGAATCCAGGCGAGCATGGCTCTTTTGAATTGTGGTTGATGCTCGGTTGAGGTGTGTGTGGTCACTGGTTCCAAACACAGAAAATTGCAAATAACCTTTCTTAAGTTTACACAACTAAGTTTTTGCGCAAAGAGCCAACTTCCCAACGTTTCAGTATGTTTAACATACATTTGTCAACATGTCTGCCATTCACTATATAGCTAACGATGTAACAATCTACTTTTCCTTTCTGTTTATTCTTTGAGCAAAAACTTAACAGATGTTTACATATGAAAAGCAATAACTTACCTTTAACTTAGTGTTGCTTTCAGTATTTCCATACTTCACTGCACACAGACTTAATTTTCTAGACATTCTCAAATCTTAAACTTCTCTGCATATAAATGTGGACTCACCACACCTCTAAGTATTAAATATGGTGTCATGGCGAAGTGTGCATTATTTTGAGATGTGTTTTGATGTCAAAGTACATCTCATTTTATAATACAGAAAGTAAAAATGTAACCACGGCAATTAAAATATTTATAGCATAAGTAATGATGCAGATAAAATGCAATGAAACACGGACATGTCTCAAAATAATGCAAAACGGACAGCCGACCGCACCCAACTTAATGCCGCATGTAATAGTGTGGAATTTGTTGAAATAAAAAAAATAAAAAGGCATTTTAAAGTTATTGTTGCTGTTCCACCAGTATTGTGCACCTGTCCTGAATAATTAATCTCAGTCTCTAGAGATCGGGGGCGGATGTTTTTAAGACTGACCTGGGTCTTTTATATTTACCTGTCTGTGGTAAAGTCCTCTCTGCCCTGTGCTTGTGGGTTGGATCCAGCCCTGTGCTTGTGGGTTGGATCCAGCCCTGTGCTTGTGGGTTTGATATAACTTGTACACTAGTCCACTCCTACTTGCACCTTTATTTGTTTCTGAGGTGAGACCGTATCCAGCAGAAAGGATGCCAATGTTTAAATAATTACACTTGCCATTGGGTTTGCGCTCAAACAGGACAGCTGCTGAATGAAACGTTCCAGCCTCTGACAGCTGTATTTAATATGAGCCACCTCGTACAGATCAATAACGTATTTCTGTGGAGGATTTCTCTGCTGCTAAAACTATGACTGAACTCCATAGTTTTCCAGAGTACTCCAGAGTTTAAAATGTGTTTCTTGTCATTGTTGTTGTGTTTGCAGGTTAAAGTCAGTCAAGCTGCAATGGAACTGCAGCTCACTCCCTTCATCGTACTCCTGCGCACAACCCTGGACCAGCTGCAGGAGAAGGACTCGGCACAGATCTTTGCAGAACCAGTTGACCTGAAAGAGGTACCTGCTGGCCTGACGGAGACTGCTGCACTGTTTTTATGTAGTTGGCTAATGATCTGACTCATGCAGTATATCTTCTTGGAACAAACTGAACAGTCACATGCATATCTGTTTCCTTTCTTTATGCTTGGATGTGAAAGGAAAAGGCTTTCACAGCCCCCGATTTAACACTAGTCTTGGAGTTAGTGTAGTTAGTGATAGAGATGACCTTACCTAAGATAACATTGGGCAGGGTTCGTGCTAGTCTGCTGTCTACGCATTGGATGGTGGGTCTCGTGAACTGAGTCGTCCAATTTGTCTTCATGTTTAATAAATTTATTCCTTCAGTTTTTATCCTGATGAATGATTTAGAAATCAAAATGACTACACTTAGAGGATAATTGGTGTTAATTGGGCTAATTTCCCATTCCATTTGAGAGCAGGTGTCTGAATGTGTGTTGGTTGTGTGATGTCATGTGGAGAGAATCTTCTTCTAAAAGAAATGTACCCATAACAGAATGTTCTTGAAGGGCCTGTGAAAAACACTTATTAGAACTTCCAGTACAGCGCAGCTACAGCTGCTTTCATGTCTGCAAGCTCATATAACTTGTACATTAAGCCAGTTCACAGTATAAAGACACTCCCTTTATCCTGTACATAGTCACATTATCTCCCCCTCTCCTCACTGCAGGTCCCAGATTACCTGGAGTTCATCTCCCACCCGATGGATTTTGCCACCATGCGAACGAAGCTGGAGTCTCATGGGTACAGGACCTTGGGCGAGTTTGAAGTGGACTTCAACCTCATTGTCAGCAACTGCTTGAAATACAACGGCAAAGACACGATATTCCACCGGGCCGCGGTGCGCCTACAAGAGCTGGGCGGAGCTATCCTGAGACACACCCACCGGCAGGCAGAGAACATCGGCTTCGACCGGGAAACGGGCATGCACCTCAGAGAGTCTCCCAGAACAGAGGACTTCTACCGCTTCTCCTGGGAAGACGGTCAGTGGAGCCCAAAGATTCAATAACCATGTGTTTTCCTATAATTATTATTTAATAATAATAGTAATAATAATAATAATAAATATAAATGTTATGGCTGTGGGAGGGGAAAAAAAAACAAACAACAAAAAACAACTTGTGTCTAGATAATTTTTAAACACCTTTACTTTTACAAACTTAGCAGGGAGAGGGAGAGGGAGAGAGCGCGCAAGGCGGGGGGTACAACGAAAGCTCAATAAAAGTTTGTAGAAGCCAGGATGTCCTTTTTTTGTTTCTGTTTGTTTTTTTGTTTTTTTTAACTGTACTCTTAATAAATAAATGTATGGGATAAGTAAAGACGGTGACATTTAGCTGCAAAATGACTTGGGTCAAAACTATTGGAAGGACCCTGGCTTGACCAAACAAGATCTTCTTCCTGCTAGCATTTCTAATGTTCTGCTGTGTTGTGGCGATGAATAAAAATAACTTTGATCAAAAAATATTTAGCTTCAAATCGGTAACGTTTCCTTTTCCATTTGCCTCTGCCCCTCTGCTCTCCTCTGAACGCAGTGGACAGCATCCTGGTCCCGGAGAACCGTGTGCACCTGTCCCTGGAGGATCAGCTGAAGGAGCTGCTGGACAAGCTGGACATAGTGAGCTCCATGCGCTCAAGCGGCGCCCGCACGCGCAGGATACGCCTGCTCCGCCGTGAGATCAACAGCATCCGGGGTAAGAGACTGCTGCACAACGGGGAGCGTGGCCGACACCCGCGGGGGGAGGAGACCGACCGGGAGCACAGCCAACACCCGCGGGGGGAGGAGACCGACCGGGAGCACAGCCAACACCCGCGGGGGGAGGAGACCGACCGGGAGCACAGCCAACACCCACGGGGGGAGGAGACTGACCGGGAGCACAGCCAACACCCATGGGGGGAGGAGACTGACCAGGAGCACAGGCAACACTCGCAGGGGGAAGAGACTGACCGGGAGCACAGCCAACCCCAACGGGGGGAGGAGACCGACTGGACGCACAGCCAACACCCGCGGGAGGAGGAGACCGATCGGGAGCACAGCCAACACCTGCAGGGGGAGGAGACCGACTGGGAGCACAGCCAACAGCCGCGGGGGGAGGAGACTGACCGGGAGAAACCCCAGGGCGAGGAGCGAGGAGGCAGCCCTGACAGAGCAGGTGTGTTTTACCCAATAGAGCCTTTAACTGTTTCAGAGGGTTTTACAGATCCCTGATTGTTAGCACTGTTGCTGGAATATAATTCTACTATATTGCTGCTGTGGCACATAATTGTTCTTTTGCCAATACTAGAAGAGTCCCGTTCCTTTGTAAATCTGCTTGGGCATTTGGAGATGGTAATGTCTCCACCATGTAGCTCATAAGCCACTGAATAATGTGTACATATCACTGATGTAAAGTACGAATCACTGATTTAATGTGAGGGGAGTGTGAATCGATTTCACCTGGGTTATCTCATGGTCCTGTGATTTGTCACATGATAGGGCTGGGCTGTATATAGGGCACACTTATTATTATTATTATTATTATTAAGTAATAGTAGGTATCCTTCACATGATGTATTGTGTTGCTGTCATCTTGTGCAGTGAGAGCGAGAGACGTGGTTAGAATTGTCTTGGACTGGTTCTTGTGTCCTAAATTTTTTTTCCCTTTATTACAGGTGACACAAAATCCACCCCGCCACCCACCCTGGAGCTCACGGGACCCCCACCTTCCCTCACAGATTTTGATGCCCATGAAGAGCCGCCCACCCTCAAGCCTGTGGGAGGGGGGGTCGAGGGCAGGGCTCAGAGCCGACTGCATAAGCGTTTGAAATCGGACAGCGAGGTCCTGAACAGCAAGCGGCTCCAGAGGGAGAGGGAGCACGACGGCGGAGCCGCAACCCAGCGGCTGCTCAGCGACAGCGGCGTCAACGGGCTGAGCGGCAGCCCCATTCCTGGTGTAGGCAGGCGCACCTCCGTCCTCTTCAAGAAAGCCAAAAATGGAGTGAGGCTGCAGAAGGGCTACGAGAGCCCGCTACACAACGGGGACGAGCACGGACCCCCAGCCCTCAAGAGTGGCACCTCGGACAGCGATGGGGAGAAACCCTCACGCAGGGCGGCAGAGGCAGGTGAGGGGAGTCCCACCGGCTAATGCAGTGGTCGTCACTGTTTTTTCTTTTTTTTTTTTTTTTTTTTTACACATTTTGCTTATTTCTTGCAAGGTCACAAATGAAAAATGACAGATTTATTAAATGGCGCAAGAGTCGGAGAACACAGGGTATTGAACTGGAATCACTTGTAGTTCCTTTGCTGCTACGTCAGTGTTCAGGATCGTTGGTGCCTGTTGTGGGCACAACACTGGTCTTCCGGGCGCGAATTTGCCAACATGTGCAGTTTCGAGGGCCACTGGGCTGATGGGTTAGGTCTGAGGGCCACGTTTGTGTAACTTGGCATGGAGGTGCTGGCTGGATTAAAACTGCAATGGATAAAATTTATTAATGTGAAAGCCAGGACTAGATAGATTAAAAACAAAATCTAGCGGCTGCCACCATAGAGTTTTAAGACTAAGAGGCCCATGAGTAGATGTACTAAAGTGTTGCGCCTGTCTAGGGTGAAATGTACTAAACATGCGCAATGCTGTTTCCTTTTTAGGGAATGCTTTGCGGCAGCAGTTTTTCATTGCGGTTCAAATGAGAATGTAATCATGAGTTCTCCTTCATAAATTCGAAAGAAGGGGCGGTGATAGTGCAAATGAGGGTCCTATATTGTAATGAGATGGACTAAAGCTACCAGCAATTGCAACACTTACATCAGTTTGTTAAAAACTGAAAGCATGTTTTAAACAGTCGCAATTGTTGCTGGCATTTCCCAGTCAGCTTTTTGACTTGCATTGCCAGTTGTGTTCAATGTATTTGAGGCGAACACCCAAATACCTATTCTCCCTAAAAGCAGGGTGTGCTTACAAGCCTTGAAAACGAATTTCTATGATGTTTCAGGTTTCCCCAACGTGTTGCGAGCAGTAGACTGCACACATTTATTTATTTATACATTTATTGCATTTATGTAGCGCTTTTTATACAAAAGTATTGCAAAGCACTGTAAAGTGCATAGCTGAAAAAAAAAAAAGAACCAACCACAATGCACATACAACTGCCACGATCACACCATTTTTTTAAACAACATATTTTAATTAACTGTATACATAATACAAAAGCAGCAATTTTAAAGTTACATTAAAACCCTCTAAAATAAGAAAAAAAAAATTTAAAAGTGCGTTTTTAGTCTCGACTTCCATTTCAAGTAAGGCAGAGCATCCCATAATTTTGGAGCGCTACAAGAAAAAGCCCTGCCTCCTCCCATGTTGCTTTTGTTGCCCCTCGGAGTAACCAGCAGCCCCGCATCCTGTGATCTCAGAGTGCGGTTTGGAAGATACAGGGTCAGTAACTCCTGCTAATAACTAGCTGCTAATCCATTGAGGGTCTTGTAAGTTAACAGCAAAATCTTAAAATCCATTCTTGATTTGTGCCGCTAACCCCTCCAGCTCATTCTGAGCATCTGTGTAGGAATAGGAAACACACCTATACTGTTAATGTGCAGGTGGTTTGTAATTGTGCCCAGTTTAGCACTGCACCCCTGACTAACTTAAATAAAAACTGACTCTATACATTTGGCTTGTAGACTACGCATGATAATACAAATTAGTGGTACAATGCAAAATTTGTTGCTGGTCCCTTGAAATGCATATTGACGAGAATTGACTGTCCTCCTCTTAGCATCATAACTTGTTAGTGCAGAGCCATGATCTATTTTGTGTTAATTGACAGGCTACTAAGTAGGCCAAGTTAATAATAATAATAATAATAATAATAATAATAATAATAATAATAAATGCTAAAATCATTGTTTTCAGTTTAAAATAATCTTATTTGCAGTGCACACCAATGCGTACAATGCAGCAGCATAATTTTATTCTGATTTACCGGTAGCCTACAGGCTAAAGAAAGTGCGCTAGCTATTCATGTGATTGTACTACTGTACTGTATACTATATAGGTGTACTGTACAGATGTATACGTTTTTCAATAATATAATGTGTAGCCTACCCAAAGCACATTTAGTGTTATTTCAGCTCAATATACATTACAAATGATTTATACATTAAAAGTACATTGAGCACTATATATATGTGTGAGATTTTATTGCATTTTTTTAAAACCCGACACCTCCTAATGTCAGACATATTGGGTTTAGCGAGGGGCTGCTGTAGGACTACGCAAAGCTTTTTGATAGAAACCCATTTATTTGCGGGTGAAGGTGGGGCCCCCACTATAGAATCTGATGGGATTAAACTGCCTTTCATTATTGATTCAAGCAAACGTGGTACGGCTCTCGCAATGCCAGAGATCTCACTTGGATGAAGTAACGCATTTAAGTGAGTAGGTTGCGGCTCTCTTTTATTAGCATGTTTTCTCTTGGTGCATACAACGAAATGTATACTTTTCGAATTTTTTTGTTGCAACAGAAATGCAGATTGCGGTATGTTTGCGCTGCGACTGGCCCGTTTTGGTAATCCTACCCTTCGCTTTACCAGAGTACCTAAACCACCATAGACAAAGACAGGTTTATACAATAAATAGATTGGAAAGACAGTTCTCCTGTGCAAGCTTCTGCTGTCACCTCTGGGTGTCACCCAAGAGCTGCTACAGAAGAGCTCTGTGCAGCACTGCACTGCCCATTTCTTAGGGAATTAAATAGTTACAAGAAAGATCAAAATGCAACATAGGGTATTCAGTGTGTGTGTGTGTGTGTAGTGCTGGTTGCAGTAATGATGATGTGTTGTGTGTGTATGTGTTTAGTGCTGGTTGCAGTAATGATGATGTGTTGTGTGTGTAGTGCTGGTTGCAGTAATGATGATGTGTTATGTGTGTAGTGCTGGTTGCAGTAATGATGATGTGTTGTGTGTGTAGTGCTGGTTGCAGTAATGATGATGTGTTGTGTGTGTATTGCTGGTTGCAGTAATGATGGTGTGTGTGTGTGTGTGTGTGTGTGTGTGTGTGTGTGTGTGTAGTGCTGGTTGCAGTAATGATGATGTGTTGTGTGTGTGTGTGTGCTGGTTGCAGTAATGATGATGTGTGTGTGTGTGTGTGTGTGTGTGTGTGTGTGTGTGTGTGTGTAGTGCCGGTTGCAGTAATGATGATGTGTTGTATGTGTGTGTGTAGTGCCGGTTGCAGTAATGATGATGTGTGTGTGTGTATGTGTGTGTGTGCTGGTTGCAGTAATGATGATGTGTTGTATGTGTGTGTGTAGTGCCGGTTGCAGTAATGATGATGTGTGTGTGTTGTATGTGTGTGTAGTGCTGGTTGCAGTAATGATGATGTGTTGTATGTGTGTGTGTAGTGCTGGTTGCAGTAATGATGATGTGTTGTGTGTGTATTGCTGGTTGCAGTAATGATGATGTGTGTGTGGTGTGTGTGTGTGTGTGTGTAGTGCTGGTTGCAGTAATGATGATGTGTGTATGTGTGTGTGTGTGTTGCAGTAATGATGATGTGCAGTGTGTGTGTGCTGTGTTGTGTGTGTGTGTGTGTGTGTGTGTGTGTGCTGGTTGCAGTAATGATGATGTGTTGTGTGTGTAGTGCTGGTTGCAATAATGATGATGTGTTGTGTGTGTGTGTGCTGGTTTTAGTAATGATGATGTGTTGTGAGTGTGTGTGATGTGCCAGTTGCAGTAATGATGTGTTGTGTATGTGTGTGTGTGTGATGTGCCGGTTGCAGTAATGATGATGTGTTGTGTGTGTGTGTGTAGTGCTGGTTGCAGTAATGATGATGTGTGTGTGTGTGTGTGTGTGTGTGTGCTGGTTGCAGTAATGATGATGTGTGTGTGTGTGTGTGTGTGGTTGCAGTAATGATGATGTGTTGTGTGTGTGTGTGTAGTGCTGGTTGCAGTAATGATGATGTGTTGTGTATGTGTGTGTGTGTAGTGCCGGTTGCAGTAATGATGTGTTGTGTATGTGTGTGTGTGTAGTGCTGGTTGCAGTAATGATGATGATGATGATTGTGTGTGTGTGTGTGTGTGTGTGTGTGTGTGTGTGCAGTGCTGGTTGCAGTAATGATGATGTGTGTGTGTGTGTGTGTGTGTGCTGGTTGCAGTAATGATGATGTGTGTGTGTGTGTGTGTGTAGTGCTGGTTGCAGTAATGATGATGTGTGTGTGTGTGTGTGTGTGTGTGTGTAGTGCTGGTTGCAGTAATGATGATGTGTGTGTGTGTGTGTGTGTGTAGTGCTGGTTGCAGTAATGATGATGTGTTGTGTGTGTAGTGCTGGTTGCAATAATGATGATGTGTTGTGTGTGTGTGTGTGCTGGTTTTAGTAATGATGATGTGTTGTGTGTGTGTGTGATGTGCCAGTTGCAGTAATGATGTGTTGTGTGTGTGTGTGTGTGTGTGTAGTGCTGGTTGCAGTAATGATGATGATGTGATTGTGTGTGTGTGTGTGTGTGCTGGTTGCAGTAATGATGATGTGTGTGTGTGTGTGTGTGTGGTGCAGGTGATGGTGTGTGTGTGTGTGTGTGTGTGTGTGTGTGTGTGCTGGTTGCAGTAATGATGATGTGTGTGTGTGTGTGTGTGTGTGTGTGTGTGTGTGTGTGCTGGTTGCAGTAATGATGATGTGTTGTGTGTGTGTGTGTGTGCTGGTTGCAGTAATGATGATGTGTTGTGTGTGTGTTTAGTGCTGGTTGCAGTAATGATGATGATATGTGTGTGTGTGTGGTGCTGGTTGCAGTAATGATGATGATGATGATGATGTTGGTGTGTGTGTGTGTGGTGCCGGTTGCAGTAATGTGTGTGTGTGGTGCCAGTTGCAGTAATGTGTGTGTGTGTGTGTGTGTGTGTGTGTGTGTGTGTGTGTGTTGTGTGTGTGATGTGTGTGTGTGTGTAGTGCCTGTGTGTGTGTGTGTGTGTGTGTGTAGTGCTGGTTGCAGTAATGATGATGTGTTGTGTGTGTAGTGCCTGTTGCAGTAATGATGATGTGTGTGTGTGTGTGTGTGTATAGTGCTGGTTGCAGTAATGATGATGTGTTGTGTGTGTAGTGCCGGTTGCGGTAATGATGATGTGTTTTGTGCTTTGCACAGGGTTAACGAATGGCTTTGGAAAGCACACGCAAAGCGGCTCAGACTCGGAGTGCAGTTCATCATTCACCGCTGCTGTGCCGTTTGAGAAAGACGGGTAAGAAACCTTGCATCATTCAGACTTCCACAAAGGACCATCTGAAAAGGCTGTTTCACTGCTTAGACTGTAGTGTATTCATGTTTATTATTATCGTTGTTATCATTATTGTTTGTGGTATTATTGCATTTCTAAGTGAGACAACCAAGTCAAAAGGTAAAGCAACAGCTTTCGAAATTAATATGGCTAATTAGTTTTCCATTTTACTTTGTTAGTTGTCAATACAAAGTTGGTTACGGGGTTAGATTACCATTTCCAGCACTATTTGGCTATTGAATAGCAAATTTAAAAGCTAAATACATTTTGTCTTGCAGGAGCACGTCTCCTCCCAAACGCAGTCGTGGAAAGCCAGCACTTTCCAGGGTTCCCTTTCTAGAGAGCGTCAATGGGGACTCTGATTACACCTCCACAGGTAGGAGCGAACTTTTACCTGTCAGTGCTGCGCTGGGTCCTCTGGAGCCCGGGCGCTCAGCCCCGCCGAGTGCTGCGCTGGGTCCTCTGGAGCCCGGGCGCTCAGCCCCGCCGAGTCCACATCTAGACACCTGCATAGTATACACACAGTAGTGATGCAGTTCTTTCTTACCTGCTCCCAGTAAACTGCATGCATGAGCAAATCTTGGTAGAAGCCCAGTTGCAGGGAATTAATTAGTCTCATTTTATATTTGCTGGAGTTTAAACATCATGATTAAACCCAGATATGATCTAGAAACATGCCCCCTAACAATAGTGTGTGTGTGTGTTTAACACACTGAATACATTTATCACATTGTTTCTGTTTTTTTGATAGGCAGAAATATCTTGATGCCATTTGAAAGCAATGCAGAACTGGAGACTTTGGACCTTGTGTGGGCAAAGTGCAGGGGGTACCCTTCATATCCGGCGCTGGTGAGTTCATACTTGGGGGTGGGGGTTAAGGTGCTGTATCTACATACTTATATACTACCTTTTATTAGCTTGAGTGTTCATGAAACCTCTCAGCGGTTTTTTACAATGTTGAGATTTTATACAGCTGC
The DNA here is from genome assembly GCF_017654505.1 of Polyodon spathula. Classification (NCBI taxonomy): domain Eukaryota; kingdom Metazoa; phylum Chordata; class Actinopteri; order Acipenseriformes; family Polyodontidae; genus Polyodon; species Polyodon spathula. The sequence continues at coordinate 9,781,084 of NC_054558.1, forward strand.
CCTATTTTTGCATTATTCTCACTGCTGCAGCTCCCTGAAGTTTGTCTGTTTGTTGAATTATTGTCAGATTATCGACCCCGAGATGCCGCGGGAAGGTTTGCTGCACAATGGGGTCCCGATCCCGGTCCCTCCTTTAGATGTGCTGAAGCTGGGGAAGCAGATGCAGACCGAAGCAGAGGACAGGCTCTTTCTCGTCCTTTTCTTTGACAACAAGAGGACCTGGTGAGTGGAGAGAGAGAGGGCGCGCTGCCGCTGCAGTTTCTGCCGTGCCATTTGCGACTCCTTTTTTAAAACTCCGTCTCGTGTTCCTGTTCAGTTTGTACACAAATGTAATTCCTTGGTGTTTTTTTTAATTGACTGCATCCTTCCATGCTCTATAATATTCCTTCCTCAGTTTTTACTGGCTATTGAAAGGAAAAGGTGCTGCTCACAAACAACAAGTTACACAAGCAAACTGCTCTGCAGCTATCCACTAGCGTTTAGAATAAGAAAGTTTCAGAGATTAAACATCTTTTGAAAATTAACGCAAGATCCTCAGAACTTTTTTGGGAGTAGCGTTTTTTAAACATTTAAAATCTCCACAGCCCTGGGTCACTTTTTGTAATGTTTGTTTCTTTTGACCCCAGGCAGTGGCTTCCCCGTGACAAAGTCATGCCCCTGGGAGTGGAGGACACAATGGATAAGCTGCGCATGATGGAGGGGCGGAAGACTAGCATCCGCAAGTCCGTCCAGGTGGCGTACGACCGCGCCATGATGCACCTGAGCCGTGTGCGGGGGGATCACGCCTTCATCACCTCCAGTTACCTCTAGAAACACAAAACAAGGCTGTGTTTGTATTAAAGGACAACCAAAACTATTGAAGTACTGTTCCGCAAAAACGCCACAAGAGCTTTTTTATTTTATTTGAGTTCTATTCATTTTTTCACATCTTTCTAAAGAAGGAAAGTTAAGAGGAAAAAAGCATCACTGCCATTTCTTGTAATATAATTGCTTTTTACTTTTAATCTTTTATGAACCACTTCTTGTACATGGAAAGCACATTTTCATGGTACTCCTTGTTTTTGCAATGAATTTTCGGAGGGCACTACGGGCTAGACAATTATGTAAATACTTGTAAAATAATGTTATAAATTATTGTTGGCTGCACCATTCATTACGCTTCTCTGGTGCTTACAGCTCCCTTTTTTTAAACCACAAAAATGTAATTTATTTAAAAGAAAAAACCATGTCGTTTTGACAATTGAAAATACTAGCAAGTTATTATATATATATATATATATATATATATATATATATATATATATATATATATATATATATATAAACAAAAAAGACAACGAATAAGCAGTGGACTTGTGTGACCTTGTGTAACGTTATAATAAGGTTTTAAAAACATTTTTATTACATTTCATTTGTAATGTTTTTGAGATGTTGATATGGGACCTAAATGTTGCTGGTAGTCCACTGTAAAGCACAGGATGTTGTATTTATTGTAGAAAGTGTTTATTTGCTTTCTAGATCTGTTTATAACATGGCTATGAGAGAAATGAGAGAAATTATATGCTTGTACAAAATGCAGATTTTACCTACTATATAACCTGACTGTCTGAAAGTATATTTTCTCTCTCGAGAAATAAATGTTCTAATCTACATTTTCTGCTTTCTACATTTCTTTTATTGCTTCCAGCTTTTTTGTTTTTAAGAATTAAGAATTCTGGTAAAAACTGCACTTTATATATATATATATATATATATATATATATATATATATATATATATATATATATATAATATATTTACACCACATTTATTTATTTTTTACTCAATATCCAATAAAGTTGTTTTGTTATTATTCTCGTTATTATTGCTAGCTATTCTTTTTAATCTGCACTTTGATTATTAAGATGCTTATGGAGGAGCAGGCATAGTTGACTTCTTTTTGTATTGATTTTTCTTTGAATTTCCATTCTATAAGCTTCATACTCCTTGCTTAAACTACAAACTGACGGGGGTGAAGCTGTAGTATATGGTGGGTGTAAGCACAGCCCTCTGATCCAGCAAGCAAAAGAACTATGAGGAGCCATCTTTAAAGGGTTAAACCTCGTAACTATTGTCAGTGAGCCCTGACACGTACATAATTGATTCCCCTGCTACATTAAAGCTCTATTCCTCTTTCCTGGTAGTTTGTAAAAGTAATTGCTGTTCATTATCTGACAACAGCAATACTGGGAAGTGGACCTGGCGTGAGATAAAATTACGAGGGAGTGTGTACTTTGCTGCCGGTTTTTCTCTGTTGAATAAGCAAGGTATGTGTTGTTTTTTGTATAATTGCCAATACAATATATAGGTATTCATTTGAATGGAGAGTTTTCAAATGGGAAACATTGCTGATGGAAATGATGACAGCATTCACTAAAATAAAATGGAAAGTTCTGCTGTCTAAACCCCCCAGTGTGACATCCATACGAAAAGGTGACCTTTTGATAAAGGTTAGTAGTGAATCAGTAGCATGCTTTGGCTCCAGATGCTGCCGCTGCTCTGAGTCTGGGTGCTGTGGTGGATATGCCAGCACAGCTGTTTGCACTGACCCTGCACAGCTGCCATTCAGGTAGAACTCAGTGCAGGGAGCCACATGTCTGATCTGATCATTGCCTAACAGGGCCTGTTCTATCAAACCAGATTGCCTGTGCAAGTGATTGAGATGTTGAGACGAGTCCAGGACCTTTACTTTCTCATTATAGCCATGTGGCTCGTTGCTGGGCCGAAGCCTGAATATTCTATTCATCCCCCAGTGTGTCTTGCATGATGATGAAGATAACCCAAAGACATTTCACAAACACCTATTAAACTTGACATTGTTTCCAACACCCCCCCCCCCCCCCCCCCCCCCTTCTAGTATTCTATAATTCACCTCTGCTGGGAGGGACACATATAAACTGCAACTGTTGGAATTTGTGATACAAACACTATGGTTACTGAGCTCCACAGAGTTCACATGCAGTAAGATGAAGACAGCAGTAGAGGGCAGCGTAGTGGAGCTCTGCAGGGTTCACACTCGGTAAGAGGAAGACACCAGTAGAGGGCAACATAGTGGAGCTCTGCAGGGTTCACACGCAGTCTTCTCTCACTGTTCCATTCTGCCAGTCCCACAGCCAGGGAGATGACCTCGTTAGTGTTTGTGTGAGCCAGGTGGACGCACGTCCAGGACTCAACAGTTCCCAGTATTGCTGTGCAAAGCGTTCTTATCAACGGCAAGTGAACAGGGCGTGTCTTCTCATCTGTCAAGCAGGCCAATGAGTTAAGACGAGAAGAATCAGGGCATGTCTTCTCATCTGTCAAGCAGGCCAATGGGTTAAGACGAGGAGAATCAGGGCGTGTCTACTCATCTGTCAAGCAGGCCAATGGGGTTTCAGATGATATATGAACGTTAACCGCAGCGACAGAACATCACAACCTCCCCTGCTTTGGATTAAAAGTGGATCTGGTTTGTACCAGCTCATCATGCACTTCAGGCTCTTAGGTAGCTTTGCTTGTGCGAAATTTTAAAAAGGTGAACAGATACCCGGGGACTACCTTAAATGGATTTACCATAGTAACAATTCAACTTCACATGCTCCATAGACTAGATTAACCAGTTCCTGTACTGTAGGTCAGAGTCATGCCAGTGTTCTCACTGCAATCAGAGAGTGTGGCCCTAGAGCACTATAATGCAGGGGCGGTGATGATACAGCTGAAAAGTCTTTGCATATTTCTTTCTTGCCTTGGCGATTCTGTACTTCAAGCTGTGAAATTAATGGCAGGCACTTCTGGTGGGATCTTGCCTGTTCTAGGGCTCTCACTGATTTTTTTTTTTTGCTGGACAAATTGGAAATGGACTGTAGAGAAAAGAGAGGTGATGAAATGCATTAGAGTGGTGCTGATTAATTGAAGGTGCCATGCTGAATCCGAACACCTTAATTACTGGTGCAGGAGGGAGATTTATTGGCAGGGGAAGGAGGGTGGATATTGGAACCGGCGTGTGATAGAATGAGAAAGAAAGCTAGTTAAGCCTTCTCACTGGAAACATTTTGGAAAATGTAAAGTGAAGGTGTCTGATTCAATAGAGCTGCAATGCACATGTGCCATTAAAGGCATTTAAATAAAGAAAGAGTCTGTGGATCGAACATGAGTTACAGAACAAATCAGTCTGTTTTACTGTGCAGTAAAGCAGCGGCTGGGTGTTAGGAACAGAAAGAGTGCTAATCACCTGAGGAGAAATGATGCTTGCCAAGTTGACATCAGGGCACCACGTATGTCTACTTGACTTATTGTAAGTTCTACCTTAGATTGGAATAAGAGTTAGAAACAATATCTCTTCGCATCTTCCACAGCACTTTTTCCCCATGCCAAACTGAGCATGATTCACTCAAACACTACAAATGAATGTCTAACATTGACATCAGCAGTAATAATGATAAATGGCAGGATCTCAGGAGCATGTTCCTAACTGGCCCTTCATGCTGAATGCAAATACAATGCAGTCACAGTTTAACCCTGGGCTCTGCTAATATACTAGATGTGAATGCACTGAAAGCTCTGGTCCAACTGGAAAGCGAATGATGAGGGATTGAGGCATATGTCCTCTGCTGTCGTGTATTTGTAAAGTACTGAAGCTTGTTTTGATCTGCACAGACTTTTTGCACAGCACAATACGTCTGCCTGCATTGTCCCACAGGCAAATCTGCATGCAGGGAATTGATCAAATAGACACACAGCCACAGACTACATGGATGCTGAAAAGTGGAAGGTTGTGCCAGTGATGAATGGGGTCTGCCATCCAACCGATTGGAGATAAAAGGAGAAATCCTGCAAGAGGTTAGATTAAAAGGCCCGGCAGAGTCGGGGTGAATGCTTGCCAAAACTTGAGTACACAGGTCCGGTGATAAGGAGGACAGCACTCAGCCTGGCGAGGCAAATGAAAGCCTCCATCCTCATTTTGTGAAATTAAAGGGACACTTCATACCATCCACATTTTTAGAGCTGCGTTCCTCCCATGGTCAACTTTCAACTTTAGGTCATAGAAACAGGTTGAAAAGGGACACGGGCTGGAATAGTTTGTTTTAATGTTATTTAATGATCTTTGCAGAAACAGCATTAGAGAGCGATGGAGTTTCCCTGTAAGACTTTATTTGTTGTAAAGCTGTATCTCCTTTATTTTGCTCTACCCCAATCAGAGCCTGTTTATTCCCTGTGTTACAGATGAAAACAGCACTCACAGGTTTAGAGGGGGAGCCACATCCAAGGTGTTAAAAGCCTTTCAGTTTGCTCTTAACTAAAACATACTTGCAGAGCACTTGAGCGACTGCCTCACACCTGCTTTCACTTTAGGTAGGGCTCTCTGGAGCATGTCTCATTCGAGTCTCTCTCTGTTGTGTGAGGGAAACAAGGAGTACGTACTTAGGGAGCCAGTACGGTGTTTCACAAATAGCCAATTGGGAAAATAAAAGTGAAAGAAAAAGAAAAAAAGCAGCAGAGAGAAAAGTGGTTCTAACTGAAAAGTCGATCATTTTAAATGTTACCTCCTCCAGGGCGCCAGACAATAACTCAACCCAATGAGCCCCATCTTCACACAACACGATCTTTCAGTATTAATCACGCTTCATAATGCTGAACAACATGCAGAGCACTGAAGCTGTTTAAAGACTGTGCTCACGTTAAAATAGAAGGAGCTTATAGTGAAAGTGGGGCTACATCATATTGATACTCTTAAGAACATAAGAACATAAGAACATAAGAAAGTTTACAAACGAGAGGAGGCCATTCGGCCCATCTTGCTCGTTTGGTTGTTAGTAGCTTATTGATCCCAAAATCTCATCAAGCAGCTTCTTGAAGGATCCCAGGGTGTCATCTTCAACAACATTACTGGGGAGTTGATTCCAGACCCTCACAATTCTCTGTGTAAAAAAGTGTCTCCTATTTTCTGTTCTGAATGCCCCTTTTTCTAAACTCCATTTGTGACCCCTGGTCCTTGTTTCTTTTTTCAGGCTGAAAAAGTCCCTTGGGTCGACACTGTCAATACCTTTTAGAATTTTGAATGCTTGAATTAGGTCGCCACGTAGTCTTCTTTGTTCAAGACTGAACAGATTCAATTCTTTTAGCCTGTCTGCATATGACATGCCTTTTAAGCCCGGAATAATTCTGGTCGCTCTTCTTTGCACTCTTTCTAGAGCAGCAATATCTTTTTTATAGCGAGGTGACCAGAACTGCACACAATATTCAAGATGAGAAGAAGAAGTCAAGAAGACTTGAAGTTGATTAATGGTAAAACAGCTTCCATTGTAAAGATTCGAGTTTTGGTCGTCACTTGTGGCCGCATTCCCTTCACATTGTTATCTTTTACTGAACTGACTTCTGTGTCTTGTAAATCTGGACGAAGGTTTATTTCATTTGTTCATGTTTTAATCTTGATGTTGCACAAATAAAAGTTATTGGTGAACAAATTACGAGTGTGCATACTCTTTGAATATATATTATCCAGCACTGGATTCAGTGAATGGCGCGAGGTACCTGGACTTTATATAATGTATGTCTAAAATATCCTGCCCAGTGCATCCTGCAGCGGGAATCATCTGGTACTGTTTCAGGGCTGGGGTCCCAAAGCCATGTAGTGGAAGAGCGGAGGTTGAGAAGTGGGAGCTAATGCACAAGTAAGGAGCCATACAATGAATGCAGTCAACAGCAACTTAATATGTAAATAAATATCTATCTGTGTCACTGGGAATATTCAAACTTGGGGCTTTATCTTCAGCTAAGTAGACTGCCAAAGCTTTATCTCAAATGGTAAACAAATTAAGTTAGCTGGCACGAGGTGGGCAAGGAGGAACTATTAGCTCTTTTTTAATCAGCCTTATTTCTATTTATCAGCTGTCAAACCTAATGCAAATTATTAATCACATGGTGCTCGTACAGTGTAACATGATTAGAAATTCAGATCACAGGCTATAGCAACTCTAGCAAGCAAACTTTTTGAAAAATGTTGCGATTATTGGTGCTCGTTTAGCTGTTGGTAATTAGAGATTGTTTAAGCTTTTGGGCAGCGTTTGACCTAGAGCAGTTTCTTCGTCGAGGTAAAGTTTTATTAAAGCTCATTTAGTGAGTCAGCACCGCCATGTGCAAATGTTTATGACCTGCCTAATTGGGAGGAGAGGAGTCTGAGGTCCAGCTCTGTCACTCAGTGTGAGAATGTAATTGGTATTCAGTGACAGGTCATGTGGCACTGTCATGAGCATTAACAACAGCCTGCACAATCACAGTCCAGCAGCACTGCCACACTAGAGCATTAACACCAGCCTGCATAATCACAGTCCAGCAGTACTGCCACACTAGAGCATTAACAACAGCCTGCACAATCACAGTCCAGCAGCACTGCCACACTAGAGCATTAACAACAGCCTGCACAATCACAATCCAGCAGCACTGCCACACTAGAGCATTAACAACAGCCTGCACAATCACAGTCCAGCAGCACTGCCACACTAGAGCATTAACAACAGCCTGCACAATCAATCACAGTCCAGCATTAACACCAGCACTGTCCACACACTGCCAGAGCATTAACACCAGCCTGCACAATCACAATCCAGCAGCACTGCCACACTAGAGCATTAACAACAGCCTGCACAATCACAGTCCAGCAGCACTGCCACACTAGAGCATTAACAACAGCCTGCACAATCACAGTCCAGCAGCACTGCCACACTAGAGCATTAACACCAGCCTGCACAATCACAGTCCAGCAGCACTCCACACTAGCATTAACACTGCCACACAGTCCAGAGCATTAACATTAACACCTGCCTGCACAATCACAGTCCAGCAGCACTGCCACACTAGAGCATTAACAACAGCCTGCACAATCACAGTCCAGCAGCACTGCCACACTAGAGCATTAACACCAGCCTGCACAATCACAGTCCAGCAGCACTGCCACACTAGAGCATTAACACCAGCCTGCACAATCACAGTCCAGCAGCACTGCCACACTAGAGCATTAACAACAGCCTGCACAATCACAGTCCAGCAGCACTGCCACACTAGAGCATTAACACCAGCCTGCACAATCACAGTCCAGCAGCACTGCCACACTAGAGCATTAACAACAGCCTGCACAATCACAGTCCAGCAGCACTGCCACACTAGAGCATTAACACCAGCCTGCACAATCACAGTCCAGCAGCACTGCCACACTAGAGCATTAACAACAGCCTGCACAATCACAGTCCAGCAGCACTGCCACACTAGAGCATTAACACCAGCCTGCACAATCACAGTCCAGCAGCACTGCCACACTAGAGCATTAACAACAGCCTGCACAATCACAGTCCAGCAGCACTGCCACACTAGAGCATTAACAACAGCCTGCACAATCACAATCCAGCAGCACTGCCACACTAGAGCATTAACAACAGCCTGCACAATCACAGTCCAGCAGCACTTAGAGCATTAACAGCCTGCACAATCACAGTCCAGCAGCACTGCCACACTAGAGCATTAACAACAGCCTGCACAATCACAGTCCAGCAGCACTGCCACACTAGAGCATTAACAACAGCCTGCACAATCACAGTCCAGCAGCACTGCCACACTAGAGCATTAACAACAGCCTGCACAATCACAGTCCAGCAGCACTGCCACACTAGAGCATTAACACCAGCCTGCACAATCACAGTCCAGCAGCACTGCCACACTAGAGCATTAACAACAGCCTGCAGTCCAGCAGCACTGCACACTAGAGCATTAACACAGCCTGCACAATCACAGCAACACTCCAGCATTAACAACAACACTGCCACACCAGAGCATGCACTGCCACACTAGAGCATTAACAACAGCCTGCACAATCACAGTCCAGCAGCACTGCCACACAAGAGCATTAACACCAGCCTGCACAATCACAATCCAGCAACACTGCCACACTAGAGCATTAACAACAGCCTGCCTCACAGCCAGCAATCACAACAGCCTGCATAATCACAGTCCAGCAGCACTGCCACACTAGAGCATTAACAACAGCCTGCACAATCACAGTCCAGCAGCACTGCCACACTAGAGCATTAACACCAGCCTGCATAATCACAGTCCAGCAGCACTGCCACACTAGAGCATTAACAACAGCCTGCACAATCACAGTCCAGCAGCACTGCCACACTAGAGCATTAACACCAGCCTGCACAATCACAGTCCAGCAGCACTGCCACACTAGAGCATTAACAACAGCCTGCACAATCACAGTCCAGCAGCACTGCCACACTAGAGCATTAACACCAGCCTGCACAATCACAATCACAGTCAATCACAGCAGCACCGCCACACTAGAGCATTAACAACAGCCTACACAATCACAGTCCAGCAGCACTGCCACACTAGAGCATTAACAACAGCCTGCACAATCACAGTCCAGCAGCACTGCCACACTAGAGCATTAACACCAGCCTGCACAATCACAGTCCAGCAGCACTGCAGCATTAACACCAGCCTGCCACACTAGAGCATTAACATTAACAGCCTGCACAATCACAGTCCAGCAGCACTGCCACACTAGAGCATTAACACCAGCCTGCACAATCACAGTCCAGCAGCACTGCCACACTAGAGCATTAACACCAGCCTGCACAATCACAGTCCAGCAGCACTGCCACACTAGAGCATTAACAACAGCCTGCACAATCACAGTCCAGCAGCACTGCCACACTAGAGCATTAACAACAGCCTGCACAATCACAGTCCAGCAGCACTGCCACACTAGAGCATTAACACCAGCCTGCACAATCACAATCCAGCAGCACTGCCACACTAGAGCATTAACAACAGCCTGCACAATCACAGTCCAGCAGCACTGCCACACTAGAGCATTAACACAGCCTGCACAATCACAGTCCAGCAGCACTGCCACACTAGAGCATTAACACCAGCCTGCGCAATCACAGTCCAGCAGCACTGCCACACTAGAGCATTAACAACAGCCTGCAGCCTGCAGAGCAATCACAGTCCAGCAGCACTGCCACACTAGAGCATTAACAACAGCCTGCACAATCACAGTCCAGCAGCACTGCCACACTAGAGCATTAACAACAGCCTGCACAATCACAGTCCAGCAGCACTGCCACACTAGAGCATTAACACCAGCCTGCACAATCACAGTCCAGCAGCACTGCCACACTAGAGCATTAACAACAGCCTGCACAATCACAGTCCAGCAGCACTGCCACACTAGAGCATTAACAACAGCCTGCACAATCACAGTCCAGCAGCACTGCCACACTAGAGCATTAACACCAGCCTGCACAATCACAGTCCAGCAGCACTGCCACACTAGAGCATTAACAACAGCCTGCACAATCACAGTCCAGCAGCACTGCCACACTAGAGCATTAACAACAGCCTGCACAATCACAGTCCAGCAGCACTGCCACACTAGAGCATTAACAACAGCCTGCACAATCACAGTCCAGCAGCACTGCCACACTAGAGCATTAACAACAGCCTGCACAATCACAGTCCAGCAGCACTGCCACACTAGAGCATTAACAACAGCCTGCACAATCACAGTCCAGCAGCACTGCCACACTAGAGCATTAACACCAGCCTGCACAATCACAGTCCAGCAGCACTGCCACACAGAGCATTAACACTGCACAATCACTCCAGCAGCATTAACATTAACAGCCTGCACAATCACAGTCCAGCAGCACTGCCACACTAGAGCATTAACAACAGCCTGCACAATCACAGTCCAGCAGCACTGCCACACTAGAGCATTAACAACAGCCTGCGCAATCACAGTCCAGCAGCACTGCCACACTAGAGCATTAACAACAGCCTGCAGCAATCACAGTCCAGCAGCACTGCCACACTAGAGCATTAACAACAGCCTGCGCAATCACAGTCCAGCAGCACTGCCACACTAGAGCATTAACAACAGCCTGCACAATCACAGTCCAGCAGCACTGCCACACTAGAGCATTAACACCAGCCTGCACAATCACAGTCCAGCAGCACTGCCACACTAGAGCATTAACAACAGCCTGCACAATCACAGTCCAGCAGCACTGCCACACTAGAGCATTAACACCAGCCTGCATAATCACAGTCCAGCAGCACTGCCACACTAGAGCATTAACAACAGCCTGCTCAATCACAGTCCAGCAGCACTGCCACACTAGAGCATTAACACCAGCCTGCACAATCACAGTCCAGCAGCACTGCCACACTAGAGCATTAACACCAGCCTGCACAATCACAATCCAGCAGCACTGCCACACTAGAGCATTAACACCAGCCTGCACAATCACAGTCCAGCAGCACTGCCACACTAGAGCATTAACAACAGCCTGCACAATCACAGTCCAGCAGCACTGCCACACTAGAGCATTAACAACAGCCTGCACAATCACAGTCCAGCAGCACTGCCACACTAGAGCATTAACAACAGCCTGCACAATCACAGTCCAGCAGCACTGCCACACTAGAGCATTAACAACAGCCTGCACAATCACAGTCCAGCAGCACTGCCACACTAGAGCATTAACAACAGCCTGCACAATCACAGTCCAGCAGCACTGCCACACTAGAGCATTAACACCAGCCTGCGCAATCACAGTCCAGCAGCACTGCCACACTAGAGCATTAACAACAGCCTGCACAATCACAGTCCAGCAGCACTGCCACACTAGAGCATTAACACCAGCCTGCACAATCATGCTTATAAACTACTCTGCAATAGCATTTAGTGTCTTCCAGTTGGCTCTCATATCCTCTTTAATGAGATTTAGATGGCTCTGCTACTCCCAGTATAAATAATATACAAAGTTACTGTGTGTATTTCTGGGTATTCCCCTAAGTGCTGAATCCATTATGATCACAATGCTTCTTGATTCCAGTGCTGCTGTTAGGCTGTGGGACTCCACTGACCACTAGGTGTAGCTATTTCCCAATTTAGTGTTACTCCTGGACTGGGCTCAATGGGGTGATCTTTTGCTGGTGTGTTTTGTGTTGCAAGCAGGCATGCCTGTGTATTTTATGCGATGCCTGGAGTTCAGGGAAAATAGAGCACTCAATAACTCAATCCTCTTTACTGGCTTTGCTTGTTTACAGTCTAAATTCCCCAAATATAAAGATCTTTAGGATGCATTCAATTTTTTTTATGTAGAAAGCATTACGAAAGTGTTATAAAAATATACCGGTTTTTGCACTAGGTCTTACAGAGTATACTTATTTGTGATCAGAAGCAGGAAGTGGGTGAGAAGTGGAATCCTGTCGTGAAGATTCTGATTGGAATTCAAGATGGCAATGCCCAGCGAGGGAGGTAAAGATTACATTTTTATACTATTAGGACAGAAACTACAGGAGTCAAACGAGAAGAAAAAAAAACACCATCATTAAACCCTGTGATTCAAGTCAAACTACACGTCGGCAGCCCATCTATAATAATCTTTAGCAATCCACGTGACAGAACATAATCCGAGTTAACAAACGGAAAAGAATAAACAAAAACCTGCTTGAGTTTGAAAACCAGGACTAAAATAGCTTCCAGATTACTGCTGAAGCAGTACTGGGGATGCTGTATATCAAAATGCCCACAGCCGCAGGTAGCCGGGGCATGACATTCATTATAGCAGGATTTGCAGGTCTGTATTACAGAGTGAACTCTCCTCTTGCCTGTGTATTACATACTCTGAACTAAGTTGACTAAGCCTGTCGCTGAGATGATTACATCCCTGATGAATTAGTCTATAAGGGTGTGCTGAATTTGACCTGCAATGCCGAGATGACTTATTATCAATGCTCATTACAATCTATTAAGAATGGAATTAAAGCCCTCCATTCCAAAGACTGTGGAGGATGTTCTTGACATCACTATCAGCCAATCAGGCAGCGACAGTGTGGCATTCCAGAACTCTGGAGGAGAGCTAAGTGTGCTGTCATTGATGCTTCAGGAAGGAGTGCAGATGGATTGCCATATCTAATATACTGAAGGACTTGGTGCAAGATAATGCGTTTTTAATTATTTTACTTAATTCATACCAGCAGGGTTCAAGACTCATTAGAGAGAGTATTAGTTAGAGGTATCTAAAAATGATGCAAAAGAAAATGGTATAAGGTCCTAGGTTTTACAATACATGAAAGGAATTCCTAATAAAAACACTGCCCTTTTGTTGAGGTCTAGAACGCAGCAGCTACCATTCTGCCACTGTCAATGCCTAATTTACAGGTCTCTCTAATTAGGGAAGGTTCACCTGCAACCATTGCTTATTTACGATACTCACAACTCTCATTAAGAGAGACAAATAATTAAAATGATTAAGCAAAGACTGTCAACCTTCACTCTAAATAATCAGGCATGGACACAAAAAGAAGATTCCAGCTGAGACGAACTAGCTAATGAACAGAAATGAAGAGCGGCTGATGGACATCTGAGCCGTGGGAGCTGGGTAGACAAGGGGCTAAGAGTTAACAGCGCCATAGTTTATATTACAACAGAGGAGGTCCATCTTAACGCTTTTGTACAAGAGAAACTATGTTTTTAAATCAACTTCTTCCATCTTATTAACTTTAGCAATACTATTAGACTTAACACCGATGCTTAACACTCACCAAGCACGTCTGTCTAATGTCATTCTGAAAATCGCCTAGAAGCTGCAAGGATTATGAGAAGTTTTAATGCATGAAGAGTGACTTGGTAAGACTTTATGTTGCAAATCCTACCCTAATGTACAACCCCAACCCTAACCCTACCCACAACCCAACCCTAACCCTAACCCTAACCCTAACCCTAACCCTAACCTTATTACCCTTTAACCACAACCAGAACCCTAACCCTAACCACAATCCCTAACCCTTTCATTAACTAACTGAATGTATATCATTGTTAAAGAAGTAGATTCTAGGTTATAGGGTGCTGAAGTGAATATATGAACAATATGCAGTATCCTGTTACATGCACACATGTACAATATGCAGTATCCTGTTACATGCACACAACATACACTGTGCTTGTCTGCTTTAATACAGCAGCTGGAAAAACAAATCTTTAGGGGTGAGGTGGGGGGTTCTAAATCTAAATGCAGCATAAACTCCAGTGGGGAAACACCATTGATTTTAATTATGTTCTTAACTGAGAATTGGTCCCCAGACCTTTGAGCATAATTATTGTTCTCTGATATATGGAATGCATATTATATAGTATATGTATTCATCAGCTCAATATAATACTCTAAAAAGCAAACTGAAAATGATTTACAGGGCAGTTAATGAGTGTGTCTTCATTGCTGTATACATTGCCCTCTGTTAGGTAACCACCTTTTCTTCTCTGCATGGCTTCTCCTCTGCAATATGCTGGAATTGGAACAGAAGAAAATGAAATGTCAAAACTAGCTCACTGACCCTCATTGTCATGCCCAGTAAGACCCTGGACAACAACCAGCCTCATTACATTTATTACTGGAACTTCGACTTTGTTGGATTAAACTAAAGCTTAGCTTGCTCCCTGGGTCAGTGCATTGGGAAGTGGGTTAAAGCATTGTGCCACCTTTGCTGAGGGAGTGCAGAATGTTGCCTGGTTGTTGTATAATGATGCTGCAATTAGAAGCTCCTGTTTGGTTTGAGTGTGCATTGGCGTGCCGAGGTATTGCCCTTCTGCATGGGACATGCTCAAGTCCACACTGTGCTGTGTTAGTCAGGAAGCTATTTGGTTTGAGTGTGCATTGGCGTACCGAGGTATTGCCCTTCTGCATGGGACATGCTCAAGTACACACTCTACTGTGTTAGTCAGGAAGCTGTTTGGTTTGAGTGTGCATTGACGTACTGAGGTATTGCCCTTCTGCATGGGACATGCTCAAGTACACACTATTAGCCAGGAATACCCTGTGAACACACTCACGCATATACATCTTCACTAATTCGAAAAACAAACTGATTTATACAATTAAATCTGTCAAAAAAATACTACATTTCACAGGCTCAAAAACAGACCAGGTAAAAAAAAAAAAAGCTATAAGCTATATTCAAAAAGGGGTCAGCTAGAAAAGACACAATTGGGATAAAGGTTCTCCAAATGTAAAACATATTCACTTTAAAATTTCAATTCATCATGATCCGAAAAAGAAGGAATGGTGCAGAATGATAGCTGGGCTGAGTTGCTATAGTAACAATGTCAGAGAAAAGAGGAAAGCTAGAAGCAGAATAGCATCTATTGCAAACCCGGAGAATTAACCGCTCTGTTCTGCTGATCTCAAGACAACAGCTAGAGAGAAACAAATAAGAAACTTGACCTTGTATTGATACAGCAATGGTACAAAATAAAAGAAATGCAATAAATGCTTGCGGAGGCCTTGAGTTCTGTATACAACTGATAACACTCGGCTAAATAAACTGACACGCCTGTGTGATTGTCATAGCCTTGTACACAAAGGGATCTGTATAACCCTTTCATGCATGTGCGGAACCCTAAAAAATAATAAGTATTACAATGTTTAAGCAATGAATACTTTGGATATAAAGGAGGTGAAAGGTCAGATTTGAGAAGTGGAGTGAAAGAGTGTACGCTAGTGTTAACAGAGACTGCACAAGAAACAGAAAGAAAATCCAGCTGAATTACTGAAAGGGATACGGCTCCATAGAAAGATCTCTGTGAGTAGGAGAGAGTGTGCTGTCTGGATGTAAGCAGCCTTGCTTTATTGAAAAGTGAACCTGAACTGGGAAGAAAACTGACTTGTGACTGTTTCTTTTAAGGGTGTAACCCATGCTGGCCTCATATAGGGATAAACACTCTCTTCTAGTCTCTGTATGGAAGATGCAAATACATATAAAAAATACATATGAAGGTGACAGTTTTTCAAAGCAATGAAAAAATAAATACCTTTTCAATTAAAAATATATTTATTATGTGTCCAAAACTATTTTTTTTCAGCAATTTTTAAAAAAAATATGTCATGCATGAAAGTGTTGAGTTCCGTGACTATTTCAAGTTCTGTTTCACGTGTGCCTGCCTGACTGGCTTGCACCCATGGGGCTATAAGTCCATCACAGCCTTCTTTATAACGCCTTGACTCTGTACTGTATGTGACCCATAAAACACCAGCCCATGCCTTATTGATGGTTGATGGTAATAGCTCCACATATCCCATTTCAAGCGAATCTGCATTCTGGAGTAGACTATACCAGCTCACTGCAGTTTACAGCTGCACCCCCTGAGCAGTAATTCAAAATCCTGATGCACTCCTGATTTATTTGAATGTCTTTAAAATATAAACACAGAAGGCTGTGCGTATGTGAAGTCTGTTGTCTGGAAATGAAGGCTGTGCGTATGTGAAGTTTGTTGTCTGGAAAGGAAAGCTGTGTGTATAGGAGTTTTGTTGTCTTGAAATGAAGGCTGTGCGTATGTGAAGTCTGTTGTCTGGAAAGGAAAGCTGTGCATATGGGAGTTTTGTTGTCTTGAAATGAAGGCTGTGCGTATGTGAAGTCTGTTGTCTGGAAAGGAAAGCTGTGCGTATGGGAGTTTTGTTGTCTTGAAATGAAGGCTGTGCGTATGTGAGGTCTGTTGTAGCTGTCTGGTGTTCAGTGCTTGCAATCACTTGGCAGGGTTTTGAGCTCTGTTGTTCCAGTACAGTTCAATGCCGCCCCCTAGGAACTCTACGGTCGGCAGTGGAATAGCCTGGGCTATAGGGCACATCCTACACTCCACTCAGAGTGCCTTTATTGGATGCGCCACTCGGAAGCAACAGTGGTAAACTTTTATAAGCCACTGACAAGCAATTAATATTCTGTAGTTATTTTAGAGTTAATATTATTATTGCTTTTTTTGGCTTCTGAATGAAACACACAGCACATTTATTTACTTAAAAAAAAAAAAAAACTTAAGACTACTTACAAGCCTCTAAATGAAACTTCTCAGTTGCTTTTCTTCTGGTTGGCTCATTTTAATGTTTTACATAAAAGCAGCATGCATGATACTGAGATTGCGCAGATATGTGTGTGGGCGCCATGGTAACCGAAAGCAAGATGACTTACATGAGAAGAAAGAAGACAGACTGCAGGCGCAGCACTGCTCTTTCAATATCACTGGAAGAGTATTATTTGAATTGCTTGGAAGCATGTTTTGAGCAGAATGCTCTGTAGGAGAGCAAAGCCACTGCTGCTGCAGGACATTGTCTGCTGGGGCATCAACTTTCCAATTCCTTCAAACGGGTGCACCAGTGCCCTCTGTCCTATAGTGGAGTTGATACAGTGCAGTCAAACTGGTGCACAAGAGCCCTCTGTCCTATAATGGAGTCGATAAAGTGCATCGATTCACTACAAAGAAATGACTGTTTGAGAATGGCAGCATGGTCTGTGCTTGTATTGAGCAGGGACACACGCACATGCTCACATGCACACACGCACACACACACAGGCACACACACACTTAGCAAATTGATGGAAAAATGACTCTCTGCTAAATTTATTTAGAGCCTTGTCATGGTTTGTTAGAGTGCATTTAAGGCTGAGTTGATTTTTTTTTTCTTAAAGCTGTATTCATTTAATTTCAATATGGTAGGATTGTTGTCCTCAGCATTTTTTCTGTTATATTTTTTACACAACACAGTACGCTATTTAAATGGCTTCCGCTCTTCCTGAAGCTATAATCTCACATCTATCTTTGAATGGATTACAGGATTACCTATACACCTGTATAGGTATGGCATTTAACATAATCCAACTTGAGACCTACATGAACCGTGCAGGTTGAAGCTTTATTCCATGTCAGCTATCTCATAAATAGAGGAAGCTGTCCTGTGTTGCTCATTGCTTAACAGCAATAAACCCTTATTAATTTAAGAACATACAAATTCAATTCATGGCAATTGTTTTTTGGGGGTCTTTTTAAATTGTTGTTGAATCATTTTCTACATGGCTTTGTAAGTGGGTGGTTGCAAACACCAGCAGTAAAACAGCAAGAATTGATTTCTATTCAGAAAGACAGCTTTTAAGAGAATTGTTCATATAGTAAGGAAGGTTCATATTTTCTTGCAAGGAAAAATAGCAACAAAAGCATGTACAGCATGAACACCCACTGTCCACAATTAATAAGTAGTGTCTATAGAGGTTAATATAATGCAGTTTTATGAATCATTATGCCAAATTAAGCCCTGTGTCTCCTATGACTTGTACTTATGGATATACAGGTGCTGTGCCACACAAGAAACAAAAAAGTTGCAAATCCACTGTGTTGCTCGTAATGCTATGTAATCGGTAATTGTCAATGTCATATGCCGGTATAATGATATTTGTATAATGTATATTTTCTGAAGGGAATAGCCTGCGCTGGCCTTTAAAGGGTTAACTACTCTGCCAGCGTTGCTGGCTTCTGCGTTAAAGGCTAATTCAGTGTAATCTACTCCATCCACTCAATACATAACAATGAGCTGCCTCAGGTGCAGAGCTCAGAGAAGAGCTGCTTGAGATCTCCATAGAAATAATACATTTCCGACTCTGCAGGAATAGACT
Organism: Polyodon spathula; assembly: GCF_017654505.1. Taxonomy (NCBI): domain Eukaryota; kingdom Metazoa; phylum Chordata; class Actinopteri; order Acipenseriformes; family Polyodontidae; genus Polyodon; species Polyodon spathula. Next base: position 9,799,606 of record NC_054558.1, read on the forward strand.
TCTCATATAGATTAGCAACACTTCTATAGACTCATCTGCATTTTAAAAGCTGTTGCATTTCTACAGTCCTTTCCATAGATACTGTATGCTGTCACTGTATTCATTATTTTAATGACATTTTATTTTAAGGTTTTATGTTGGCATGTTTGGTAAAGGGAGTTAGATTTAAAAAGGGTAATATTATTGAATGTCTCCTCACTCCTGGAACTCACTTACTGAACAGAAAGGTAGAAAATGAATGGGCCCCTCCATTTCCTCTGCCCAGCAAATCACCTTTTTTTTTTTAGAAGGGACAAGTGTAACAAGCTACTGAACTCTGAAGATGAGGGCACGGACTGGGAAACCTTCATCTGGAGACGAAGGCTTGGACTGGGAAACCTTCGCCTGCAGATGAGGGCCCAGTCTGAGAATCCTCCTGGAGACGAGGGACCAGTCTAAGAAACCTCCTGGAGACGAGGACCCATTCTGAGCAACCTCCTGGAGACGAGGACCTGGCCTGGGAAACCTTTGCCTAGACTCAAGGGTGCTTCACCAGTGGCCCAGATGATTGTAGATGATGGTTTTCATAACCTGTTTACACAGACGGTATTACTTTAATAATATAAATGCCATGTTGTTGTGATTTATAATCCCTGGTGTGCAGGGATTTTTAAAAAGTTTTTGTTTTCAGTACATCTTTAAGTAATTTAATGAAGAAACATGTTCAAGTTCTTGAACTGCTTCCCTGCAGGATTCCTCTGCTGATTAGTAGATTAGTATTTTAATGCAGTGATTCATTTGTATCTTGTAAAGAAGCACTTAAACCCAGACTGCAAGTTGAGGAATTGGATGGGTATATTGAAAAGGAGAACATGGTGCCAGTTCACAGGTCTCTAAAGCGGGGCCCCAGAGATAGGTGGTGCTAGCAAAGCTAAACCTGGGAGCTGCTGTACTTTACATGTATTTTAAGAGCATCGTTCATCTTATGTGTAATCTTCTGAACTGAAAATGCAGCCTATCAACAGATGTCTGTTTTAGAAAAATTGTCATTAAATATTAAATGAAATAAGCTTTCAGATGTGTTTATTTAGCTGATTTCATCTGTTGATAGGATGCATTTGCAGTTTAGCAGATTACACATAAGATGAAAGATCTCCTTTTTATTTGTAGTGAAATCAAACACTTTGCATTTTCAAGTTGGTAAAATGCAGCGTTCATCACTTCAGAGCTGATCCTGTAGATATGGGTAACGTTTTCCATTCAGGAGGTCTCTGCACTGCACACACACGTGCAGTGGGGCATGTTGTTTCACATCAGTATGTTTATTTACAGAATACACATTCTGCTAGTTGTTAGTGTACTACTAAGGTGTGTGTGTGTGTGTGTGTGTGTGTGTGTGTGTGTGTGTGTGTTATATTATGTCTACAGGCTTGTGGTATTTAGTATAATGACATTGGGAAGGTAGACTGGCTCTATCTTAAAGGAATAATAATGTAGGCTGTCTTGTGCAGATCACTTAGTCTTCAAGGGGAGCTTCACATACAAAACAACAGCCAGAGAAAATGATGAGGTTGTCATGCTGATGTGTGGTAAAGCATGAAGGGTATATGATTTAAAAAGGAACAGCGTAATGGGGTTCTGTAAACAGAGGCAGTAGCAGTTCTTTGGAAATTAGTGCAGGCTTTTATTGCAAAGATTTTTTTTTTTTAAACGCTGCCTTTTGATGTGATTGTTTTCTTGATTTGTAGGAAACACCATGTTGTTTGCAATTCCAACAGAGGACTATACAACTGCATTGACAAGCATGTGCAACACACACTCTTACAGAACTCAGCTCACTGCCACAGTCAGGTCACAACTTACTCCAAATGTCCTCTAGATGGAGCACAAGGGATTGCAAACCCACAACTCTGGGCTTCTCGCTCGCTGCAAAGTGCACAGCAGAAGAATCGGCTGAAAAAGCACAGAGACGTACATCATTATATAAAATAATAAATCAAGCAAACACGGGGCAGTACAGCAGGTAGAAATGTATCAACAAAAAATCTGGGCAGGATAGCCAGGCAGATACAGCCATTCACAATGCATACCCATAGGCATTCAATGGATTTTGCAGAAATGTTGGATCACAAGTTTTATAAACCCTGAATGTTTCACAGTGATGACTGTTGCCAGGTAATGCTGTGGTATCTTACCACAATCACTTGGTGCTGACTTTAACCCTGACAGCTATCACTGCAGAGCAGGAAAAGGAAATCAGACACTTGCAATGGAAGTGCATTGAATGCATCGGCAGTTACACTGCAATCTTTGTTTGTTATTGTCAGGGTAATATAAATCACAGCCTACCTGTATGTAATAACAGAAGGGTCCCAATTGAAGTACTGCTTCAATCTGCTGACCTGCAGGAATGCCCCAACTTCCATATTCTCTGATGGGCATACATCCCCCCGTATCTACCTCCAACTCATACAGGCTTCTTCCAGCACGGCTCTTCTGCACCCTGTACCTGATTCTTCTTACACAAGGTGCTCTCACTGCATGTGCACTGCAGTTCTCGTTACATTTCATTGATTTTGTATTTCTGATCTTGTGTTCATGCTTCTATGGGATTTGGGGAGTCTCATCATCGAAGCAGTTTAAACGGAGGATGAAAGTGCCACAAGTAGAATAACATCTTTATAAACCAACCAATTTACGATGCAATTACATGGATCACAAAGATTAGTACATGCTAGCACCTTTATCTCTGCACACTGTACTGGCGCTGGTGCTTATGTGACTGATATTATAAGAAGTGTGACTAGTTACTGCACTGGGAAATGATCCATCTGTATTCTGCGGGTCAGATTCAGCATCTTCGTAAATATCAGAAATGTCCAAAGGTTTGGTGGGGTGACAGGCCTGTTCTTAAACTGGCTAAAATGATAAGAAAATGTTTACTGCAATGCCATCACTGGGTGCCACATCTTCTCATCCTCAATGTGAAGGATCAAGGTACGCTTCAATGCAGTGGCAGCCTTATCAAAATGAAATAGGACAGATGGAAAAATAAGCTCTATAACGTGTGGCACTGCATTTGCAAAAGGTTCTAGCTAAAGGTCATTTGCATTATAAAGGTTTCTCCTAGTAAAAGCATCGCAAAGTGTGATAAAGCACATTGACAGCCTGATAAAGCATAGTTAAGCATTGTAATGCACAGAGAGTCATGGTAATGTGTATTAAAAGCATAAACACCAGGGTACAATAAGTATATTGATGGGAAAAGCATGGGAAAGGTGCAAAAATGCTGCATTTGCATATCTTTGAGCTAGAGTTGAGTTCGACAAGTGGAAAATATATTATTAGCAGTTGGTATACACGGTACAGGGTATTGGGAATCCCTTCTTAGGATAGTACATTGCCGTAGCTAGGACTGCTGTAACTGTCCCTCTGCTGTGGAACTGATATCAGAGGCAATAGCAGTTTCGACTAGAATGAGCAATACACCATCATCAAGCACAGGATAACAGCAGCAACTGAGTTTCCTAAACTGGCAAATATACTTATTCAAACTCAAAAAATACAGTCAGCAAAACCCTATTCAATGACTGCCGATACCATTGGGGTTTTGAACACATCCTTTTATATTGCTGAAGGAGTCCCGTGAGATAATGTTGAACCCAAAAGGATCATGTAAATCCCCAACAAAGATTCTATATTACTCTTAGCTGGACATAAGCTGGCTTTACAGGAGTTAGAACATAAGAACATAAGAACATAAGAACATACATAAGAAAGTTTACAAACGAGAGGAGGCCATTCGGCCCATCTTGCTCGTTTGGTTGTTAGTAGCTTATTGATCCCAAAATCTCATCAAGCAGCTTCTTGAAGGATCCCAGGGTGTCAGCTTCAACAACATTACTGGGGAGTTGATTCCAGACCCTCACAATTCTCTGTGTAAAAAAGTGCCTCCTATTTTCTGTTCTGAATGCCCCTTTGTCTAATCTCCATTTGTGACCGCTGGTCCTTGTTTCTTTTTTTTCAGGCTGAAAAAGTCCCTTGGGTTGACACTGTCAATACCTTTTAGAATTTTGAATGCTTGAATTAGGTCGCCACGTAGTCTTCTTTGCTCAAGACTGAACAGATTCAATTCTTTTAGCCTGTCTGCATATGACATGCCTTTTAAGCCCGGAATAATTCTGGTCACTCTTCTTTGCACTCTTTCTAGAGCAGCAATATCTTTTTTATAGCGAGGTGACCAGAACTGCACACAATATTCAAGATGAGGTCTTACAAGTGCATTGTACAGTTTTAACATTACTTCCCTTGATTTAAATTCAACACTTTTCACAATGTATCCAAGCATCTTGTTAGCCTTTCTTATAGCTTCCCCATATTGTCTAGATGAAGACATTTCTGAGTCAACAAAAACTCCTAGGTCTTTTTCATAGATTCCTTCTCCAATTTCAGTATCTCCCATATGATATTTATAATGTACATTTTTATTTCCTGCGTGCAGTACCTTACACTTTTCTCTATTAAATGTCATTTGCCATGTGTCTGCCCAGTTCTGAATCTTGTCTAGATCATTTTGAATGACCTTTGCTGCTGCAACAGTGTTTGCCACTCCTCCTACTTTTGTGTCGTCTGCAAATTTAACAAGTTTGCTTACTATACCAGAATCTAAATCATTAATGTAGATTAGGAATAGCAGAGGACCTAATACTGATCCCTGTGGTACACCACTGGTTACCACACTCCATTCTGAGGTTTTTCCTCTAATCAGTACTTTCTGTTTTCTACATGTTAACCACTCCCTAATCCATGTACATGTGTTTCCTTGAATCCCAACTGCGTTCAGTTTGAGAATTAATCTTTTGTGCGGGACTTTGTCAAAAGCTTTCTGGAAATCTAAATAAACCATGTCATATGCTTTGCAATTATCCATTATCGATGTTGCATCCTCAAAAAAATCAAGCAAGTTAGTTAGACACGATCTCCCTTTCCTAAAACCATGTTGACTGTCTCCCAGGACCCTGTTACCATATAGGTAATTTTCCATTTTGGATCTTATTATAGTTTCCATAAGTTTGCATATAATAGAAGTCAGGCTTACTGGTCTGTAGTTACCTGGTTCAGTTTTGTTTCCCTTTTTGTGGATCGGTATTACGTTTGCAATTTTCCAGTCTGTCGGTACCACCCCTGTGTCAAGAGACTGCTGCATGATCTTGGTTAGTGGTTTGTAAATTACTTTTTTCATTTCTTTGAGTACTACTGGGAGGATCTCATCCGGCCCAGGGGATTTGTTTATTTTAAGAGCTCCTAGTCCCTTTAACACTTCTGCCTCAGTTATGCTAAAGTTATTTAAAACTGGATAGGAACTGGATGACATGTGGGGCATGTTGTCAGTATCTTCCTTTGTAAAAACTTGTGAAAAGTAATCATTTAATATATTTGCTATTTTTTTTTCTTCATCTACGATTTGGCATTTGTATCTCTTAAACATTCAATCTCCTCTTTGAATGTTCTCTTGCTGTTGTAATATTGGAAAAACATTATGGAATTGTTTTTAGCTCCCTTAGCAATGTTCATTTCTATTTCTCTCTTGGCCTTTCTAACTTCCTTTTTGACTTGCGTTTGCAGTTCTGTGTACTCTTTCTGCGTACTTTCTTTTTGGTCCTTTTTTAATGCTCTGTAAAGTGCCTTTTTTGCTGAATATTTTTTTTTAATTGATCTATTAAACCATTTTGGCAATTTAGTTTTACATTTAGATTTGTCTACTTTAGGGATGTAATTGTTTTGCGCCTCTAGTACTACATTTTTGAAGAACAACCATCCTTCTGTGGGTGTTTTCTCTATTTTACTCCAATCTACTTCTGTTAGTCTCTGTTTCATACCTTCATAGTTTGCTTTTCTAAAATTGTAAACCTTAGCTTTAGTCATTACTTTTGGGGTTTTAAAAAACACTTCAAATGAGACCATGCTGTGGTCTGAGTTTGCTAGTGGTTCTCTGACCTCTGTTTTAGTTATTCTATCTTTGTTATTTGAAAAGACTAAATCAAGGCATGCCTCCCCTCTAGTGGGTGCCTTGACAAATTATGTTAGGAAGCAGTCATTTGTCATTTCCACCATTTCAATTTCATCCTTCGTGCTACCCACCAGGTTTTCCCATTTTATTTGGGGAAAGTTGAAATCCCCCATTAGTATGGCTTCTCCTTTGCTACACGCATTTCTAATGTCATTGTATAACAGATTATTTTGCTCACCGTCTGAATCTGGCGGTCTATAGCATGCTCCTATTATTATGCCCTTTGAATTTTTGTCCGTTATTCTGACCCATATTGATTCGGTTTATTTTCTTTGTCCAGGTTTAACACCTGGGCTTCAAGACTGTTTCTTATGTATAGCGCTACCCCTCCTCCTCTTCTGTCCTGCCTGTCTTTCCTATACAGTGTATACCCACAAATATTATATTCGTCCCCATCACTCTCAGACAACTACGTTTCTGTAACACCTATCACATCATAGTTACCTGTTAGTGCAGTAGCTTCAAGTTCTATAATTTTGTTTCTGATACTTCTAGCATTTAGATAAATACATTTAATGGTTGTCTTACCTGAGTTGTTGTTCTTGTTTTGATGCGGTCTCCCTTCTGTTTTTTTGTTGATTTCTCCCCCCTTCCTTTCTAGTTTAAATGCTTCTGAACCTGCTCGAGGATCTTTTCTCCAAGTAGACTGGTTCCCTTGTTATTTAAGTGCAGTCCATCCCGTCTATACAGATAGTCCTCGTTGTAGAATGTGGTCCAATGATCAAGATAGGTGAAGCCTTCCCGTGTGCATCACATCTTCAGCCATGCGTTTTGATTAACTATTTCCAGCTGTCCATATGGTCCTTTGCAAGGTGCGGGTAGTATACCAGAAAATACCACAGTTTTGGTTTTCTCTTTTAATTTCCTTCCTAGCTCTCTGAATTTGTTTTGCAGGGATTTTGGTCTGTCTCTTCCAGTGTTGTTTGTACCGATGTGGACGACTACTACAGGGTCGTCTCCTGTTTGTTCTAGGAGCCTGTCCACGTTTTCAGTGATGTGCTTGACCGAGGCTCCCGGAAGGCAGCACACTGTTGTAGTAAGGGGGTCCAAACTGCGAATTGAACTTGCTGTGTTTCTCAATATGGAGTCCCCAACAATCATGACCTCTCTTCTTTTTGCTGTCTTGTCACCACTGTCAGTGGGGTCCTGGATGTTGTTCCTTTCATTCTCTTGTTGTTGGTTCTGCTCATCAAAATTCTGAAGTGACTCAAATTTGTTGGTTGTTTTGATTTCTGGTGGTTGTGTTTGAGGAAGTTTCTTTTTTTCCCTGCTTCTGCCTACCTGAACCCAGCTGTTCTGACCTTCTATCTCCCTGGTGGCTTTCAGTCTGTTAGGGGTGATGCAGACTTCCATGAATTGTGGGTGTGCCAGTTCCTCGAGATCCTGTTGCTGTCTCACTTCTTCCAGCTCCATTTCTAGCATACTTACTAGTTTATGCAAATCCTGGATCGTTCGGCACTTTACGCACACTTGGTTTAGCTCCCCTAGGTTTTCTCGGATTTCCCACATCAAGCAGGTGTCACAGATTACTGACTTGAAGACCATGTTGAGGGTTTTTTTTTTTGAAGTTTTGTTTCTTTTGCAGCCGTCAACCTGATTTCAAACTGCTTCTAAACTGCTCTGTACTTTTCCACGCCTGTACTTCTTCCACTCGCTGTCGCTGGGAAGACTGCCTTGTTTAACTGCGTTGTTCTGCTGTGCTGTTGGCTCCTCCCCTCGCCCGTGTCTCAAAACGGCGCTGAATTTGAATCAGCTGCTCCGAGTTTCAGTTTGTTTGTTATCAGAAAAACACACATGGCTGTTTGACTTTGAGCTGCTGCTGTGTTTCCCCAATGTCCTGTATTTTCTGGTTAAAGCAATTAAAGATGAAATTTCTCCTTACTGCTTCTAAACTGCTCAGTACTTTTCCATGCCTGTACTTCTCCCACTCGCTGTCGCTTCCACTTGCTGTCGCTGGTAGTTACTCTACTACAGGGGATCAGTATGCGTTTGAGTAACTCTACACAACCGATCCACTGTATGTGTGCACGGGGGTTACTCTACTGCAGCGGATCAGTATGTGTTTGAATAACTCTACACACCCGCTCCACTATATGTGTGCACGGGGGTTACTCTATTGCAGAGGATCAATACACACCCTTGCTTCCGTTTCCCCGTCATTTTATTTATTTTTTTGCTTTGGCAGCATAAATGAAAGACCTTCTAATTCTTTTCTAAATATAAGCTTGTTAATGCCGATAGCTGTGTCTGCTTCTTCTTTGTCTCTATTATGAGCTCTTTAATCCACTGTCATATTATATTGAGCTGAAGGGCAAGCGCTGTCACAAATGGGTTTGCAAAACATTTACATGAGGCAAGTGTAGGCTGGGAGGCTGAAGGACAATGACTTACTTGCAGGGTCTGTGCTAAGTGGGGGTTTAAGAAGACACTGTTGAATAATAATAATAATAATAATAATAATAATAATAATATAATAATAATAATATAATAATAATAATAATAAAGCGTTACCATGAAATACACTTAGCATTAATAGTCTCTAATTACACTGTAATAACATACTATTTCACATATTGCTGTGTAGTTACATTGGAACAGTATGTTTAATTACACAGTGATTAAACTGTATTTACAAATGAGGCTGTGTATATACAATACAATAACTACATAACCACACCTGAAATTACAATGTTATTACAGTGTAGAGACACACTGCTGAGTGTTACCATACAATACAATGAAAGAGAGGGGGCTGTATTCATGAGCTTTAGACTGTTGGCAATTCGTTCTTCTGTTAGTTCATTCAAATAGACACCAACATACTCTCAGCTATAGTCTTATATAAAGCAATGGACTTTCTTTTTCAGCATATTTGCATTTTAATAGCATTTACTGTAGGATGATTCACCCTGAGGCATTTCCGGCATGACACCCAGGCGTTGCATTAAACTAATGCTGTCTAATAATAATAATACTGATAAAAGCAAAACACTTCTATGCCAAGACTGAACCCTTTAACTAGTTTTCAGATAACAATAAACTCAATTGACTGAATTTTGACATTTAAGGACAATGTAATTTGAGCTTGATTTTTTGTGTCGGACATTTGCTTCTGCAAAGGTTGTATTCAAATAAATAATAATAATAATAAAAACAACAACAACAACAAAAAAAAGACAATGTCCCAAATATGAAATAGGGTACGGAACAAAAAAAACAAAATGACTTTTCAGAATGCGCTGGTTAGTCCTTGAGTTAGTTTATTTGAATGTATAATTCCCCTGATGAAAGCACAGAAGTGCAGAGTATGAGCCTATGGGCAGAGTGCATACTGGGAGAACACTTTTATAACTGTTTCTGTTTAGCCAAAGGCACATGAGATGCTTACAAAAGAGAGATAAATAAACACACTACATGATAAATACACAAAACAAACAATACAACAGTGGTACATTAATATTCATTGTAGTTTCAAATGAGACTGAGAGATTCATTCATTCAGAAAAGGCTCCCATATAGTTGTAGTCAAAAGTTTACATACCCCAATGGAAATTTATAATTTGTAGAAATTTCTTGAAAACAAAGAATTTTTGGAAAAATCTTTTGTAGCAAAAGTTTTGCTTTTGTGGATGAGGAAAAATAGTACAAGAAAATTTCCAAGCATCTGAGTATCCCAATTTCAACTATTGTTTCTATTATCAAGAAGTACAAGACTCATGGTACTGTCACAATGCTCCCTCGGTCTGGAAGAAAGAAGGTTCTTTCATCAAGAACAAGTAGAAGAATTGTGAGGAAGGTTAATAACAATCTAATAACAATGGATTCCATAGCACACGAAAAGTTACTGGCCAATCATCTGAAACCTTCCGCTACAAAACTTGTTCTAAAGCGCAACTGGACATTCCAACATGATAATGATCCTAAGAACACATCAAAATCTACTTCAGAATAGTTAAAGAAGAATAATATCAAGGTTCTGGAATGGCGTAGTCAAAGACCCCATTTAAATCTGTTTGAGAATCTTTGGTATGAGTTGAAGAAGACTGTGCACAAGTCCTCGGAATTTGAATGAACTGGAACAATTTTGCACTCCCCCCCACCCCTTTTTAAAAATGCCAAAATATTGTTTCTTTAACGGTATGTTTCATATCAGTCAGTCTTAACCCCCCTGTGACGAAGTGTCCACCCCGTGTATATTTTCTGTTATGTTGTGTGTTTAATGTTGGTGTATAGTCATTGGTACACGGGATATAAACGGGTCTGTGTAACACTAGTGTTTAAACTGTATATTTGTATTTAGGCACGAGGATTGCACAGCACTTCACGTGCAAGTAAAAAGTAATAATATGTGAGCACGGGGAATTGCACTTTATTAATTCACGTGCAGTTGTACCGAGACTCCAACTGAATGATTGATTAGCAATCGAGTCTTGGTACAGCTGCATAAAAACAACATGTTTTCACCCACTCGCGGTTGGCTGTTCGGTGAGTGGAGAACGGGATAGGAGACGGAGGTAACAGTGAATAATTGTGCGAATAATATTTAAAATATCTGCTCACTGTGTTTTGTTTGTTAGTCCATTGTTTGTTTTGTTTAAGTCCGTTTTGTTTGTCTATTTTGTTTTTGTCTGTTTATTTTATTGCCAGATGTGCCTTTTCTGTCTTCAAAACAATGCTGCAAATAACAGGTTGACAAGTCAAAATTAAACGTAGTCGTTGTGTGGTTTTGGTTGGGGGAGCAGTAAGTAAGAAAAGGGACAAGACTGCGGCGGGTTTTCTGTCGACCGGTAGAGACACTGGTGGTGTTGGTGAGGTAGTGAATAATTGTGCGAATAATATTTAAAATATCTGCTCACTGTGTTTTGTTTGTTAGTCCATTGTTTGTTTTGTTTAAGTCCGTTTTGTTTGTCTATTTTGTCCTATTTGTCCTGTTTTTTGTATTGTTACAGACGTTTATTTTCTGTTCTGTTTATTAAATGCTGAGCGGAAACATTCGCTCAGCTTCACCAAACCACCCCTCTCTGTCATTCATTCCTTTTCCTGGTTCTGACGCCGCCCACTTTGGCCATCTCTGTGACACCTCCCCCCACTTCAAAATAATAATTTTCTTTCTAGAAATTATACATTTCCATTGGGGTATGTAAACTTTTGACTACAACTGTATATTGAAAAGCATTTCCTCCTGTTCCATTACATCCCAGTAAGTAACCTCATATTGCCCTGTAACACCTGTTAGTTGCCTTGGATACAGATGTCTGCCAAATAAACTAGTAATATTAATAATAAATAATAATAAGATGCATATAAAGAAATCCAGATCACATGATGATTTTGAAACACTGGTTTGGAATCACAAAACACCCAGTAGACAAAACCGTGGGTGAAATACATGCATTCTTCTGTTCTGATAATCTGCTGATCAGATTTGCTGGTATCAATGCATTTCAATCCCTATGCTTGGCTCCCAATATCTCTTAGAGATCAAACCTGTTGATTACATTGTTTGCAATGTGGCCGGCAACCTAATTACCCTCTATGATCAAAGGAAATCCAAGAGCTGGTCTTTTCCCCTGAACACTAAAGGCTGGTTTCACAGACCCTTATTGGCACTAATCATTGATTGCCTTACAGTCCAAGATTAACGCCAATCATAGTTTGCAAAACCAGACGTAATTTATTTTCAAAAACTTTCATCTGATGTCTGTTGCCATTTGACCAGGTGCCCCAGCAGAAAGACACCGCTCAATATCTAAGTATAGCGCTTTCATTTCATTAGGGTTAAAAGTTCTAGCCATAGTTAGATGTTTTGTTTTTAAAAGCCAGAAGCTGGGAGCTTTTGCAGTCAGCCAAGGGGTAAGTTAGAATAAACAAACCTTTATCTGCGTTCTGCTTTGAATTGCAATCTCTAAGCTAAAAAATAACAACAAAAAACACTGCTGCATTGGAATCACTGGGTCTTCTGGGACTCCATATTTTCACCTTGTCTGGGAAAAACTAAAAAAGAAGCTTTGGCAGACCTTTTAAAGTCAATCCAAGTGAAAGCTGAATGTTTCCAGCCCTATATGCAGAGGTGTCAGTGCAGACCTACTCTCAGCCTCCAGTACTCAGCTCCTGTGGATTTGCAGGTCAGCAGGTGCACCACTGGAAGAGATCAATAATGTGTATAGCTGCACATTTAGAGATGGAGCTTGCTATAGACAAAGCAGCAAACGTTACCCACTGAAACAGGATGCTGTATGCAGCTAAGTTCTCAAGCACGTTGACCCGCAAGTCTTTATTAACCTCATCCCTGACTGTTGGCAAGTAAATATAGCTCATTACTGTAAGGAGTAAGCTGTTTTGTTAATATATCAAAAATGATCCCTCCCCACTATTCCAGTGAAAATTTGCAGCTACAAGAAATCAATGCGTGCTGTTTAGCAGCTGAAGCGCTGGCAGCTTTCCCTTGGAATATCCAGTCAATGCTTGTCTCTTTTATTTGTTTATTTATTTAATGCAATGCTGCGTTTAGCATACATTATAGACTGGTGATAAGGTTGGCTAACTGTGAAAGTCACGCTGGCTGTATTAGCACTGTCTGTGTTTGCAAGGTCAGGGCACAGGGGGTGTCCCAAGCTTATCAATACAGAATTCAGACAATGATTAGATATTTAAATAAACAGTCAGACATTAGAAATTATAAGACAAAGAGGTGCTGGCCATTAGCTTTTGTAAAAATACAGGCAGGATGTTCTTCAGACAGTGTGGTGCAGGGGTGGAGGAGGGGAGGAGGAATGAGAAAACAAAATGACAACAAACCCTGATTGAATACTTTGTCTGTCTGAAAAAAACCCATATGCATCCTTATTCTGTGTCAGTGCAAATAGACATATTTTATAAGCCTGGAAGTCATGGATTTATCCAGTGAATCTTTGTAGAGGTATCTACTGCATTGGTGACCCCCCAAGAACTGCTTCAGGTAGTGACTTGATATCTGTGCTTTCATAGCTTTTAAAACATTGTAGGGATTGTTTTGATTTTTTTATTCACATATCCTTAAATCCAGGGGACAGTGGAAAAACAAAACAAAACAATACATAGAACTAAGTTATGATGTCGAGATCAAGAGATAAATAACCTCACGATCTCGACATTTTAAACAGTTATGTTGAGATATACTGATATCGGGCTATTCAACCGGCCTAATTGTGAAGAATTCATGTCAGCGTCACAGCGCATGCAGTTTCCTCCAGGACAGACACTGCAGTAGCCAGAAGCAGCTGGCAATGTGTTTTGCGGTTAACTCTTCAGCTCTGCTCACTAACACTTTAAGTATGCTAAACCAATATGCAGTCTATTCAGACTGCTTCCTAATTTATATTCTTTTTTTCTGTTTCTCATGTGGTTTCAGCTCTTTATTAAAAATGCATCTGTTTATAAATCCTGCATGACCAGCCTGCCGGCTGACTTTTAGAACACAGATACGCCTCTCACAGGAGAACTTCACAGATACGAATCTCACAGGAGAAATTCACAGATATGCCTCTCACAGGAAAACTTGCCTGGTTAAACATTACTTAATAATCGAACACAGGGATTTTTCATCTTTTACTGTAGTCTGGGTTTCTATTTTTTTTTTTTAATTTTCAAAGTAGCAATAAGACTGGCACAAGCAAAGCCGAGGGGTACTGAAGAAAATCTCCTTCACGGTCGTGCTGCACAGCCTGCAGTGCTATAATAGAGCAGACAAACCATTTCTGCAATTTCTGTAGCACCCAGACCTCATTTCAGATTAGAGATTGCTCTCCTTTGTTCTGAAACCAAGTGCCAGTATGTTCAATTTCACTTTGTGTGTGTGGCTGAGTATTTGTATGTATGTGACAACTGAAAAACCTGACAAACAAACTGAACCCTAAATTACATTTTTTTTCTTTTAGCACACACTGGATCTCAGTAAGCTTATATAAGAATCATTAATCACTCCCCTTAAGCCCCCCTATAAAAAAACACACTAAGTGACATATTGTACCTCTGCTACAGGTACTACTGACTCCTGTGGGTGAGTGAAGGTACTAGGATGTGCAAAGTCTTTCTTTTGGGAACTGTGTAACCTGTTTTTTCCATTTGCCCCGTCAGCCTCCAGGGTTAATAGTTTCTTTGTCTGTTTTTATAGGCTCTTGTTTTTTCTATTTTCACATGGTCTGGACTAAAAAGAGCGTGGAAGAGGGCAGAGGCTGTGCACAAACCGATGCCACAGCAGACAGCATCTTAACCACTATGCAAAAGAGCCAGGCCCATCTGCCGGGGTGGTTATAGAACTTTTAACCTCATCTCACCGACTGAGTCAGAAACCGTAATGGCAGTGCAATCACACCACACTGCCCGTAACAAAGTATCCCCTGCACTACAGTACACAAATTAATCCTTCTCTTTCCCCTTTGATCCTGAGATCCATTAGTGCTGGTTCGAATGAATGGCTGCAGCACAAGCCTCGATTATTGCCCCATTTCCTGAGCAGCACTCTGTGTAATTGTACTGCAGCTCTGACAAGAAGTGCCTCTAAACCACCACTTGAAGTTCACCTGGATAACATCATAGGCTGCAAAAGCCAGGCCTACTTTATTTGTAACTTCATTTTAAAAATCTGGAACAGTCTGGCCTTTGGAGCAGTCTAGCCTTCCGCATTGTGTTGTGTGTAAATGGAGTCTGGCACAGATCCATGCTCTTGGAATCATGCGTCTAAACTGTGGACGGCTTCCTTTACTTCTTTATTATTGAAGTGCAGTTTAAAAGCCATGCATTTGCAGCCTGACATTAAACAAAACACAAAGAATACAACAAATACAGAGAACAAAGAGAGAAGAAAATACAAAGAACTGTTTTGATGACGAAAATCGCGTCTGGATACAGTTGTTAAAATTTTCTCAGAAGCAGTTTTCTTTCAACACATTCGCTTATCTTAGGGTAAAGTCAGCAAGAACTCTTGCAAATAGTATTTAATACATTATTGAACATGTCGAACACGACATTTTAACCAGTGTGATTGCCCTTGAAGAGCAAGTCCTCACACACATTGAATGTTAATTATAAAAGGCGTCAGAAGCTGTCACTGTGGCTTGCTTCGTAGTCATAAGGAAGGGAAGAGAAGCTGACAGCCTGGATTGAGTAATTGCTGTGAACTCTTTCTGTGTTTCAGTTAGTATTCAGTGTCTTGTGGTGTGTGTTTACAGCTGAAGGCATTCATCTTGTCTACGTCTGAAGACAGTTAACATCATTTGAATTAAAAATTAAGAGGAACATTCATGTCAGTAATCCCTAAGCCCTGGCAATGATTAATGTCACTTTCTCACTATTATGTCTCAAGCTTATATATGACTATTCCAAATGAGCTTAAAGCATTACAAGATTTTTTATCTAAGAGAGAGAGGGATGATCCACCAAGTGATTATTTGATGCAACTTGCCAAACTGATATTATGAAAAAAGGATTTTGAAAGGAATGCCAATGAGATGAGATCAAGATTTCGTGATCGTGGTTATCCTGAAAAATGGTTACAATCAGCTTTACTGAAAGTATAAAAAGAGGACAGAAATAATCTTTTAAAACCAAAAATGAAAAAAAAAGAAAACATTTTCTGTGGGTTTTTTGTCTACATTTGGTCTACTTGGTAGAGATATACGCTCTATTTTTAGCAAACATTAGCAATCGGATAACTCTTTGGCAGCTCCCTTTCAAAATCCCCCCTTTTTATCAAAGAGGAGTGACTTGAGAGACTCTTCGGCACGCGCGGGTGATTGTACTCCTCCAGATCCCTTCATTCCTGTTCCCCCCGGCTGTTTTCCATGTCAGAGTGCTTCGTGCAGTAATATATTGAAAACAACAACACTTGCACATCCAACTTCTGGAAAAAGATTTTCAATTCCAATTGGCATCACTCGTAACAGCACGCATGTTGTTTATTTATTATCATGCCCACGTGGTAATGGGTATGTGGAGAAAACATCTCTCCAGTTGAAAGTTTGTCTTAGCGAGCATAAAAGCTCAATACGACTGTGACAGGGTCTTCCACGGGTCACACGCGTGGGTAGCCGCTGTTCAAGCATACAGAGAGACTGAGGTTGGTGTTGAAACGCCGGCACAGGCGCGCAGGATTTATTAACAAACAAAAAGAAAGTGAAAGTAAAATAAAGGCGGTCATGTGACGTTACCAACGATGGTAACGCACAGAGGACAAATACAGAAAACCGTACAAAAAGTGCAAAATAAGACACAATACCCCAAACTATAACTCAAAAGGTGCCGTGAAAACGGCAGGCCCTGCAGCAGCCCCGATCACAGCGATCGCCATGCTTTTATACTGACTCTCCGCTGAGACACGCCCACCTGCCTGCTGGAACAGCTGATTGCTTTCAGCTGCTGCTCCACGCAGACCGGTAATCGTCCCCAGCGGAGCTCCACAGCAGCTAAACAATTAAATCAATTGTAACAATTAACACAAAAACATACAATAAACTACATATTTCACTGTGCAAGGCTTACGCTTTGCCACAACGACATACAGATCAAAAATCAATGGCTGCTAAACATTTTGACGACTTTAAACACAGTATACATTCCTTAAGATGTGTGGGTATTGAAAAAGCATTAGTATGTAGAAGAGGTGGTGATATTAATAAGAAACAAAAGGGAATCTTTCTGGATACAACTATCCTAAATACAATGACACCGAATGGTATGAATGAAGAGTTTGATTGAACTTCCTTTTTTGGGATGATTAATTTGAGAGATATAATACTCTGACGTTTTAAATCATTGTTGTGATCAATTACGTTTTTCCTGAAATGATTTGTTTGTTAATTGGACACACCAGCATCCAGTCATGTAGACAACTATATTAAGAGTGGTGATTGTTTGCTTTCTTTTAAACTCTGAAGGCGGCTTTTTGTCGATTAGTTTTGTTCTCTGTTTTTAATTAATAAATATGAATTAACTTGAACAACGTAACGTTGTATTTCTTTGTGTGCGGATCTGTACTTTTGCATCACTATTATTTCCTGCCAGGGGAAAAAAAAAAACTCTTTTAGAAAAAACAGCAACAAAACTTTTTTAAAAAAGGAAAGCTATTGTTATGATTTTTAAAAATCATTTGTGGAGCAAAGTGGTAATTAGGGATCTGCACAAAAGAATAGGTAATTATGATTTAATTCTCATCCTTTTAAAAATATTTTTATGCACCTCTGTGGTGGGATACACCCCCTGTATGTACTTTGTTTTTTTCTGTTCTATGATTTCAGTGTATGTGTGCATGGGTGCACGGGTGTGGTTTTATTAGGGTTTAAGTTTGAGGTATCTGTGCACGGGTGTTTTAGGTTGATGGCTTTCCCTACCGAAGCAGCTCACGTGCAGAGCGTGCCTGGGCCTGATTAACAAGCAATCGAGCCCAGGGACAGTTGATAAGAGGCACAGATGGCTCACTCGGGGTTAGGATGTGTTCAGAATTCGAACTAGAGAACTGAGAAGAAAGATAAATATTAACAATTGCTTCTTGTGCTGGTTGTACACCAGCATGCTACTGGTTTTTGTTCTGTCTTTGTGTTGGTTTTTTTTTGGCCATCGGGATGTTTTGTTTGGTGTTTTGTTTTGTTTAAATGTTTTGTTTTAATAATAAATACACACACCAGTGCTTCATCCGCAGTATTGTTGTTTATATTTCCTGGTCTGACGTTACCCACAAGTCATCTTGTTAATAACCTCTTATTTAAATTCAATCCTGATTTTGGTGGCCAAAAGTATTCATGGCAAAGAATAAATAAGGTTTCTTTGCACACAATATGTTAACTGCACCCTACTTCTTTGAGATCTGCTACCATTTGTATGATAGATCAAATCCAGTGTATTATAGAAAAAGATGTAACCCGAAGCAGCTTAGTCATGACCATTGCAAACAGGGTGTGTGTTATATAGTGATACTGAGGTCATTATAATGCTGACCAGGCACACACTGGGACTAGGTTTAGCTGGACAGCCCCACAATAAAGGACCACCACTCCTCCAGAGAGGAGGGCCAACATGGGTGGGACACCCAAGATTTGAGTTGGAGTCCTGTGGTAAACTGTGGTAAAAACATTATCAGTGAAAGCATGAGCAAGCAAACACACGCTTGGTAAATCATTTGAAAAGAAACATGGAAAAGCACTACCGTATTGTATAAGCATGGGTTTAAAGCAAAAATCCTGTGCAATATACCATGATAAACCTATGAGCTGCAGGAAAGTTTTGCCCTGTAAAGCCTGTGAGGCCAGGAGGGAATATGGAAAAGGCAGAACTGGTGTGCCGGTTCACCATGCATCTCGGAGTGATTTAGAACTGGTGTGCCAGTTCACTCTGCATCTCGGAGTGATTTAGAATCGGTGTGCCAGCTCACTCTGCATCTCGGAGTGATTTAGAACCGGTGTGCTGGCTCACTCTGCATCTCGGAGTGATTTAGAACCGGTGTGCCGATTCATTCTGTAACCTTGGAGTGACTTACTTTGAGAACCCCTCCTGCCCTCAGCTATCAATGTTCATCCCTACCCCTGTGGAAATAAGCTCTCAGATTCATCAGCATGATTAAATTCCAGAAAGGGCCCTGCCTCTCAAATGCACAGTGCAGTGAACTGGGCAAAATATAGACAGCAGCTTGACAACTGCTCAAAATGCTTGCTATTCTTCAGTTTTTTTTGTAGTATTTAGCAATAACATAAAATTAAATTACATTTAAATAACATACACATGAGTGCTCCTGCCTGCAGATGAATTAAAATAACAAAAAACATGAGTGCTACTCCCTGAAGATGAATTAAAATAACAAAAAACATGAGTTCTCCTGCCTGCAGATGAATTAAAATAACAAAAACTTGAGTGCTCCTGTTTGCAGATGAATGAAAATAACAAAAAACATGAGTGCTACTCACTGCAGATGAATTAAAATAACAAAAAACAGGAGTGTTGTTGTCTGTAGGTGAACTACAATAACAAAAACATAAATGCTCCTGCCTGCAGATGAATTAAAATAACAAAAACTTGAGTGCTACTCCCTGCAGATGAATTAAAATAATAAAAAACACGAGTGCTCCTGCTTGCAGATGAATTGCCAGTGTTAGAGAACTGCACTTTAATCAGTTCTAGTTGTGTAGCATTGAAAGCAGCTCACATGTTGCTGCAGAGTGCAAACCTGTGTATATACAATATAATGTCAATTCCCTATTTCTCATCTGTGACCAGTAACAAACCCAGAGCACATCCAGAAGGAGGCTCTGATATTCTGGAGCTTGTTGTGCCTCAGTACCCCTGGCTAACGAATGAAACTGTTTAGTAGAGACTTTGTCTTGGACATGTACACACCAATAGCGTATTTCTAATTATATTCTAGTTACACTGTAATTACATGTGTGGTTACATAGTCATTACACTGTAAATACACCACACCTGTGTCAAAACAGTGGAATGACAAAAGACCTGAGCAACTGTCAACATGTTGTATTTTGTAATGAAGCATTGTAACTGCACAGCCATGAATGTAATGCCTGTGTTACTGAAGTGTTATACAGTGCTCTTAGAGACACCTGATGTGAAGGGTCACCAAATCAGCATATAGTGAGTTGCTGTGTTTTGAAGTGCTTTGGGAGGGCTTGATGTTAAACTGTGTATTCTTCCACGGAGCTGCTTGGGGGCTTGTAGGAGAGCTGCTGTTTGTTCTTAACAATCTAACATGATAAATGCATCAGGGACTGAGAGCACCATGAGCTGCACTGAAACATTCAGACATCCTGTTTTCTCCTCATCTCTTTCATATCCCTTGAGATTCCACCTTTAAAACAAAGCTTCTTTAGTTCTCTCTGCACCGCCCGTGTGCATTTCCACCTGTGAACAGATGGAGAGCTGAGGGTGGAGTGCTCTTCAGCCATCATGAATCCCTCCTTCATACCCCTCCCCCCCCCCCACCTACATTATCTCTACTCAATTTTCTGCAGTAAACCTTACTTCAGTGTATCTAATTTAACATACAGTATGGAACATTAAACAATTATTCACATTGTGCGTCTGCTAAAGGTAACACTGTGCCTGATCATGACTCACTTTGATATTTCATACAGACACCTGGTGACAAATTCAACTGGATTCACTGTCACTTGTCATGGAACTTGTGACGTCATAAATAATAAATATTTATTATGCACGGCTATATACTTTTCATTCACTTCTATATTCTACAGTTCATACATCATCAGCTTCATCCCATCCAATACTCATCTGTTCCAGGTGAAGTGTACCTCTGTTTAACCCCTGGGGTTTGCTCAGTTGCACTGAAAGGGGGCCGGCATGTGGGCTCAGTTTATTGGTTTGGATTCATTCTTATTTGAATACGTATTTACTTCTATGTGAAAAGAAAGAGTACGGCCTCCACAATTGTAAAAATACATATAAATGTAATAGTAAAACTATGCTCACCTGTGTTCAGAGGTGGAGCAGTGGGCCCAGTTCCCATATACATCTAGTAAAACCCGTCGCTCCTGAAGAACTCTGTCCTGGTTCCAATCTCTCATGGAACTTAATAAAGGAACTTTAGTGTTTTCATTCCATAATCTTACACATAGAGCTTCAGGTCTTGAATCAACTAAATAAATGAATAGAAATGAATATGCTGTTGTGAAATTAGGGGATTCTAAAGTTTCATACAAGTATCTATTTTTTTTTTAATTACATTTAATTCCACTGTGTTAATTAAAAACTAATTAGAGAATTAAAAAATAATCCCTCGAAAAGAACAGGTTTTACTACACAGATCACTCCTCAAGAATACATAACTAATTAAAAATGATCTGAATTTGATGTACATCTTGTGATTATATTAAGTTTCCAAATATAACCATATGCAGCTCTACAATGTGAAAAACAAAATGATGTAAAATTAACAGTGTGTAACGCTAAGCTACTGTTTTTTAAATGTCTGTACATTTACCAAAAACTTTTTTTTATATGAAAATGTACCCATGTGCCAGTGTGTCCTGCCCCTGCGTGTATTTTTTGTTTATATGTTGCGTGTGGTGTATTAATGTTGGTGTATATGTATTGGTGCGTGGGATATAATGCAGGTTTATTTAGCCTGAGTGTTATAAAGTGTATATTTATATTTCGACATGAGGATTGCACAATCATTTCATGTGCATGGGTATTTGTATGGAAGCATGGGAAATGCACAAAGTAATTCACGTGCAGATGTACCGATATTCCAATGAAATGATTGATTAGCAAGCCAATCTAGGTACAGCTGCATAAAAGGGTGAATGCTTCACTCACTCGGGGTTGTGTGTTCAGGGCGAAAGAATGGGAGAGAGTTAGTAGTAGTCTATTTCTTTCTTTCTTTCTTTCTTTCTTTCTTATTAACTGTCAGGTTGTATGCTGCTATGAAGTCAATGTGGTCTAGGGGTAATGAGAGAGTAAAATATATTTTCAGGGGGTAAAATGCAACATTACCTTGAAATCATGTGAGCTCAATAGATACTGGACAGTCATTAATGGTAATGGAGTAGGCATTAAATAAAAAAGAGCCTTCCATTTTAACTGCAATGTTACTTTGAACTACTGTACAAAAACTCTGCATTAAAATAAAATCAGAGACAACAGCTCTTCTTCTTCACTTTATTGACCACAGCCAATATGACTTGGAAGATAAGCACAGAAACTGATCATATATATGAAGGTAAGCACAAAACAGAACTTCTATTTTAGCATTACATTCTTAAACTCAGTGAATATTAAAACTTCAGTGTGAGGCGAGAGTGTATTAAATGGAATGTCCAGACAGTAATTTATGTGTACAGAAATAAAATAATTTATTTTTATTATCTATACACAACAAAATAATTAAATAACAAAAGAAAACAAAATGGTGTGAGGGAAGGAGTTCAGGGGTGAAATCCAAAATAAACCGTGATAACTCGTCTTTAATCGTCTTCGTGGCGAACCATACATAAACAAAAAAAGACAAAAGAAATGTTAGTGTTTTTTGTTTTAAAAATCCCGCTGCACCAACCTAGTCTCTCCCTCCACCCATTACTCCTCCTATTTTACTTTCGGACCAACCCCGAACACAGTAGTACGTTCCCTTTAGTATGTAACGTCCCGCCTCTGTAGTCAGAGGAACACCAATCCCCAACCGACACGTGTCCTTATCCTTCACTTGACTCCAGTGGCTGGAATTTACATACTCGTACTTCCTCCCCTCACCAAGGTGCCGCCCCTCAAAAGAAGAATTTTGCCATGGTCACGAGATCTTGGTAAGGGAAGTCCCGAGTTGGCTTGATGCCATCTACTGTCGGGAGGCTGAATCACAGACCGAAATCCCTTTGACTCATCACATTCAGTATAAAGCTATATAGATAAAAAATGGCATGCATTAATAAATTATAAAACAATTTGTTTAATATTATAGGCACCTTTGCCGGTTGCCTCTGAAAATCGTTCCAGATTGTTTACGCTTCAACCTGATTAGCTTTGAATTTTTCTTATTCTTACTGTGATTGGCTGCAAAGACAACAGGGCTAGCCAGAGATTGGATAACGTTTGGTAGGGTGGGTTATTGAGCAGTTTCCTAGTAGCTGAAAACATTGTATTCTGACAAGCTGTGTAGCAAAATTGCTACATGCATTTTTATGCAATTATTCAAATTGATTGCGTATTTGAGATTTTTTGATGTGTAAAAACGGCAGGTAAGCAGCACCTCTGGACCGATGCATGTGAGTTGACACTTATAAAGACAAATCAAAGGTATGCACCTTGTTAATGCTTACCATTGTGGCTCTATCCTTACCATTAAGAGGAAGAAACGCCCCTGCAAACTGCCTACCAATCTGGAAGCTGACAACACAACACTGAAGAGTTTCTGTCTCTTCTATTCATGAATGTAGACCTCATACAGGTGGCGGGTGGTTTGCAGTTCATATGTCGTCCTCACTAATGCAGTGGGAGTTCAGGAAAGAGTCAGTCTTGTTTATTCGCAGCAGTCGGACGAGTCTGAGAGCTCTGTGCAAACACCAGAGTTGACTGTGATCTTTGTGCAAACACGGGAGTTGACATGGCTGATATTTAAGCAAGTGATGCAGAAGAGTTGTGTTTTCTTTTGAAGTGGCTTTGGGGCCAATGCAAATCCTGGTCCCTCTGGTTTTCTGAGAGTACTTTAAAACAGCAGCTTGAGAAATGATGGAAGATTTTTACCGGCAAAGTGAACGGATTTCCAATCTGTACCTGGGTTTTATGTGGACCTGGTGAATGATCATGCTTACAGCTGCATTCATCGGCACCCTTTCAGCTCTCATTGTTCCATCTTAAATTAATGAGATTAATAAGAAATGTGTACAATCTTAAATGGCAGGCCTCTTGGACCTGCGAAGATAGGACCATCCCAAAATGGGCCAACTCACAACGGGCTATGTTCATTAGGTATTTAATTATATTTCTAGCGATATTTCTGTGCTACGGTTGAGATTATGTGTCTGTTTTATACCAAGTTTCTTCATGTTCCAGCTCAGGGTAACAACAGAAGTCTGTATTTTTTCTAGTTTATTGTTCTTTTACCACTTATCATTTAGATGGCAGGAAGATGTCAAACTTATTTGGAAAATTACTACTGGCAAATTGGCACCTACTCCAAAGATGTGTTGTTGTTGCATGAAACGAACACAGAAAACAAAACAAAAACCCCATCGGCTTCTAATGATGTGGAATAATGATATTCAGCGATGCTGCTCAAAGCCTGGCCTTCAAGAGTCCCCTTGTTTAAAAACAGAACCCTCTGTAACTGCATGCCGTTAGTAGGTTTGCTAGGTTACCATCTGTTGTCTTCCATTGAAAGGAAGGAAAGGAATTAGAGAGCTTGCTTTGTGCTCTAACTAATTACAACCCACTGAGCATGTTAGTCTCCTTAATACAATGATACCCGTGCATTCATTTCAAACTAAAAAGTTTTAAACGTAATTCAGTATGGAAATGAAGACATTTTCAGGTTGCTATACGTTTAATTGGGCATCATTATTACATGCCAAGACTAGCATATTTCTATACAGTATGTACCCCCTGGATTGAAGAGGAATTATTTGTTTGGACAATGTAGCATTTCTCACTTACCTTGCATGTAGCTACACATGGACTTTTTACCTTTACAATGCAACCCATTTAGCCTTATCCCAGGTCGTAATCAATTAAATATTCAACGGTGCCTATAAAACACAGGGGACTTTGTAGATTCCTGGATGTGTGCACCACTGGTCTATGTGCCTCACTTTTGCACAGTATTACTTAGATGTTTTAAATGTCTCAGTGCTGCTACAGCTTTAAAGAGTAAGTAGCTGAGCCTGTGAGCAGAGTGGAGCGCTCATAAACGCTGCTCCTTGCTCTCTTCCTCTTTGAAATCGCTTGCTCCAAGGCTTTAATTTTCCCGTGCCGCTGCGCTCCGGTGCTTCGAATTTTGCAGCCAGCTCCAATCCCGCTCCGCTCCATTGCTAGTGTAAACCCCTTCCAAAATGTAGAGATGTGCGGTTCCAGTGAGTACTACTAGTTTTTAGTAAAACTGATTATTAAAACACTAATTTCTGTCACAAAATACATTTGATAACTATAATTGACATGTTCAGACTTTCAAATCATTTATTACAGCAATAACATTATTTATTTATTTATTTATTTATTTATTTGTTTATTTATATTATGTATATTTTCCCAGGAGAATAATTCAATCTTACTTTTACATGAAGTGATGAAAATGCTTTGGGTAAAGTGAATCTTCTGCACCTCGATGGGATCATTCGCAAGACAACCCCAAGCCGAACACAACACCATTTCAGCTATCTAAAAAGTTCTAACTTGTTTCACTAGTGAATCCTCATTATTAATCTTACTGTTTTCAGTTCTGATTGGTTTCACTAGTGAATCCTCATTATTAATCTTATTGTTTTCAGTTCTAACTGGTTTTACTAGTGAATCCTCATTATTAATCTTACTGTTTTCAGTTCTGATTGGTTTCACTAGTGAATCCTCATTATTAATCTTATTGTTTTCAGTTGTAACTGGTTTTACTAGTGAATTCTCATTATTAGTCTTACTGTTTTCAGTTCTAACTGGTTTTACTAGTGAATTCTCATTATTAATCTTACTGTTTTCAGTTGTAACTGGTTTTACTAGTGAATTCTCCATATTAATCTTACTGTTTTCAGTTCTAACTGGTTTTACTAGTGAATTCTCATTATTAATCTTACTGTTTTCATTTCTGACTGGTTTCACTAGTGAATCCTCATTATTAATCTTACTGTTTTCAGTTCTAACTGGTTTTACTAGTGAATCCTCATTATTAATCTTACTGTTTCCAGTTCTAACTGGTTTTACTAGTGAATCCTCATTATTAATCTTACTGTTTTCAGTTCTAACTTGTTTCACTAGTGAATTCTCATTATTAATTTTACTGTTTCCAGTTCTAACTGGTTTTACTAGTGAATTCTCATTATTAATCTTACTGTTTTCAGTTCTAACTGGTTTTACTAGTGAATCCTCATTATTAATCTTACTGTTTCCAGTTCTAACTGGTTTTACTAGTGAATCCTCATTATTAATCTTATTGTTTCCAGTTCTAATTGGTTTCACTAGTGAATCCTTGTTATTAATTTTACTGTTTTCACCAGTTCTAACTTGTTTTTTTATAAGTATTGAAGTTTTTGGCAGTTGTTATATTCCCTTCTTCTTTACTGAATTAATAATAAACAGTTGAAACTTTAAATGGTAATTTCTTTTGTTCTAAAATACGAACATTACACTGAGAAATGCAAGACTGTTATATAATTAGCTTTTTTCCGTCTGCAATTTATAATTCATAATCTGAAATGCCAGGCCATTAGATTTTGAAACATTTAAAATCTTATACGAAAATTGTATTATATAGGTGTCTAGGCAAAATATAACTATTGCTCTGACTTGTAGCCTGTTGCATTGAACGGCATTCACTTAAACGGCTTAATCCACTAAGAAATTATTTTGAGGACGGCTTGAATTGTTTTAAGGAGGCATTAACATTTATTAGAGGGCAAGTTCAGTTGGAGAAAATAGGGTGGTGTGCCACAAAAAAAAAAAAAAAAAAAAAAATATATATATATATATATATATATATATATATATATATATATATATATATATATATATATATATATATATATATATATATATAATATAGACGGTATGCTGCTTTTCCGAAAAGATCTAACTGGTAAATTTAAAGTTATAAGTGTAAAAAGTTGTCAGGATGTTAACAATGTTGCAACACTACTTGCTCTTTAAGAAGACATGCTCCCCCATATTAGTTTCCTGACACTGGCAGGCAGGGACTCATCAGGCTGCTAAAACTTTCGAAAGGTGCTCAGATGCAGAGCAGTGTCAAGTCTGATTGATACATACTTGACACAGTAGAAGCCTCTCATTCCCCAGGCACCCTTAGAAGACAACAGCAGCAGTACCCAATTACAAGCAAATAATCTGAGCATGTCAGTGCATTTACAGTGTGAAGCAAAGCACTGGTCCAAGCAGCCAGCTCTCCTCGATAGATTGGTTTATAATAAGGGGGAGTGCATCTGTGTGCTCCGCAGGGTGAGACTGGATGTATAATAATGTTAAGCCTATTGGCCCGATTCATAAAACCTGTATTAAGGAAGTATTTTTTAAGGGCCATACTTTATAAGTGTTTATATAACATTCTTTCGGGTTAAACAGTGCTTTGAAAAATGGGAATAAACCACTATAAAACGTTCAACAACAGGTTGCACAGACCGCAAACCGATTCAATAAATCAAAATGTGCTTTAAAAAATGAAACAGTCCATAATGTTTTGTAAATACGGCTCAATACAACGCCCATAATATCAGCTACATTGATAAAATTATAAAATATGTTTTGATTGCTTACTGTATTAACATGTGTTTTTCATTGATACTAGGACCCCCGACTTCACATGCACGTCATTTGAAAATGCTACCAGCTGAGAGTCTTACACCAGGCTTGCATGTGTGGGGCAGTGCTGTGCTTCTCGAGGCTCTGTCCTGAAGGAGATGTTGGTTGAAGCTGGGGTCCCATCTGCTTTGGGACGATAAGCATCCCACCCTGCGGGATGTCGCAGTACTCTGTGACCTCTTCCCTCTTTCCAGAGATGCAGCTCAACTTTCATCTTGGCCCAGCTTCTTGCGACAGCAAACGAGCCAATATACTGTAAAGCAGGGGTTCAGCTAATTATAGAGCTATCTCTGAGCACATGTGGTTGCAGGTGATGATCTTTCACCTGTGCAGAGCTGGGCTGCGGGGAAGGTGTTAGATTCTGCACGGCGGGCTCCTTTCACACTTCCCCACCTGTCTCGGGAGCAGAGATCCTGCGTTTGATTTCAGAGCTGCATGGTGAATGGCATGAGATTGCACATGCTGCCCCTCACCGTGCATCAGAGATTACACTTTGTGGGGATTTGAAGGTCTGCTGTACTGTAGAATATGAGAAAGATTCCCCTTTCAGTAACTACTGTAAAAAAAAATGTCACAAATTTTGGTTGCTGTGGGGGTTGGTCTGTGTTGACTCCATAAAGAACAGGCTCCTCTTGAAATCCATTGCTATGTTCACTTGTGTGCAGATGGGATGTCCCCTCCTATGGTTGATGCTGTAATCATTTTTTACTTTTTCTTTCATTCCACTTTCAGTCAAGAAGGAGTTACAAAGTAGGTTCTTATCCAAGGCAGCAGAAAAATAATCAGTAAACTCGTTGTGCTGCATATTTCTGCACCCAGCAGTTATCGAGGATCTAATAATTAAGTCTTGTCATGTCGGTAACACTTTACATTAAGTGTCTCTAATTACTGACATAGTAGTTATAGTAAATACATATGTACTTACACATAATTAGAGTCTTATTATGCATTGTTACAATGTACTTAATGTGTACATCTTTTAATACATATATATATATATATATATATATATATATATATATATATATAAACAATTGCATCAGAGAAAAAGGTATAATAAGAGGATTAGGGTTAGATAAAGGGTTAGGGTTTTATCGTAGGGTTTTACACATGGAGTACATTGTAACTATGCATAATAACTATGTTACAAAATTACTATGTTACACGTGTATTTACTAAGTAAAACAATGTAAATACACTGTAATTAAAGACTTAAGTAGAATGTAAAGTGTTACCGTAAAGTGTTACCGTCACGTCATGTCATGTCTTCCAGTGGGGGCCCCACACCTTCTTCAGTGTCCTGTCTCCCTGTGGGGGACCCACATCCTGGTCACAGTGCCCTGGCTGCTCTTAGGACCCCACACCCTGTTCACTGCTGTGGCTGCCCATGGGGGCCCCACATCCTGTTCAGTGTCCTGTCTCCTTGTGGGAGCCCCACACCCTGTTCACAGTGTCCTGGCTACCCATGGGGGCCCCACATCCTGTTCAGTATCCTGGCTGCCCATGGGAGCCCCACATCCTGTTCAGTGTCCTGGCTGCCCTTGGGGCCCCACACCCTGTGTCCTTAGAATTATATTAGTAATATTAACTATTACACTCATCATTTTTGTTCTGAATGTGTCATTGTTGGCTTGAATGTTTTGCTTGAACGTATTTCTGTTTTGTTTGTGTAAATAAACACATAAATAAAACTCACTGTAAATAGAGAGAAGTTGGAATGTAATTATTGTCATAGTTTTTTTTATTACATAATTTTAAACATAATTTCTAATTATGCCAGGTGAGGATTTTTTCTTTCTTCTACAAATAAGATATCGGTAACTGTGTAACAATATTTGCAAGTTGCATCTGCTGAACTGCAATGTTCAAAACAAAAAGTAGGACTCACTTTATCCACAGACTATGAGGACCTGTCCACACTATGCCTTTAAACCATTTTAGTTGCCTTTAAACCAGCTTAAAAGTGCTAAATATGATTAGCATCTACACTACGCAACGTTTAATACCGTACCCGAGAACCGGACTTGAGACCACCTCAGGGGATAGTCTCGAGTCAGGTTCTAAATTAGATTGTATCCTCCAATATCCCACAATGCTTTGTGATGTGTTTGGTTAAATACTCATGGTATGAGTGTACATGAGTGTGCACCAGGTATTCATTTTTATGCTTAAATCTGTCTGGACATCAATGATTTACTGTTGGGGAAAATAACAAAAGCACAACGTTAAATTAGGTGACTGTAAAAATTAAATGCAAGTTAAAAGTAGGAACGGGGATAAACAATTCATGTAATTTGTCAGCTCTGTTTGAAATTAATTAAGGGCACCACAGTTAGGTTCAGGCAAGATAATGAAGGTAAAGGCAAAAACTGTTTTGTAATTAACAGCTTTTTCTGAGTTTAATTATGAAACAGAATCAGCTTAAAAATAAAACCCGGAAGCTTCAAGCCCTACGTGTGTGTGTGTGTGTGTGTTCACATTTACTTTTTCAAAAATACTTGTTTTATTTCATAGCAATATGGACCTCTGTTAATATGGGGCATAACACATTATTTTAAAATAAAATACAGTGCATGATGGGATACTATCGTATTAATTTCCACTGTTCAGATGCCCCGTTAGCCAATGGGGTCACTAGTGTGCGATGAGCTGTGGTGCTTGGTCAATTGTGCACCACCCCCTGGGAACTCCCGGTCATGGTCGGCAATGATATAGTATGGATTTGAACCTGCGATCTCCAGGCTAAGGGGCACATCTTGTACTCCATGTGGAGTGTTTTTGCTGGATGGGCTACTCGGGAGCCCCCTAATTAAAAAAATTTTGAGCACAGTTCTCATGATCGGTTATGTAGTGTAGACAGGGCCAATATGACCACTGAGAACAACTTCAGATCTTAACATAACACATCTGCTCTAGACAAAGAGAAGGAGATGTGATACCTCACTGTTAAAATGATTGTTGTCTAATAAAATGGTATTTTCTGCTAAGTTGTTCTGACTGTTTTTTTTTTTGACGAATGAACAGTTTTATGTGGATTCGTAGCACTAAATGTGGATTCATTAATCAACGCTATATCTGCCCTGCACTCCCCTTCTCTTCAAAGCCACTCAAACAGTTTTAGTTAGAAGATTCGTTGAATTAATCAATCAAAAGAACAAAGGGTGACGTCACAGGAAAATTTTAAACCCAGTAGAACCATGTCTTCAAAAGTGTTAACAGTGTGCATTTTCTGCAGAGCGTCACAGTTTCCCCAGTGCACTACTTCTTTTTCTGTAATTAGGATTCTTAACTGTTATCAATCCTCCTCCCTTTTCATACACACACACCTTCCTGAGATAGGGCTGGATTAAGCTTCATGGATCAGTGGTCTCCAAATCAGCCCCCGATCTCCTATGATTGGTTAATCAGAATCCGCCTGGAGGACTTCAGAACCCTGCAACCTTGAACAGAATGAATTTCTCTCGGCGGTATCTTATAAAGCAAATCCTTAAAGTTTCTGGGGTGGGGGGGGGGGCAGAGATGGAAGACCAGGGCACGGTTAATCCCCAAGGAATTAATAACTTACTTTGGCTTGATGATGTATTGAGACATAGGTTACCAAAAAAAGGCAAGCAAGGAGGGATGGGGAGGGAGGCATTGCATTGCTGCTGCAGAAGGTAAGGAAATCCTTTTCTTTCAATATCTCTGGTTCTTATTAGCAGCTGGTTTGGACTCTAGCTAAAGCATACAGACCAGTGAAACACATAGACAAACCAGATTAATTCCCAGACAATACAAAGATAGACACATTTTAAAAGGAGAGAGACCACAGTGGAATCAGATCGAGGCTGCTGATACAGTATGAGTTATAGACTCAAATATTCCAACCAAAAGGACATCTCCGGCAAAACAAGGGGGCTTTGTCATCAAGGGCCCAATTCACGTACATTCAATTTCAGTAAGGAAGATAATGATTTAGGCTGCCACTAGTAAGGCGCTAACTGGATCCAAATGTCACACAGCAAGTCAGTCTGCACTTGTTTTTGCTTGGTTCAAGAAGCTCATTGTTTTGTTCAGGGTTTTCATGGCTAGCAAAGGGAAAGAAGACTGTGGGCCATGATACAAGTACTGTACTTACTTACTGTTACATTTTGTGACTGAAGGTTTATTGCTGTTTTGCAAATACTGTAGTGACTGTTCAATTTTGTGAATGAACTTTTACTTTTATGCAAGTATTGTACGTGATGCATCATTATTGTTAACAATTTCTTGTTAAAAAAAATCACGAATTTCTTACAGCCTTTTATATACAGTGCCTTGCAAAAGTATTCAGACCCCTGACCAATTCTCTCATATTACTGAATTACAAATGGTACATTGAAATTTTGTTCTGTTTGATATTTTATTTTTAAATACTGAAACTCAGAATCAATTATTGTAAGGTGACATTGGTTTTATGTTGGGAAATATTTTTAAGAAAAATAAAAAACTGAAATATCTTGCTTGCATAAGTATTCAACTGTGGTGTGGAAGCTCCCAGTTTGCACTGATGAAAGAAATTGCCCTAACGAGGACACAATTACCTTACCATTGGCCTCCAACAGTGAACCATTAAAGTTGCTGTCACATTTTCTGGATAAAAACCCCACTATTGAAGGATCATTGGTAAGGCTGTGAATCTGAAGGAAAATTAAGACCAAAGAGCATTCTACAGAAGTTAGAGGTAAAGCAATGCAAATGCATAGATTAGGGAAAGGGTACAAAATAATATCCAAGTGTTTGAATATCTCAGTGAGCACAGTTGGATCAATAATCAGGAAGTGGAAGCTGCATAACACCACCCAGGCACTGCCAAGAAAAGGCCGTCCCTCAAAACTCAGTGCTCAAATAAGAAGGAGACTTGTGAGAGAAGCCACAGAGAGGACAATCACTTTGAAGGAGCTACAGAGTTTAGTGGCTGAGAGTGGAGTAATGGTGCACCAGTCAACCATATCAAGAGCTCTGCATAACACTGGCCTGTATGGGAGAGTGGCAAGACAGAAGCCATTACTCAAAAAGTACAATTTGAAAGCACGTCTGGAGTTTGCCAGAAAGCATGAGAGTGACCCAGCAGCGATGTAGGAAAAAGTTTTGTGGTCAGATGAGACCAAGATAGAGCTTTTTGGCCAAAACTCAAAGCGCTATGTGTGGCGCAAACCTAACACTGCCCATGCCTCAGGACATCCCTGCAGTGAAGTATGGTGGTGGCAGCATCATGCTGTGGGGACGCGTCTCATCAGCTGGGACTGGGCATCTTGTTACAATTGAAGGAAGAATGGATGGATCAAAATACAGGAAAATACTGCAATAGAATCTGCTTCAGTCCGCTAAAAAACAAGGCCAAAGCAACATTGGAGTGGCTCAAGAACAAAAAGGTGAATGTCCTACAGTGGCCTAGTCAAAGTCTGTGGCACTATTTGAAGATTGCGGTCCACATGCGTCGTCCAACCAACCTGAACAACCTGGAGCAAATCTGCCAAGAAGAATGGGCCAAAATCACTCCGACACTGTGTGCAAAGCTGGTACATACTTACCCCAAAAGACTTAAAGCTGTTATTGCAGTGAAATGTGGCTCTACCAAATATTAATGTGTGGGGGTTGAATACTTATGCAAGCTAGATATTTCAGTTTTTAATTTTTCTTACAAATATTTCCCAACATAAAACCAATGTCACCTTAGAAATTGATTTTGAGTTTAAGTTTAAAAAAAAAAAAAATATCGAACAGAACGAAATTTCAAGTACCATTTGTAATTCAGTAATATGAGAGAACTGGTCAGGGGTCTGAATACTTTTGCAAGGCACTGTATATATAAGGACTGTCAGTTAAGCCTGCAAATATCAGTCGATTAATTGGGCAAACAAAATCGAATCGTTTGAATAAATATTGATGATTGTATCGCCCGCATACATTTTCGCTCCATTACTCCATATATATTTTGAGCGGGTGGGTGCACACAGAGAAAACCAACAGCGGTTTCCAAAATAAAGCAAGTTTTTTATTAAAGTCCTCAAGGCATTCAATAAGGCTCACTCTTATACTGAAATGCCAGCTGCGTTGGGGAGACGTGTCCAAAAAGAAAATGAACAGTTCAAACAGCATTTCAGACAAAAAGTAGAACAACAGGGACTCGGAGACGCAAAGAACCACAGCATTATCCCACACGGATTCCAGTTATTCCATTCCGGCTCTTCTGCAGATAAACCCAGGATGCTCTCGGGTCAGAAAACAAAACAATCAACCCACCAGACTGGAGGTACATGTTCTCTTTTACCAGCCAGGCATTGGGCTGTTACAGGTTACAGGTGTGGGCCAATTAAGGCTAATGATACTCTAACAACGGTGAAACCATAATTGCCTACCTAACCACACCTGCAGCCTGTTAGCCTGTTAACTCCTTGATGTTATGGCAGGCATGTATGCTGCCCACAGGTCTATCTGATCGTTACTGGCAATACCTGTGGGCTCATACCAAGCCTGCCATGAATGCCTCCTCGAGGTGAACTTGTGAGCTGGCTCACAACATATATATATATATATATATATATATATATATATATATATATATATAGATATATATATATATATATATATATAAGCCTTCATGGAAGTGAGACATGGTCAGAGAGCACAGTCTTATTACAGAACATTCTTGTCTGATCATTTTTATCACAATCAGAACTGCAGGGGCGCTTAGCTCTACATCATTTGACTGAGCTACTGAGATTAAGACTGGTGAGTAAATTGCTCGATCCAAATAGCCTTTGCAATAACAATAGAGCAGGATAATGAAAGGAATGTTTTCTCCAGATGAGTCCAAATCTTTTATTACTGAGAGATCGCTGGATAATTATTTTAAAAAATGCCCCAGGTAAAACGCGGCAGTGCTTCTGACTGACTTCCACGATAAGTTTAATGATAATCAGACTCACTCTCCCAACCCTCGGCTGCTATATCTTTGTCAAGATGACCCACACAAGATTACAAGTTACATTTAAATCTGATCTGAAATACAATATGTGTTTGGGAACAACTTCAGGAGTGACAATTAAGTCTTCTACCCTAACCAACCTAAAGGATTTTGAAAATTGAAAAATAAATATTTAAATGAATAAATACGTATCATGCTTTGATTTCTGTATTACATATATCCTTGAACAATTGCTAGCTCAATGTTTTTATAAGAATATAAGAACAAAAAAGTTTACAAACAACAGGAGGCCATTCGGGCCATCTTACTCGTTTGGTTGTTAGTAGCTTATTGATCCCAGATCTCATCAAACAGCTTCTTGAAGGATCCCAGGGTGTCAGCTTCAACAACATTACTGGGGAGTTGGTTTCAGACTCCCACAATTCTCTGTGTAAAAAAGTGCCTCCATTTTCTGTTCTGAATGCCCCTTTATCTAATCTCCATTTGTGACCCCTGGTCCTTGTTTCTTTTTTCAGGTTGAAAAGGTCTCCTGGATCGACATTGTCATTACCTTTTAGAACTGAATCAGATCGCACAAACCTTTTTTGGAGGGGAAAACCTTTAAAATGATGAATCCTTTGAACCTGACCATGTCCTCTCATGGTCTAAGAATTGCCCCTTTGCAATGATTCAGAACAGGAAGTACCTCAACTAGTTCTCTTTCAGTTCGAAGATGACCAACAACCAATATTTTTGGGATATGCCCCCCCCTGCCACAGGTCAGGTATTTACTGAGCATTTTATGTCAGAGCTGCCGATAGGCCCCTCTGGGGAGAGAAGCCCTTGGTCGGCCTACAAAGGGAATAAGCAGTCACGGGAGGCTTCGCCCCATCTTAGACCTGAGACACCTCAACGGGTTCTTGAGGGAGAGGAGGTTGCAGATGGTTACACATCGCCACATCCTCCAGTCTGTCCAGCTAGGTGACTGGTTTGAACTGTGGACTTAAAGGACTCATATTTTCATGTCCCTATTCATCCCGTGCACAGGAAATATCTTTGCTTGGCCTTTCAGGGAAGCGTTTTCAAGTTTTCCATGCTGCCCTTTGGCCTCTCCTTAGCCCCCCACCACACATTCTCAAAGTGCGTTGATGCCATTCTAGCCGCCTTGCGGCTGCAGAGGATCAGGGTGTTGAACTACCTGGTTGACTAGTTTATCTGTTCCCAGTCGCAGGAAGGAGCAGTGACCCACACAGCGATCATGACACAGCATCTAGCGAAACTGGTTCTCACTCTCAAAGATGCCAAAAGCCAATTAATACTGCACATAAATGCACTGGAACTGTGAGCGGTTCACCTCGCTCTCCAGCATTTTCTCCCAGTGCTCCACAGGAGACATGTCCTTACCCGCACAGACAACATATCTGTTGTAGCGTATGTCAACCACCAGGGAGGACTTTGGTCCATGGGGGCACCACATAGCCTTTCAGCTATTGACCTGGACAAAGAGAAACTTGCTATCCCTCCGGGCTGTTCATCTTCCTGGAGTGGTGAATTGGGTGGCAGACCTCCTCTCAAGGGAAGGTTCTCACCCGCCAGAATGGCAACTCCACCCTCTGCCCCCTTGGTTCTCCTTCCACCGCTGCGACGATCCACTAGGTGTTGACACCCTAGCCACCAGGTGGCTCAGGACACTCTTGTACTCATTGACTTGTTGTCTCCCAGGTGACCCAAGAGAATCTGGTTTGCAAACCTTTGGCAGCTGCTGCAAGGCCAGACCTGAGAGATCCCAATGCGCATGGATTGCCTCAGTCAGGCGAGAGGCACTCTCTGGCACCCAGAACCAGGCAGACTCCAACAGTGGGACCATCTGTCCGCCTTAGGGCTCTCAGACGCAATTGTTATTACTCTGCAGAATGCTAGGGCCTCCTCCACAAGGTCATTGCATAAGTGGAGGTATTTCCAAAACTGGTGTATGGACAGAGGTCATGACCCAATTTATTGCCTGATAGCAACTATTTTACAATTTCTGCAAGACTTGCTAGAGGAGGGTAGATTCCCCCTATGCTGAAAGTGTATCTAGCAGCCATATCTGCATGCCATGTCCCCATTGACTCAATGTTCCCAGACGTTCATATTCTAGCAACCTGTTTTCTTAAGGGCGCTCAGAGATTATGTCCTCCTAGAAAGGAGGTCCTCCCTGAGTGGAGTCTAGACGTGGTATTGGAAGCCTATCTATTCCATAGAGCTGACATATCTCTCTATGAAGACAGCCTTTTTGTTAGTCATCACCTCTGCTAAGCGCGTTAGTGAGCTACAGGTTCTGTCAGTGCACAGCTCATGTATGGAAACAGACTGTCCCTTACACACAAACCCCACTTTCCACCCTAAGGTGGTTACGGCTTTCCACTTGAATCAATCAGTTTTCCTTCCCCGTCCTTTTTCTTCGGAGGAGGATCAGAGATTGAATACCCTCTGCCTGGTTTGTGCATTGAGATATTATGTGGATAGGACAAGAGCGCTGCATCAGTCTGACCAGTTCTTCGTCTGTCATGGTGAAAGGACAATGGGCCAAGCCTCTTGAAGCAGTGACTGTCCCACTGGATTGTGGATATTTGCATATGCTAATACCGGCCTACCCCCACCTTGGAGGGTGGCCGATCAGCCTACCAGAGGAGTTGCTTCGTCATGGGCCCTCTTTAGATATTTGATATTTGTACAGTGGCTAGCTGGGCTACTCCACATACATTCACCAGGATCTACTGACTCTATGTGGTAGATCCCTGTCACAAAGATGGCCGGAGTGGGTGGTCGTCAGACCAGAAACAGGAAAATAAACAGAGAGGTGGAGTTTGTTTGAGCTGAGTGAATGGATTCGCTCAGCATTTAATGGGTAAACAAAACAGACAGAAAATAAACGGTTGTATTAAATGAAAAACACAGGACTTGGCACTGGTAGCCAAAATAAACAGGCAAACAAAACAAACCAAACAGCCAAAACACAGTGAGCTTCTTTTAACGATTATTACTATTATTATTCTTCTCTTTACCTCCATCTCCTATCCCGTTCTCCACTCACCGAACACACAACCCAGAGTGGGTGAAAACATGCTGCTTTTATGCAGCTGTACCAAGACTCGATTGCTAATCAATCATTCAATTGAAGTCTCGGTACAACTGCACGTGAATTAATAAAGTGCAATTCCCTGTGCTCATATATTATTACTTTTTACTTGCACGTGAAGTGCTGTGCAATCCTCGTGCCTAAATACAAATATACATTTTAAACACTCGTGTTACACAGACCCGTTTATATCCCGTGTACCAATGACTATACACCAGCATTTAACACACAACATAACAGAAAATATACACAGGGGTGGGCACTTTGTCACAATCCCTCTATGCCTTCATTAGACACCAAGTCCTTGAGTTTGCACTCTCACACTACAAAGATTAGTTTGGTGATAGCGAGACATTCCTCATCCGCTGTCTGCTCAATGCTTCCTCGCGACGGCTTTGATACTTCATACTTATACTTTCCCAAAAGTACTGGTTGTTGATCATATTCTTTTTCAGGCAACTGGGGTTACATCTGTAACCTATTGTTTTGTAGGAAGATGAACCAGTGGCTGCAATGCTCAACTCGAGAACCAAGGTAATCTATAAATCAGTGCATTGTGTGTGCTTTGCTTAGAAGTGCCATCCTTTAATTATAACATAACAGCGAGATCCCAGTGGATATGTTAACAGAGAGGAGGGTTATTATTGCAGCAATGTAATCCCATAATAATCTTCACTTTTCTGTTGAAGCAGAGATATATAGGAATGTTCAAAGACATGCCCTGTGCAAATATATCCAAATCAATTGTAGTAAATAATGTAGTCTATGAGGGCTATAAGCCTGCTTGCTATGGGAAAGAATATATTGGTCATCTAGATTGCATTTGAACCATATGAAAAATATCCACTGTTTAACTGAAGTGAAAGCACATTTGGGAACAATTATGCATCGACTGTTTTCACAGACCTTGATTATCATTAATCTGGGACTACTTAATGTTACAAAAGGTTAGTGCCAGTCGGGATCTCTGAAACCAGCCTTAAATGCTTTAATTAAAATTACTATAATTAAACTGCAATTGTAGCTTAAATGTACAAGATAGTAGCAGCAGCTTGAGTGATGATAAACGGTATCATTTGCCCCCTGATCAATGCAATCAAAAAATGCAGATCTTGATAGATCATATCAACCATACCATACAAATGATAGTACATTCAAATACGTTTAATGAATCTATTGGACACAATGTCAAACTGTATTGTGTGGAGTGTAGTGGAGCGCTGCACAAGAAGAGGGAAGTGTGTTAACAAGGCTAGCAAATGGAAATGCTAGCAGCCTTACACAGGAAGCAGTTTCTTTAGTGCCCTTGGTGGCGTGACCAGGATTCTCTCAGATTGCAGCTGCAGCCGATCAATGCGGTTGCTGTGTGCTGCTCATGCAAACAAGCCTGGGGTTTTTAATGCAGCAGTTGAGAACCCCTATGTATGGTGGCAGCGTGGGATGCCTCATGCGAATAGTGTAAGCTGAATTAACACCTGTAGCTGGAGGAGAAGTAATGGGGTGCTTCAATAATGTAATAATAAGCTTGGCTGAAGGAACCTTAGCTTTGGAGAAAAAATTGCAGTGAATGCAAATTCCAAAAATCTTTTGGGCATGAATCGTTTTAAAGTAGTTCTGATCATGCAAACGGCTGACAACCTTTAACCCAGATTGTAACCTGCAGAGTTATCTACATCTAAGGGTTCTTGTACTGCTTTATAATTAGTGTTATATTTAGATAGTCTCTGGTGTTTTTCAATCTGTTCAGCTGCAACAATATTGGAAAGTGTCGCAGAGATGAAAGGTTTACCTGCACTGGGACACATGTTCCTAAAACCCTGTCTGAGGACTGTGCTGCAACCCAGCTGTGTTTGCTGAGCTGCCAGTGAGTATTGGAGCAACAAAAGATGTGCAGGCAAAGCCTGATAACATCACACATTTAACTATCTATAGATGATTGCTATACAAAGGCAATTTGTCTTGTAATGACGGTATAGTTTAATATTGATAGAGCCCCTAGAATTGTCTCATAGTATTATTGCAAGGACTGCAGCAACAAATCAATGTTTGTGCTGATTGAGGTAAAAAATGTATCAAGTTGAGTCTTGAATGATGCTGATGATTCAGCATCAATAACATGGCTAGAAAATCCATTCCATATCCTCTCCCCCCCAAAATAAAGGATCTCCTACCTTTTGTCCTAAGTCTCCACTTATTACTTAATTTCCAACAGTGTCCTCTGGTCCTGGTTTCTGTGCTGCTTAGGTAGAGTTAGCAAACTTCGAAGTCTTTCTGCTGAAAATACTGCCACCGTGTTCCACTGCATCTGGTATATTGAGCAATGAAACAGGTGGGCTAGAATGTGTTGAAATCAAACAACATAGAGGGATCTGGCTTGTTTGTTGAAGCGGTAAAATGCCTGGGCGTGATGACACTCATCAACCACAGAAGAAGTATAAGAAAAAAATACAAAAAAATATGTGGAAATAAATATTTGAAAGCATCGTAAAGCACTATAGAGAGGAAAACAGAAATCCCAGCGGAGAACTGGAGACATGGCTGCACAGAAAGTTCCTCTCCTTGCATGTGTTCTCTTCAAACAGCCACTTCTCTTGAGGGATGCTGCAGGTGTGCCACAGCCCTCGGGCAGCCCCCAGCAGAAGGTTTCCAGGGGTTTGAGCTCAGCTGCAATATTAATCAGATATACCTTGAGAGACACTCGTTGGACAGATCCAGCTACTCACCGCTAGATATTCAGCCTCACTCCTTTCTCCCTGACTAGAGGCATCTGTTTGTTTCGTGTGCAGATTCACAATAGATGCTTCAGAACTTGTAAAGGCTATGTGTGTGGATTAGATTTGAAGTTTGAAATTATACATGCAGCGCTGGGGTATATTTAGTAAAGGATAAGAATGTGATCATGGTCTAATCTGATACATTTTTCTTTATTTTTCCCCCTTACGTTTCAGAGCAGTGAATCCTGTTTTTGTTTTAAATGTTCTTAACTTTATTTCATCTCACTTTTTATTGTATTATTCATGCTTATCATACTGGACATGGTATCTAATGTGTGTAAGGTTTTGAGAATTATGTAGGTTTGATTGAATGCGGTCATATAAAAGGAAATAACATAGGTCAGCAGGGTTGTATTTTTTGGTTGAATACTTTTCTCCGTTGTGCGCTATACCCTTAATTGACTACTGTGCATGGTGGAGGAAACCTGAAGCATATTTGTCACGCTACAGTTTATGCTCAATTAAATATTCAACTGGTCGTAATTATTTTTAACAGCAAGCCTCAGGTCATCCAATAAATCAACACCCCTCCCTTTCCTGTCTCTGTTTCTGAACAGAGACGGTCCGGGGCGTGCTGTTGTTTGAAGAGTTCTGCACCAAGAAAGCAAAGCTTCCACACTGGCTGCTAGCCAACAATGTTCCGCACTCCTCATTAACAAGCTATACACCTGAGCGCTGCCAGAAACAATCTGGAAGTTATCAAGTTAATGACTAATTCTGCTGCATCTCACACAGCCAGCGGTGCTGACGTGTAATTAGAAGTGAAGGTCAGCAGTCTATTAATTATCCTGAATTTGAAAGGACTCCTATCGGAGGTGAGATCTGTGAAGGGGAATGCCAGTCATCTGGGTGGAACATTTTACAGCGGCGGGCCGATGAATACACTAGGACAGATCACTGAGCTGTGAATACACTGGGAAAGATCACTGAGCTGTGGATACTCTGGGAAAGATCACTGAGCTGTGAATACACTGGGAAAGATCACTGAGCTGTGAATACACTGGGAAAGATCACTGAGCTGTGAATACACTGGAAAAGATCACTGAGCTGTGAATACACTGGGAAAGATCACTGAGCTGTGAATACTCTGGAAAAGATCACTGTGCTGTGAATACACTGGAAAGATCACTGAGCTGTGAATACACTGGGAAAGATCACTGAGCTGTGAATACACTGGGAAAGATCACTGAGCTGTGAATACACTGCATAAACAGAACAGAGGTGAAAACACAAAGCGTCTGTTTTTAAACCATTTCAATATTGGGTGACGCTTTACATTACACGTCTCCACGGACACAGTGTCTAATTTATAGTAACAATATTCATGCCAGTCCATGACCAGTCTCCACCTCATTCTATCTTGTAAGCAAGTGGCTTGATGGAAGGCTTGTCTAAGCAACCCCTCAGAGCATTTACATTTTATGACTCCTAGTTAGGCCTGTTTACTGTCAGTCTAGGTTGCTGTCAACAGTTCCTCATTTCAGTGCATTCACATAGGGTTAACTACAGAGGGAGGGCAGGAGGTCTACATGTTCCACGGCAATTAACGCTTTATAAGCACCTGGTGATTCAACGTGGAGTGCAGTGCAGGAGAGTTACAGGATTAAATTCCATTTATATGCAGAGTTTGAAATGAGGGAATTATCAAGGATATTTGAAGATGTATAAATGGAGATTAAAAATCTTTCCTCAACATTGCATACAGGGTATCATTTGAAATTGCATTGCTCTCCCTGCTAAAACCTTTTTAATGTCTTTCTAAACGGCCTTCCTGTGTGTAGTTGCTCCCTGCAAGTACAATATAATCACAGATCTCCAGTAACTGAAGCAAAGCTTTACATTTATTTAAGTGCTTATTTGTCTTTAATGTAAGGAACCCACCCAGGTGGGAGATTGGAACTAGGTGGAAATACAATACAGGACGCTCCATGAGCTGAGCAGAGCCTGCTAGCCTGCAGCCTAACCTGCAGTTTGATTTATTTCCTTGCCCAGCTCTCTCCTTACCTTCCACGTCCCCACAGAGAAGCTGCTGGTGCACGGGTCATTCTGGAAAGCGTTTAATGAACCTTAAGGCTAATGCATATAAATTAAGCTGAAATGCATTGCCATTATTGAAATGCATTGCACATTATACCAGTTTGAAAAGCTGTGTGTGATCTGGAAGCATCTTCCATTCTGAAACAATGTGCAGCTGCCAAGCATTACCTTTTCAACACAATCATTTTCTAATTTCCTTTCCCTTAATTGGCTGTCCTTGCAGAAACATTTACAAACAAAGGGTTCAGTGTTGGCTGTCAGGCTGATTGAGTGGAACGTTGTAAACAGCATTTGATGCTTGTGTTTTTTTTTTCTTAAGTTGCCTTGGTTTCAGAGATTCAAGTCCTCTTTGTGTTCCCAGCAGTGGGGTTCCATCTAGACGAGCTGAGTATTAATGGTGCATCTATTGCATTTGCTGATTGTTCCATTGATAATGGCTTTCAGCACTGACCTAACACGAACTGTAAGCGTGGGTTGGGCACTTTTTATGTCACATTGGCACAGATCTGTTTCCATTCTGTTTTGCCCATTATATGACAATAAAAATAGCAACAATATGCTTCCATGCACATTCAAGCCCACAAACAAGAAAACAAATATGTTTAGCATCACCGCGCTGAGAACCTATGGAGGTATTGAGGTATCCTGTAATGATCTGAACAGTGCAAGAGCTACAGTAGCTTCCATATGCTGTAGGTGTCATGTTCTCATCTGCTTGTGTGATTGGTGCCTGATTGTTGGTGTCAGTAGCTATGTTTAAACAAAATCTTCAGGCTTGAACAATATGAGCAACAGGTCAACTAATACGATGAACAGGAGCGACAAAGCTGTTTTTAAGAGCGCTAGGTTTTTGACGTTTCGCCATTTAGATTACAAAAAATAGTCATTTTCTAACATTTAGATGAAACATCCTAAAAAATGTAATACAGTTTTGACATTTAATTCATGTTACTTCACTGTTTAGATCATTACATAGACCTCATTGTAGTGGAAGTAAGTACAGCCATTACCAAGATCATTAAAACTGGACCCTTTGGGTCCACAAGGTTATGAAAACACCCCTAACATCCCTAACAGTCTTTAGTGCAGAGAAGACTCAGTATTGTATGCAGTGGCATTATGACCCCCGTTTCGATCTATAGAAGAGCTTGGTTTTGTTCTTGATGTGCATCCCATCTTGGTTATCAGTGTCCAGACTAGCACTATAACCCTTCAGTTTCCCTTTATCTGACACACAGGCTCTAGTTTGCAGAGTCGGTTGGGTGAGCACAATCTCAGCAAGCCCCAGCTGCCTCCCACGTGCCTTTGCGCCACGCAAGACTGCCTCGTAATTGTTTCTAAATGAATATACGAGGAGAGAGGAGCCTAATGAAGGAGGTGGGGGGGGGGTGAGTGATTTATGCAGGGGGGAGACTTGCTACTTAGTCACCACGTTTGATGAAGTGCAGTGACACAAATAGATGGAATCGTTATTTGTGAAGCCTCCATGATGCATGCTGATAACATACAGTACTTCCATATTAAAAAGCATGCCATCCTCATGGCGGACATACATGAGACATGTGCACAGCAATGCAATGTAAACAAACATTTGTGCTATGTTTTGTAAATCCTATATTCAGGTAATAAATCAGCTATTATGTGCAGCGCAAATGTTTACGACCCAAAATACATTCTTTATTATTTAGTAAATTGTGCGTGCTGCGCCTATAAGCACCTGCTCAGTTTATAAGGCAGTGCACTAGCATTACGACAGAGAATAAATAAGAATTAGAAATCGTGCGTATGAATTGTAGATTCAGTGTCTCGTGGCTGCCTGCAGCAGCACTGACTGGTCTCCATTGCCATCAGAATAATCTACAAGATTAGTGGAAAGAGTCCTCTATTTAAACAGGATGACATGCCATAATGAGTTTCCACAGTGTTTGACCTGTTTGCATATTGCTGGGGGATGATTAACTTCTGTCTTTGTGGAGGTGCACCCCCTATGTGGCTATCCAGTACACTGATTGCTTTGCTTTGAAGGCTGCTCATCCTGTCAGACTATGGCTGGGGGAGTCCAGCACACAGAGCTCTTCTTACCAGTTCCTCCCCTGAGCTCCATAGCTACAGAACACTACAAGGCAGGATGGAGGTGGAGTGCATCAGTATTTAGAATTGCAGTTCCCTACATATACTGTACTGTAAATGTGTCAGTCACACAGAATAAAGTTAAGAATAGGTTTTCTTTTTCTTGTTGGCTGTGACTGACAGAAATCAGGTGAGTCCATCCCATGAATAAGTAAGAGTGTACCTTGTGCAGTAATTGTGCACAGTGATGTGAAGTTTGCTATGCTTTTCCCTTGCTCACCCAGTGCATTTCAGTTCTTTGCCACAGATTTTGATATGCTTTGTTTA
Organism: Polyodon spathula; assembly: GCF_017654505.1. Classification (NCBI taxonomy): domain Eukaryota; kingdom Metazoa; phylum Chordata; class Actinopteri; order Acipenseriformes; family Polyodontidae; genus Polyodon; species Polyodon spathula. Next base: position 9,843,918 of record NC_054558.1, read on the forward strand.
TATTTAGCATGCTTTATCTGGCTTGTCTGTGCCTTACTTGTTTTTCTAATGATATTCTTTACTACTCTTGTTATTTTTTTACATTTGCATACCACAAAAAAAAAAGTGCAATAGGAATTGAATATGGCTGAACTTAATCAGCAATGAAAATGGATTCTCTTTTGTCTTTTTAAATACACTGGAAAACACATACGGTGAAATAAAAAATGCATGTCTCAAACTACTATAACTTATGAAATATTATTGTATGCCAGTGTGCTTGCTGGAGGATAATCTGTTAAATATGGTTCTTATAAAGTATAATTGCAAAACAGTTGTTCCTTAAATCTGCAAATTTCACAAAATGATGAATACTAATTCTTTTAAGAATGCTGAATGCACACTTTGTGGTAAACCAGATTTCCTCTGTTGTGTATAAATTGGCTACTTAGTCTCTGTGGAAATGTGCATGAATTAAGGTGAAGATAGCAAAGCAGGCAATGCATTCACCCTCAGCTTAGAGGATCACTGCTTCAGACTGGCTAACCTGGACCTGGACCCGCCCCTCACATTGAGAGTCTGCTTTATCAGGGGTGGCAGAGTTCAATTCCAGTCTGTGTCTTAGTTTAAACCATCTTCTCATGCTAAAGTAATGGTATAATATTGTTTTTGCTAAGATAAATAAGAGGATCTTAGTGCATTGGATAGATGCATCCTGGCACACCATGGCATTTTTCACAGTCTTGTGGTAATATCTGATGAGTCCAAATTAAAAAAAAAAAAATAATAATAATACACCTCCTACGTCTCTGGAGAATTTGAATCGCATGTGGTCAAAGAAGAGAAAAATAATACGGGTGTGGTATTGTTTTAAGATTGGAGTTTGTTAAGATACGATGCTGTCAGACACACCCAGGAGTACGCAGCACTCACGAATCAGCATAATGGCCACAAAATAAACTTACATATTTTTAATTGTCTCTTTTTTATTTCTTTTTTTTTTGTACTACCACGATGGGGAACACTCTTGGAACCAAGCCAAGCCTGCTGAAATTCCTTCTGAAACCATTCTGGATGGGTCATCAAATCTCAATGGCTGATAAAATCTCCATCTTAAAATAAGAAGTCTGGTGGCCACCATTATACAGTAACTGTAGGTTAAAAATGCCATTTTGGGTTCATTATCTGAAGGCTCCTGACCCAACAGGTTAGTGATTAGGAAGTCTGCAGTGTTGTATACCTGCTGCTGATTGCTTTGGAAACAGAATGTATCTTTTTGAGATTGTAGACCCGCTTATAACTGCACCAGTGTCAGCAGGAGCATGTCATGTCCCCATAGTGAACCAAAGCTTAGAGCAGCTGTTAGTTTCCTTTGGGGAAGGAGGGAGTAATCCTAGGTGTGTGGAAGGCCAGCTGACATGATCTTCTTAGAAAAACTGAGAGGCTGAAAACAACTACACTAATAAAGGACGAGAAACATGCTCCAGAAGGCTTATCTTGTCTGGATCCCCCGGACTGGACAGCTACGATGCGTCATACTTCAACCCCACTGTAGAAGGAGCTGAGAACATGTGGCCTCTTGCTGTACAACATTATCCAGTGTGTATCCTGTATCCAGTGTGTATCCAGTGTGTATCCTGTATCCAGTGTGTATTCAGTGTCTATCCTGTGTGTGTCCTGTATCCAATATGTATGCAGTGTTTATCCTGTATCCAGTGTGTATCCAGTGTGTATCCTGTATCCAGTGTGTATCCAGTGTGTATCCTGTATCCAGTGTGTATCCAGTGTGTATCCAGCATGTATCCTGTATCCAGTGTGTATCCAGTGTGTATCCAGTGTGTATCCTGTGTGTATCCTGTATCCAATGTGTCTTCAGTGTCTATCCTGTGTGTATCCTGTATCCAATGTGTATGCAGTGTGTATCCTTGTCACAAAGATGGCCGGAGTGAGTGGCGTCAGACCAGAAGCAGGAAAATAAACAAAGAGAGAGGTGGAGTTTGGGGGAGCTGAGCGAATGTTTTCAGCTCAGCATTTAATAAATTAACAGAACAGACAGAAAATAAACGTTGGTAACAATACAAAAACAGGACACGGCACATTCGCCAAAATAAAACGGACTAAACAAAACAAACAATTGACTAACAAACAAACACGGTGAGTTTCTATTTTTTAACGATTACTATTATTCTGATTATTTTTACCTCCATCTCCAATCCCGTTCTCCACTCACTGAACACCCAACCGCGACTGGGTGAAAACATATTGCTTTTATGCAGCTGTACCGAGACTCGATTGCTAATCAATCATTCAATTGGAGTCTCGGTACAACTGCACGTGAATTAATAAAGTGCAATTCCCCGTTCTCACATATTATTACTTTTACTTGCACTTGAAGTGCTGTGCAATCCTCGTGCCTAAATACAAATATACATTTTAAACACTTGTGTTACACAGACCCGTTCATATCCCCGTGTACCAATGACTCTACACCAACATTTAACACACCACATGCAACATATAACAGATAATATAGATGGGGAGGGCACTTTGTCACAATCCTGTATCCAGTGTGTATCCTGTAACCAGTGTGTATTCAGTGTGTAGCCAGTGTGTATCCTGTATCCAGTGTGTATCCAGTGTGTAGCCAGTGTGTATCCTGTATCCAGTGTGTATTCAGTGTGTATCCTGTATCCAGTGTGTATTTGGTGTGTATCCAGTGTGTATCATGTATCCAGTGTGTATTCAGTGTGTATCCTGTATCCAGTGTGTATTCAGTGTATATTCAGTGTTTATCTAGTGTGTATCCAGTATGTTGCATTGCAGGGACCACTGATGAAAATAAATACAATTAAATAAATAAATATACACTCCTGTGCATGACAGGCACTTCAGGCTTACTAAATATTCAACATGCAATCTAAACTGTGAACAATGTACATATTACTATATTACATTATCCTGGCTTTTTACTTACTCAAGACTAAAATATGTTTAAGAGCCTGTGACGGAAACATGAGTTCTGGTGATGAATCTTCCTCCCGACCTGTGAGGGCGCTAAAGAATGGGAGGAGAAGTATCTGGAAGGGCTGGCCTGACAGTTCGTTTTCGGGTCAAGGAAGTGGGTCAGCCTGGAAAGAAGCGAGACTCCGTTGTAAGACCGTATTGATTTGAAAGGTAAACGAGAGGCAGCTGCAAGTAATAAGGCAGCTGCAACCGTTTACCTAGATATCATGTGGGATTACATATAGGGGCCAGGGTAACGCTGATCTTTTCCTTCGTTTGGGTAAACGAGTGGAGGGCAAAGGAGTGAGAAAGCTCTCAGTAAATACAGTAAATACGTGTTCTGTGTGTTTTGTTCACTATAGACAGTTAAAGCACATCTCCGGAGCTGTCAAAAAAGGGTCAGCACTATCCGGAGCACCACAGCACTTCACACAAACCTATATCTACACCGAGCACCTGCACGTCTGCACGCACGGATTCTAACCTTTCGACCAGGGGACAAGGTAATGCTGCTACTTCCCTCATCAGAATCGAAACTGTGTGCTAAATGGCAGGGGCCATATGAGGTGATTCTGGCTATAGGGAAAGTAAATTATGAAATTAGACAGCCTGATCGCCGAAATGAACGTGAAATTTATCATGTCAATTTGTTAAAGCCCTGGCAGGCAAGGGAGGTCTTATTTATAGCTCCAGGCAATATGAAGGATGATTTAGGTCCCTGTCCAGAGACCCCGAGCACAAGAGCGATTTCTATGGGGGGACAATTGGTTTCGGATCAGCAAAGAGAGCTGCGTAAGCTTATTGAGGAGTTCAGCGATGTTTTTTCTGACGTGCCCGGCAGAACAAACTTAGTTGAATATGACATTATCTCTCCCCCAGGTCTCACAGTGCGAGAGAGACCGTACCGGATCCCGGAAAGTCGGTGATGTAGTGTTTGCAAAAAGGTATGGGACATGCTCGAGCTTGAGGTGATTGAGCCTTCCAGGAGCGAGTGGTGCAGTCCGATCGCCTTAGTGGCTAAGAAAGACGGCACCAACCGCTTCTGCGTGGATTTCAGAAAGGTGAACGCTATTGATAAGTTCGATGCATATCCCATGCCTTGGGTCGACGAACTTTTAGACAGACTGGGAAAAGCGAGGTTTATTTCCACTCTGGACCTGACGAAGGGATACTGGCAAATCCCTTTAACCCGCAGCTCCAGAGAGAAAACTGCATTTTCAACACCAGAAGGGCTGTTCCACTTTAAAACCATGCCATTTGGGCTACATGGCGAGCCCGCTGCCTTTCAGAGACTGATGGACCAGGTTTTACGTCCACATCATGAATATGCAGCAGCGTATATTGATGACGTGATGGCGAGAGCATTTGACTAGGGTTACAGCCGTTCTTCAGTCTCTAAGGGCAGCCCGGCTGACAGCTAACTTGAGGAAATGTGTGTTTGCCAAAACAGACACTCAATATTTGGGATTTTTAATGGGGAATGGAAGGGTGAGACCTGTAGTCACCAAAATCCAGGCTTTGGTTGATGCAGCAATCCCCAAAACCAAGACTCAGGTGAGGTCACTACTGGGCTTATCCGGTTATTACCACCGCTTCATCCCCGAGTACGCCACAGTGGTTAACCCGTTAGTCGACCTCACCAAAAAGAGTGTTCCAAATTTAATTAAATGGTCAGCTGAGTGTCAGGGGGCGTTTGATACTATTAAGCGTACACTTTGCCAGGCCCCCACTCTTATCACACCGGATTTCACCAAGAGATTCATCCTCCACACCGACGCATCGGATGTAGGTTTGGGTGCAGTCTTGTCCCAAAAAGTAGCCGGAGTAGAACACCCGATATTATACCTGAGTAAAAAAATGTTACCTCGGGAACTTAACTACTCCGTAGTCGAAAAAGAGTGTTTAGCCATTAAATGGGCTACTCACTCTTTACGATACTACCTGCTGGGACACTCATTTGATCTGGTCACAGACCACGCCCCACTCAAGTGGTTAAGCACAATGAAGGCAGCAATGCCCGGATAACTCGGTGGTATCTGGCATTGCAGCCCTTCATGTATCACATGGTACACCGTGCGGGGAAAGACCACCAAAATATGGATTATTTTTCTCGGGAGGGGGGAGTAATGGGGAACGTAGATTTAGCCGAGTGTTCCTTCGGCTCCACTCTGAGCGGTGGGATATGTGACGGAAAGATGAGTTCTGGTGATGAATCTTCCTCCTGACCTGTGAGGGCGCTAAAGAACGGGAGGAGAAGTATCTGGAAGGGCTGGCCTAACAGTTCGTTTCCGGGTCAGGGAAGTGGGTCAGCCTGGAAAGAAGCGAGACTCTGTTGTAAGACCGTATTGATTTGAAAGGTAAGCGAGAGGCAGCTGCAAGTAATAAGGCAGCTGCAACCGTTTACCTAGATATCATGTGGGATTACATATAGGGGCCAGGGTAACGCTGATCTTTTCCTTCGTTTGGGTAAACGAGTGGAGGGCAAAGGAGTGAGAAAGCTCTCAGTAAATACAGTAAATACGTGTTCTGTGTGTTTTGTTCACTATAGACAGTTAAAGCACATCTCCGGAGCTGTCAAAAAAGGGTCAGCACTATCCGGAGCACCACAGCACTTCACACAAACCTGTGTCTACACCGAGCACCTGCACGTCTGCACGCACCCAGTACTGGTGACCATGTCTTGCGTTTTTGTTCGGGACCGTGCCCAGTTTTTGTTATCCCCGCGCTATACGCATTGTTGTGTATAGCCGGGGAGTTATTATTTATCGGTCACCAGACCTGGAGTACAAATTAAAGCACTTTTGTTCACTGAATCACTGTTGTCTGTTCATCACTCCTGCACCGCATCACCGCTACATCTGTTCCCCTTACCAACCACTTTGCCACAAAGCCTAATACACAGTAGTAGAAACTTTGGGTTTTACATCAATTGAATAGACACCCTTGTCTGTACTATCTGACTTTGAAATAATACTGCACACAAATCCACACAGGAGGCTTATAATAGCATGATTTTTTTTCATGCTGATATTTGAATGGTTTGATTGGAACATAAGGTTACATTCACCTTTCATTTGTTATGGATCTCTATAAACTGGTTTGAAAAGAGAATGCTCTGCATACTCTGTACAGCAGCTACAATCAGACATCAGCCAGAGACTGCACAGATGATATAAGGTTGCTTCACCCTGGGCAACTGCCAAATGATGCAGACATATCTGCAAGAGTTTTGTAAATATTCAATGTATTTATTCTTCAAAGAGATTAAGGTGAATATCAATGTGATGCATTTTTGATAGAGTTTGCTTTGGCTCTACTTACATCAATGTTTTGCATGGTTTCTCACTTTTCTATTCTATTCAGTTCTAATGACCCGGTTCAATTCGTGGTCCATAGTGATGGGAAGCCTTTCAAGTTGTTTACTAATTGCACAGGTGATTACATGGTACATGGTAATTGGATTGGAATGATTACATGGTAATTGGATTGTAATTACACTGTGATTGCACATGCGGTTACATGGTAATTACATTGTAATTACATTGTGATTGCACATGTTGTTACATGATACTTACACTGGAAATACAGAACCACAAAAATTTTCGTAATAATCGTAAATTTTGTAATTAAAACACAAAACATGAGTTGCATTGTAACCACATTACTGTGAAAAGACAGTGAAGTTAAGTCTGGTTGTTTCAGTCTTTAGTCTTGTTCTTAGTAGACAGGCAGGGAGTGTAGTGTGTGGGGAAGCTGCTACCAGCGCTGTCTATAAAAATAACCATTTAATGCAAGACATTGCTTTCTTAATAACCTCTCTCTCCAGTTCCGTGTCTTTATCAGGATGAATAAATCATTCAGGTTTGATACAAAGTGCATTTCCCAGACCCACTTATAATCTTTATAGGCAGTTTTCACTGTTTTCCCACTTGAAGGTAATAGCAAGCTACTGGTTTTAATACATCTGTGCAGCGTCACATTCGAATGCGGTTCTTCTTCTAAAAGTCTGTATAATATGCTGCAGTCCATACTGGGAAAACATGTATTTCTCTGCTTAAAACAGGCTGCCAATCAAATCATCCTGCCTCCTAATGGGATAAGTGCTGCATTCACAAAGGGCTGTCAATCACTGAGACTAAGCTCTATGTTTGAAGGATTTCAGGTGGAGGTTTGGTGCTCCGTGTGACAGCCCTTGTTTAACCTGAATGCCCTACAGCATGACAGCCAGTAAATGATGTTTAGGATTGTGCCACAATCCGAGCATCAGTTGGGGGAATGGTATACGCTAAGGCTTTCCATAACAAATCCTCTTTCTAGCGGCAAAGTGTTTTCAGCTTTTATCCCTCAGCTCATTGTTGATGTCTAACAGTTGTTGTGGGTCTCTTAAGTGTATTTTTGTCTTTTATAATTAAATAGCATGACAGATTTATTTCTAATTTAATATTTAAACTGTGGCATGATTTAGATCAGCAACTGTTCAGATCGATTGAATAGGTCCCATTATGTGTGACCAAAACTACCCAAACAATCGATGCTGGAAAGTCATGCATACAGGATACAGCAAAAGAGCATGAATGACAGATTGAAAGAAACAGATTGTTATTTTATATTTGGATTTCCATGTATTGTAAAGAGTGCAGAGATAGCCAGGCACTGTCCCTTTAAGAAGGTTACAGCTGTCACTCTAGGTCCAATCTCAAGCCATATGTCTTGAGTGAGTATCACATGCAGTGCAATAGCTTTACACACTGGCACTCGGACCCACGAGCTGGAAGCAACAGCTCTTCAGATGTCAGCTTTTGACAATTCATGCTGGGCAGAGTCAACAGAGATGCTCTTTTTACTGGCTTATTACAGCGTTATGTTTATATGCTTTACCATGCCTCTCTGTGATTTACAGTGCTTCCCTACGCTTTATCATGCCTCGTTGTGCTTTGCAATACTTCCTTATGCTTTACCATACCTCTCTGTGCTTTACAATGCTTGCCTATGCTTTACTAGACCTCTTTGTGCTTTACAATGCTTGCCTATGCTTTACTAGACCTGTTTGTGCTTTACAATGCTTGCCCATGCTTTACTAGATCTCTTTGTACTTTACAATGCTTTACTAGACCTCCTTGTGCTTTACAATGATTGCCTATGCATTAACAGGCTTCACTGTGCCATTTCACACTTTCACTATGGGACACTTTTATAAGGGGCTCCAAGCTGGTGATGCCGTTTAGGTTTTCTTGCTAAATCAATGGATGTCCATAGTTGTCAAACATGCAATAATATAGTTTGAATCTGACACAGCATAGTTCATTGTATATATATATATATATATATATATATATATATATATATATCTATCTATCTATCTATCTATCTATCTATCTATCTATCTATCTATCTATCTATCTATCTATCTATCTATATATATATATATATATGTGTGTGTGTGTGTGTGTGTGTGTGTGTTTTTGATAAGGAAGTATTCGACTTGGACTAATTGCATTACATTAGGACCCATCTGCCTGCTGTGTTGCCCTTGAGCTGGGTTTCAAAAGCTAGTCTCTGATCTAGGAGAGGGCGAACCCATCTTGACCGCACACTAAAATAATTGGTTCATTAACTGTTTAAATTGTATTTTTTACATATATAGTGACTGGCTTGTTCTGCATTTTTTTTTTTTTTTAGAAAGTGCATTAACAGCAACCATATCAAAGAGTTTAAATTCTTGCTTAACAGCAATGTAATAACTTATAAAGTCCTTCATAGATTAGGGCTATCCTATCTCCAAGATCTACTAACTCTGTACTATTTGTTCTTTGAGATCAGAAAATGTGGAACCTTTAGCTGTTGTAACAGTCCAGCTGGAACCCGAGATTGCTGCTGTTGTGGTCCTTGTTTGTGGAACTCTGTTCACTTTGACATCAGGCAGGTTGGGACACTGGATTCATTGCAGTCTAAATTGTAAACCTACTGCTCTGAATGTGCTTTTATATAATTGGTTGTAGCTGGAGTGTGTTGTACATCTGGGCATCTGGGTAAAGGGCACTATATAAAAATAAACGTGTATTGTATTGTAAATGTAAAAATTCAGTGTAAAGGCAGCTGATAAGGTTCTGCAAACCTAAAAATATATTTAGTACCATATCTTTCATGGTCATCTACGGACCCTGAGAAACGTTGCCAAGGGTTTTAGAGACGTTTATTTCCTTTGAGTGTGTCTTGATTCATCCTGCAGGAATTCACTACATGTGCTGGGTCAGTGTGGCTTTACCTGATCGACTCTTAGAAACTCATTTGAATGGGGGTCGAAGCAGTACATATATACTGGTGGGGTATTCCACCACACTGCCATGAGAATAGAAGAAAATATTACCAGACTATTTACAGTACTTCTCCTACCCCCAAACACACACAGCAGCCAGTATGCCTACAATTAGAGTCAATCATTTAGATTTTTCACTTGAGAAAGCTAAAATGAACATAGTGTGCTTTCAGGTGATGGAATATAAATGTGTGACGTTAACTCATCTGCCTGACAGTAAAAACAAGCAGGTGTGCAGTACAGCAGCCCCAGCAGGAATTCAAATCATCTGCAAATCTATAAGTTCTATGTTGGAGTCAATGACTTTCCTTGCTCAAGCAGTGCCAGTAAAACGAATGCTACCTGGGGACGTTCCTTTTACTTTCTTCTTCTGCATAGGTAATATCACTGTGTTCTAGTGCAGCGCTTTAGCTACCACAGACACGCTAAAGCAGGCATCCCTTTCCCCCATTCAAAATAGCTTTTCAATTAGCCTATTCCATGCATTTTTGAAGAGCTTGACTCTCCAGGTCAGTCTGCTTCATTTACAGATACATCACATTTGTTTCCCTTTTACTTGCTCTGTCAACAAGTTGTCTTGCAGTTTCTTTAGGAGCACAAACATTAGGCCACTGTGGACTCCTGAGAAAAATCTAAACAATCCAGGATGGATTTCAACTAATACCTGGCTCACCCTACCAATGAAATGCACCATCATCAGCATTTTGAAAACAAAGTGAAGTGAATGGGAGGCATGTGGTTTCAAAGTGGCGAGCACATATTATTTTCTGGTGGTATTAGCTATACAGGTTTTAAGTGACTAACACACACATACATGGTTCATTTGGCTGAGCGCTGCCAGGGGGAGGGAGGGCTAGGTCGGCTAGGGTGTCCTCAGCTCACCGAGCACCAGTGACCCCTGTGGTCTGGCTGGGTGCCTGCGGGCTTGCCTGCAAGCTGCCCATGGCTGTGTTGTCCTCCAATTCTGTACTGTAGCTCTGGGTGGCTGCATGATGAGTCTGCAGTGTGAAAAGAAGCAGGCAGCTGACGGCAGCAACAGACCTTGCAGCAATCAGCAGCCTTCTAACAACACTCACAGACCTCCTTTGGACAGCCAAGCACTAGCTTTTTATATGCTAGTTTTAAAGAAACAGTGCTGGTTTACCGGGTCTGCTATCCCCACATGAAAGGTGCAAATTATTGTAGCTAAATCCTAATTTTTCCTCATCTTCTTTCAATATTTTTAGTACTTCCTGCTGGGTAGAGAATCATGCTCTTGAGCAGTAGGATAAAAGGGTTTAAGGTTGCAAACATGAATAGTTTGTACATTATGTCCAGTTTCTTCCAAAGAAACTAGATAATTACTGGACCCTGTTTTGTTACAATACAATATGGAACTTTCCAGTGAGGTGCCAGTTTCGCAGTGAACTTCTTAGCTGCATCAGATAAAACATGATTTCGGACCCACACTCTGTCTTGAGGTTGGTAGTTAACAGGTTTCCATGATTCAATCATAAATGTCATAAGCAGGCATGTCAGGTGTTATACCTACTCCAGACAAGGCTTGACCAATCGGTCCTCTCAATGGTCTATCCAAATTGAGCTCTGCAGGAAAATAAACAGTAGTTTCATGTTTAGATGAGTTGATAGCATATCAAAATTCAGATCGGTAACAATCCCATTTAGTATGTCGATCCTGCACATAGGATGCCATCATAGCCTTTAGTATCCTATTAATACACTCAGAGAAATTGGTCTGTGGATGATTAGCAGTAGTAAGTTTTTCACGACATTCAATCAATCAATCGATGTTTATTTTATATAGCACCTTTCATAGTGGAACACCATCACAAAGTGTTTTACAAGATGAAATAAATACAAGAAAATCCATAATACATCAAATAGAGAAATGCATAATACGTGATATGTCCTTTATAAGGCATTTAGCAATGATTACAGCTTTTACCTGTCTTAACGGGAAAAGCTAGACCCACTGGGTGCAGTAATCACCAACAACAAGCAATTGTGTGTTGTTATTTGAACTGTTGGGCAAAGGTCTCATAAGGTGAACTCCAATCATTTTCCATGGCTGTGTGACACTTATTGACTGAAGTTCACCAGCAAAGCGAGAGTTTTCTGGTTTTACTGCCTGACAGACTTTGCAGTTATGCACATAGACAGCAGCATCCTCTCATATCCCTGGCCAATAGACAGTTTGCAAAATATGGTGCAGAGTTTTGAACCGGCCAAAGTGTCCAGTAAAAGGTTTGACATGATAGGCATGTACTATGTCAGATCGTAATTTCTTGGGTATGTAAATTTGATACTGAGAGGCATGATAAGGCATTTTAATCATTCGATATATTTTATCCTCTAAAATAGTATAGCCCCTTTCTCTTTTTCAGAGGAACTATCAACATCTTCACTATTTTCGAGAAGGATCTGGTAAATTGCTTGTGCCTCAGGATCTTCCTTTTGAGATTTCCAGACATCCTCGTCTGTATAAGGACATGGTGTGTAATTTTTTTCAGACTCAGTTTGTTCCATTTGCAAGAAATCTTTGTGTACTCACTAATGGAGCACATGACAGAGCATCTGGGGCTTCATTTAATTTCCCCTTCCGAAACTCTACAGTGAAATTGAATTCCTATAGGCGTAAAGCCCAATGTATCAGTCAAGAGTTTGGTTTTATGGTATTAAAAACCCATAACATAGCAGAATGATCCATAACCACTTAAACTGGTTTGCCTTCGAGATATTGCCTCAATTTTTCCATAGCCCACACAGCTGCTAAGCATTCCTGCTCAGTGGTGTTATAATTCTTCTATGGTGGAGTTAGGGCTCAACTGGCATAAATATGTGCTGAACCAGTATAGCTCCTAAACCAAAACCACTTGCATCAGTGTCGACCACAGGTGCCCAATCCTGGTCCTGGAGGATTGTACTTCCAGATTAACAAATCCCAATGGACATGCCTTTCCACCTTTGGCTAAAAACAATGCGTCTCCTTTCCAAGGTTGCAATTGTTTATTTTCTGTATCAATCTTATTCTACAAATCCTCATTCAACAAAGTACATGAAGCACCTGTGTCCAATAAACTCTTTCCTTCCCACTGTCTAATACCAACAGGAATGATTAGTTGTTTGTAAGACAGCTTGTGGTGTTTCCTTCCTCATCTTAGACTTTCTTATAGCACTTGCCTTTTGCGGAATAATTTACAGCAGTCACATTAGACCCTTTTGTTACTTTAGCAACACTTACTTTAGGCTCTGGGCTGTCTCTCTTAAACAGTAGGCATTGCCTTGGTGAATGCTGTTGTTTGCACTTCCAGCAAAGTCCACTAGCTTGACTAGCTAATGAGGTAGTTTGTTGTCACTTGTGTACCCTCTTCTGAGGTGTGCTAACACATACAGACTTTTCTTAAGTGTTACTATCGGCCTGTCATACTTCAAATATTTGTTGGGCAGCCATATCATTTTCAATCTGTCTCCCAAGGTGCCCAAGCTCTTCTGCTGTGTTAACTCTGCCTCTTAGATGACTGACATAATTTGGATTCATGTTCTTTAACAAGAGTTTCACAATCTCAGCCTCCTGAATGGTAGATTTCCATCGTTTGCACAAAGCACGGAAACTGTAAGCATAATCCTGTACAGATTCAGTTGAACCTTGTAAACAAGTTTTCACCCGCTCAGCCAATTTGTCTTCATAATCATCTGACAGGAAAGCAACCATAAACTTTTCTTTAAAATCTGCACAACTAGTGACTTGATTCTTAGCAATTTCCCACCAATAGTGGGCTATCGCATTCAAAACATTACTCAAAGTAGCTAATATTTCTATATCAGACATAGGACGCAAAGAAAGAAAATCACTACACTTGGACAAGTATAGCACCGGATCACTTTCATCATGCACTCTTCCGAAGCATGGAAATTTGGACCATATCAATCTGTTTCACCTTTCAGCTGTACACTGTCTCTTGGCAATCTTTTAGCACTCGCTTTCTTCTGCTGTGCCTTGAAAACCTTCACAGTCTTGATTAACAGATCAGTGTGGTCCCCCAATTGTTTCACTTCCTGATCTATCTGGCACACATGCAGTCCCACCTTCTTCAGCTAATTGATTCCCAGTCTTCACCTGGGTTTGCATAGTTTACATTTGTTCCCCCATTTCTCCCATCTTAGCCATGAATTCATCCTGTAATTGTTCAATTACACTATTCACACATTTGGTGACAGCTTTAGACAATTCATCTGTTGAACTTTCAATAGCATGCAGCAGATATTGCTTCAAACCTTCAATGCATTCGGTAACAGACTCTAGCTCCTGATTTACACCAACATATTAATATTTATACTTTAGCTGGCTTTCAGAGCTTTTCTTCCAATTTACATGCAATTCATCTACCAGCAGAATAATCATTGCCACTGACTGTACTACTACTTGCATGTCTAAGTCGGCCAGTCTTAAAGCCAGAGGTGTAAATGTAGACAGAGGCCTTAATGGAGGGAAGAACTGATGGGAACAAACAACATCCATTTCAAAATCTAACAAAGTCTCAGCAGCTGGTAATGAATCAGACATACCAGTCGTGGCCATTAAACGGTCCTCACCAGCATTTAGCTCTAAAGTGTCTAACAAATTAGCCATATTACTTCTGTCCTAAACCAGGCAATTCACCACTTCCAATCTCTGTTCTATCCCAATTAATTCAGGGTCTCATCTGGGGTGCCACCTTATGTAATGGAGGAAATTATTGGGGTTCCAGTTAGTCAGAATACACTGCACTACCAACTACTAACTTGCTAACACACGTTACCAGAACTCAAATGTATCAACTCTGTCTAAACCCTGTAGAGAGCCAACCAAGGTATGTGTGGACAGACTAACAACTAAATAAGCAAAGTGGTATACTGCCAAAAAATGTTTAATTCCTGTAATAGTTTCCTGGGCTAGACAGTAAAATAAGTATTATCCCCCCCCCCCCCCCCCCCCCCCCCCCTTTTCATTTCATACAAAATTTGTCCCCCTTGGTGGCCACCAATAATGGATAAAGCAAAACATTGCCTACTGAAATCCCACTTTTAAGCACAGTACTTCATAGAATAACAAACTAATTCAATCCAAGGTTTAGGGGAATAAGCCTTTGATTAAACCAATTAATCTATATTAGTTAATTAAGAAGGATTGCAATAATTAAAAGCAACTTTTAAGAACCTGCAAAATGCAATGGTAGGTTTACATAACAGCAAGCAACACAAAGCACATGCAAATGAACGATTTCAGTAAATACTAACAAACTCTTTTTACTAACTATTATTATTTACTTGCACCACGTAGACATACTTAAGGCTTTAAACAAATCATATCTGCAGAACAAGACGTCTTTTAACTAAACAGTTAACTAGTCTGTGCAGATATTAAGAAATGTCTGTCCTCGGAAGAGTGATCACCGTTATGCCCAAACAGCTTGCATCCTCAATCTTCCACTCGTTGATTATAGTATATTCCAGCAATAGTTTCGCTTTCCAAAAATACGGCTTATGTATAGAAAAATGTTTAAAAGTCTCAAGCTGCAGCCGATCACACACGCTCTCTCAGCTACCAGCAATCCAGCCTCAGGACATCCAGGTTACGACACGCCCACCGACGTCTTTACCCCTCCAACAACAGATAGCAGTCAACAGCCTAGCAGCAACAGAATTCGCAGCAATCAGCAGCCTTCTAACAACGCTCACAGACTTCCTTTGGACAGCCAAACACTAGCTTTTAATATGCTAGCTTTAAAGAAACAGTGCTGGTTTACCGGGTCCTCTACAAGGGCAGGTCCAGAATAGGTTGTTTTGCATCTAAACAATTAATCAGCTTGGCAACAGGCATACATGGAATCTAGACATATTATAGAACAAAATGATACCAAAAAACCTAGTCTGACGGGACAACTCAAAAACTAAGCCTTTCTGAGTTTTGGCTCATGGACTGTAACTTTCTATGACTGTACTTATTATTTGCATGCACTAGAGTACTGTATATTAAAATGGTGATGCAGGAAATGAATTATGTAATGCTAAGAGGATTAAGACAGAGGGTTGTGATCAACACGCGTTACAAAAATTAATCTCCAAAGAAATTAACGCATTAATCGCAGAAGATAACAGGGATTAATTGACAGCCCTAAATATTACTGATGGTTTTTGCAAATCACCTATTCATTAACTGGCTATACAGAAAGAACAAACTGGCCTCTGATCTAGTTCATGGGTATACATTATTTTTCTTTACCATAGTTTTTACCCCTCTTCTTCTCGTATTGCTTGTCAATCACTTTGCTTTTTCAGAAATGACTCACTCCAGCACTGGGGTCACTACCTCTCCATTATTGGTGAATCAGAGATATTATTTCGACCAATTGGTACTGGCAATGCTGCTGGAAGATGAGAGAACCAGGCTATAATGCACTATACCTATAACAGTCTGTGACCGGACCAGGAAGGGAGACAGACACAGAGGTTGCACTGCAGAGCTAATGTGCACGTTTATTAACAAATACAAATAACAAAGCACTAAACAGAACACAGGACAAAACACATTAACAAAATAACAGATGCAAGGGCCAAAACAAAAGGTCTACAAATACAGTCCCAAACATAAACACACAAACGAGATGAGACAGCACGCAACACCTTCACCTTTCACCAACATCAACTCCAATCAAAACTTTTTAACAGCCGCGATCACCCTATTTATATACCTACAGCTGTATAAGTGTCACATGTTTTGACAGGGAGAAATTTAACCCCCTCCCTGCTCCGGGTCTCTCCGACGGTCCTGGCTGGGCAGTGTCTTCACAGGCATCGTCTTGCAATTGAAGGGTTACTTAACAGTTATCCTCCGGAGCAGACGTTCGCCTCCTCAATGTAACCAAAGAGCCTGACTGTGTAGCCATGATGGTGCAGTCATCTGAAGCCTGCTCAATAGGTTGCCCAGCAATGCATCTCCTGTTATGCATCCCAGCTGCACACGTCCATGCAAGAACCAGCTTCAGGGTCCTCCCTGTTACAGTATGATTTACCAGGGAGCACAGTGTCCTTTCCCAGCAGTGTGCACAAGCCCAGAGCATCAGTGTGTTTAAATAGACGACTTGTCTGTAACTCACTGTAATAATGAATATGGACCTATGTATTGTGATTGTTAATATACTCAGCATGGACATTGTAATTGTCATTGGGTTACTGGGCATCACTTTTAAAGAGTAGTTGGATCACAGTTCAGGGTCGCTGTCATGCTGTTGTGTTCTTGTCTCTTTAAGGTACTGTTTTACATTTCCCTTGTCATTATAAACAACTGTTGGCATAAACAGTACACGGGCTGCTTTCTATAAACACCAGCAATAATAATGAGTCCTTGAATAAAGATGTTGGCATTATAATGTGCCCAATTAATTAATGTGCATTAAAGAGTTAATTACCATGTATGTGGTGCATTAATTAATAGAATTGCATATGAAACAAAAGCATAGAGGCACACCTGCTTTCCCTCTAATGATTGAAATCCTATCTTGTTCATATAGAGTCTTTTCAGAGATGTAATTTGATGTTACTGTGATTGTTAGATGTTGATAATGTGCACAGCACCATGTCAGGTTGCCCCAGAACAATGCTAAGCCAAATGCAAGGATGACCTGAATATAAACAGCTATTAAATATTTACCTGAAATGATGAAGGCAGGCATGTATTACTGACTATGTACATATTAATAAAAGCATGTTTTTAGAGAAAGGTAAAAGTGTGCAGGACAGAGCAGGTCAAGGTCCTGTAACTGAAGAAAACTTACCACATGATATGCATTCAGTAACAACAGGCTTGGGTTGTGTTTCTTCTGGGTAAGAAATTGAATTAAAAAAAAATGAAATTAGATTAATTATTAGATTGATTATTTTAAAGGTTGGGCAGTAGTTAAAGCATGACCTCTTATGGAAATCGGCGTAATTCTCTCCTTCATTTACATTTAGAGGGTTTAGTTAAGAAGATAAGTGACAGGTGTGCAGGTGCGGGAGAATGACGTCGGAGCAGCCTTAGCCAGCGAGGCAGGTTTAATGAATGGAGGTGCTTTAGTAGTGTATTGATGAGAGGTTGCCGAAAACTTCTTGCAACATTTTTTGTTAATGCGCTCAGGTGTTTGTGGTCCCAGTTGTAAATACAAACGGATGTATTCTTCAATGTGCAATTACTCACTTAGAAAGATAAAGTTCTAATAATATTACGGCTTTTGCTCTGAGTTGCATATTAATTGTGTGAGTAGAAGTGACTCCATTAGTGCTACTTACCAACAAAAATGAACCATTGTACTCTGCACAGCAGTAGAAGAAATATAGAGCAAGAGGGGGTTCAGCACCCAGTATTCACTTCTTCATCTCTTTCAATTACTCACCAGGGGTCAAGATGGCGAGGTGGCAGACCTGTAGCAAACCACTACGAATCTTGAAATTATAAGGTGTTTAGGATCCTTATTTTAAAAGGGGGGACCATTATGCACTGATCGTGTGCGTGCGTCCGGCTGTCCGTCTACCCACCCACCAGCCCCTCGACATGGTGATTACAGTAACTGCCTTGACTCTGATCTTCACCAGCTCCTCCACATGATGAGCACAGTAACTGCCTTGACTCTGATCTGTACCAGCTCCTCCACATGGTGAGCACAGTAACTGCCTTAACTCTGATCTTCACCACACTTTTATCAGACACTCCTTGGCTCCTATATATGTTTCAGATTGCAATTGCCTATAATCTGATAAACTCAATTTTATACAAATATTTGTAACCTTTCAGGTAGTGTGCGCTAATTAGCCGAATATGAGAGCCTCTCTAAGTGCATGCATTGTCTGTGTTTAGGGGTGTGAAGGAAGTGAACTCGCTCTAATTAACTCTGCCTTTTATGTCAGCCTAATTATAAACTTTTATTCTGCTCCATTTTTTCTCTCTTTTTGGTGACGGGGAGGGGGGGGGGGGTGTGTGACATTTGCCAACTTTAATCTCGTGGAGTAATATTAGGCTCGCCTGAATATCACTGTGACATTATCACCCTCATTTTCATGAAATATCCTATGGCTGTGTGCATCAAGTAAAATATAACTGAATGGAAAGACTTCAGTTGCAAGATGATATTATCTGCTAAGCTTTATTGCTCTGTTTATGCAATTTCTCCAAAAACAAACAAGAACCTAAAAAATTGCAGTGATTATTTTGAAATTGTGCTGCACTTACATTTCAAATTAGAGAAAGTGATGGTTTCAGAATGACACACTAGCCACTGTAGACTATGGAAGGGAGGTTAAAACATGCTCCTGCAGCGAACAATTCACTTTTTTTTTACTTTTTGAGCTCTCATCTGCTGGTATAAAACAGAATATACATTTTAAAATATCAGTCACAAATTATTATGGATTCAAATGGGAACAGCTTACGTACACAGAGGTTTACGTTAAAGCAAAAATTTGCATCGTAGATGCGAAATAAATCCATTGGACGGAAAAATATTTTGTCTTGCGTTCACAAGACGCACAGAATGGGAAAGGGATTCAGACAGGCATATTCGCGGTAATCTATTACACTGCAGCAAAATGACCGGAAAAAACCTACTTGTTTAAAAAAAAAAAAAAAAAGTTCTGCAATATAACAGCCTTGATTAAGATACAATCCAATCCTGTAGGTGGCAGCAATAAGGCTCATATTTGGCTCATGCCGCAATATTAATATTAATATTTATGGATACAGTACTATTTTGTAACCTGATAACTCATCATCATCAGACTTAAATTAAAATGGTTTATTTAGTCTTTTCAAAAGTGACTTGTCATCGCGAGTGTCTTGAGGCACACTAATTGGTTTATTAAATCTTTCATCGACTCATTTTGTATTTTGATTTCCACGAGTGCACCTCATTACTACAAAATGGTACATAAACAAAACGTCAAAATGCACCGCTGTTATTCTTGCTACAAGTTGGAAATTGTTCGAGCTCTTCAAAAAAACCTGAATCAGACATAAGTCGCAGAACAGTTTGGTGTTTCCCATTGTGGTGAGTTGCTTCACCATTCTGTTAAATAATATGTATGTTGTTGTGGCAGAGCAGAGATCTGCCCTGTATAGATTGGCAGGGATGGGGTTAAATTCCCATCTCTCCTGGGTTTATTGTGCTCAGGTGGCTGAAGATTGATTGGAGTAATTAACGATCAATCAGCACCCAGCCATCTGACATAAAAGGATGCCTCAGCTTCCCATTAGAGAGAGGAGGGAGCTGAGGAAGCAGGATGATAGTTGTGCTTGCTGTTTTTTTTTTTTTTTTTTTTTTGGTTTGCTGGTTTGTTTTTGTATTTTCTGGTCCAGTGAAGGCATCGCCCAGCCTGGAAACCTTTATTTTGTAAGTTTTGCTTTGTGTTTTCGTATTTGTGTTTAAATACCTTTGTTTTGGCCCTTGTGCCCTTTTATTTTGTGTGTATTTGTAAATAAAAATATTATTTTTTTGAACTGCAGTCTGTCTCTGGGCCTCCATTCACTTGCCAGCCTGTCACATGTGGTGCCAGAGTAGGATATAGCACCTGCAGGAGGCTCAGAGCAGGGTTGCAGGTTTTCTTTTTTTTGAATTTTTGGGACAGTTTTAAAAAAAATAAATAAAAAAATGGGAAAGAGCTGGTGTGGCAAAGGCAGAAGGAGATGCAGCAGCTGAAGAAATGTAAGCTGCTGCAACAACAGCCACCACTGGAGGACCCGGCCAGCCTCTTCCCCTGGTGTTCCTGGTGCAGGACAGAGGACCCCTGCTGGAGGTCCTGCCCAGAAGGGCCACCGGCAGACTGGTGTGACTGTTGTGAGGTGGACGGCCACAACTGGGCAGGATGCCCCTACAATCAGGCCCAGGAAGAGGAGCAGTTCCTACCCCGGGCATCAGTGGCCACCCCACTACTTTCACCACCATCCCAGGAGATATGAGAGCCAGAGGGGGTGGAGCTGCCATCCCGGGAGCCAGAGGGGGTGGAGCTGCCATCCCGGGAGCCAGAGGGGGTGGAGCTGCCGTCCCGAGAGCCAGAGGGGTGGAGCTGCCTTCCCGAGAGCCAGAGAGGGTGGAGCTGCTGTCCCGAGAGCCAGAGAGGGTGGAGCTGCTGTCCCGAGATCCAGAGGGAGTGGAGCTTGAACTGCCGCTACCGGAGTGGCAACAGTCTTCGTCTGCTATTGCTAAGGGTCTGCCTGTCTCGTCTGCTGTTCCCGAGCATCCGCTGTTCCTGCCTGCTGTTCCAGAAGGAGCCAGTCCGCCGTTCCCGCCGGCGCCACTCCTGGGGGGAGGGGCTGGGGTTTAAAGGGGGGTGGAGGGGGAGTTGACTGATTGCGGTGTGTGGCAGAGCTCTGCCCTGTATAGATTGGCAGAGATGGGGTTAAATTCCCCTATCTGCCTGGTTATATTGTGCTCAGGTGGCTGGGATTGATTGGAGTAGTTAATAATCAATCAGCACCCAGCCACCTAACATAAAAGGAGGCCTTAGCTTCCCATTAGAGAGAGGAGGGAGCTGAGGAAGCAAACTGATGGTTGTGCTTGCTGTTTTTTGGTTTGCTGTTTTGCTTTTGTATTTTCTAGTCCAGTGAGGACATTGCCCAGCCTGGAAACCTTTATTTTGTAAGTTTTGCTTTGTTTTTTGTTATTTGTGTTTAAATATCTTTGTTTTGGTTCTTGTGCCCTTTTATTTTGTGTGTATTTGTTAATAGAAGTATTATTTTTTTGAACTGCAGTCTGTCTGGGCCTCTTTCCACTCTCCAGCCTGTCACAGTCATGTATAGTGCTGCTGCTATTTGTAATGTGTGTAGGGGTGGTGTGTCAATTTAGCTTGACAGTTTATTAATGTTAGTTTGTCTGATACTTTATTATTTAGTTAACACACACATACTTTTTCAGTTCATTTCATATGATGATGCACGTCCATCATGACAAGTAATACATACTTTGTTATCAAGTCATACTGTGTCTGGTGGTCTACTCAGTCTAACACTTTGCTTGCTTCCCGTGGGGGGGGGTTCTCTCATCCGGAGACTAATGTACTACAGTGACCAAAGCAGTTGTAATCAGTAGTAATGCAGAAAAATGCAAACGAAAAATACGTTCTTATAATTCTGAATGGGAGATAAAGTACCCATGGCTTGTTTACTGAGAAACAATGCATACACATGCCGATGTACAGATTTTCAAGAATCTTTGCTTTAAAAACCCAGACACACTGATGCTGCTGTTATTGGACTGCAGAAAAAGATGAAAAAACACATAAATGAAGGCAACAAACACTGCTTAGAATCCTATCTCATTGCCATGATAATGGTTACTATATGCTGTGCATAAAGAAAAGTGTGTCTATTCATATGTATATCTATACACAGACTGATATTGTATAAACTATGATATAGCGTAGAGTTTAAACGTTCATAAAAATGGACCAAAATCCACATCCCTGGAGTTTATTAGACTTTGTGTTAACAACTGATCATTTAGCATCTGATGGATGGGATGCAACATTTTGGGCATGTGTGTTTCAGGAAGGCATGAACAGAAAAGCTATTGTGACCTCTGCACACTCTGTAGCTTGGAGATAGCTAGCTGTTAAATTATATCTGCATGATTTTCTTTTTAAACGGGATGGAATGCTTCCTGTTCTGATGCCTGTGAATGAAGACCCTGACAGTTAGAAATTTGACAGGATGATCAAGTCAAGGAGAAAAAAATGTTTTCTGCGAATATTCTACGAATGTAACTGAGTGCTAGGTTCTGAAGCAATTGACATATCTGATCATAGTTTACCGTGAGCTGTGGAGACACATTCTGCAGAATTAGGAACATAATGTTCTGGAGGGCTGTGACACACGTTTCCATGCCTACCCTAATGGAACTCTTTGGGATGCATTGCTTCCCCAGTACTTCCTTTTCTAAAGATGACACTTGCATAGGTATGATAACCTTTTGATTGAAATGTTTAAATAAAAAGCATGACTGGATCCCATTGATGCCAACACAAAGAGAGTAGTTACAGTTTAACAACAACTCTAAAAAGAAAAATACACTGAACCCACACGCCATAGGGGAAGCACTGTAAACTGTTCAAATGAGCTGCTTTGGAAGTGAATGAGTTTTCCCGTGGTCAATTGGATAGCTGTGTTTTGATGTCATCTTATCTCTGACCTTTACAGGCTTCATAACCAAGTAACTACAATGTAACAACAAAGCCGTTGCACATGTGGTTGTGTGCTGTAGTTACAAAGCAACATCATAAGAACATAAGAAGATAAAAAAGGTTATGAGAGAAGGCCATTGGGCCCATCTTGCTCGTTTGGTTGTTAGTAGCTTATTGATCCCAGAATCTCATCAAGCAGCTTCTTGAAGGATCCCAGGGTGTCAGCTTCAAGACCATTACTAGGGAGTTGGTTCCAGACTCCCACAATTGCTTAATTACAACATTACTTACAACATAAAAAATGTTAATCACACCTGTTTGCTATAATATGCAATTGTAGTGACAGTCAACTAAAAGTAACACTTAGTATTAATGTTATTTTTGCAAGCGTTTATTAATAACACTTAAAATTTAATAAGCAATTACTGTGCTGAACAGGGCTGTTTTTAGTTTAGACTTTGAACTAACAGGTCATTTACTGAGTGCTGTTTTTTTTTAGGTAAATTTAGTTAACTGAATATGCCTTTAATAAAACTTAGTCTTACATAATAGCTGTAAATTACTATCATGGCACAGATTGAAATTAATATAATATGTTTTTAAAATAAAAATCAACCTACTTGTGACTCAGATGATCAGATAAACTCTTAGTACTGTCGTGAAAGGAAAGAGCAAATCTTGCAAGTTGCAGTCTTTTTTCCTTCCTTCTGAGCTATGGTAAAATGGTAAAGTCAATCATCCAAATAAACAGACAACTATGACTGTACAACACTGAAACACTATGTTAAAAAAAAAAAAAAAAAAAAAAGAACTGTACTGCTGAACCTCATCTTCTTTATTATTAGCATCACAAGGGTATCCATGTATTATAAAAACTAAAATAATAGATAGGCCTCTTCAATGAGTTGATAATGTCACAGTAACCCGATGATGTCACAGCAACCCTAGATGGAATTATTTTCATGTAACTCACTGAAGCCCATCTATTATTCTCTCTCTCTCTCTCTCTCTCTCTCTCTCTCTCTCTCTCTCTCTCTCTCTCTCTATATATATATATATATATATACAATAAAACTATATTCAAATATATACAAGTAATGTACATTATATTATTCCAAAACTATTAACTAAGATGTTATTATGCACTAATATGACACTACATACAATAGCTGATGTTCAAGTTTTAAGTAAGGATCTAATACTAACTTACACTGAATATTTGATTTTCCCTCAACATCGCTGCTTCTGTTTTGAAATTGTACTTGCCCCTGACCAGCGTACAGTTATTCTTCCTGACCGCCCCCCCCCCCCCCCCCCCTCTTTTGAGGGCCCTCATGTTAACGTTTCATGTTTGTTGTTTTGGTGAGAACATACGGATCCCACAGCCCATTAACAGGATACATCCTCAGCATCATAACCCTGGTTCCAAAAAGCCTCCCCCATGCAGATTGAGGGAGGTGGGGGAGCAAATCTGTTTTCAAAGGCTTTGGAGCAGAATGGTTCACCTATGGGCTTCAGCACACAACACTGGCATGCTTCTCCCATGCTCGCTTCACAGTCAGCATGGAGTTATTTCAGGAGCATTGCTGGGATAGTTAGTATGCATGACAAATAATGCTGGGATAGTTAGGATGCATGACAAATAATGTTCAAAGTAACAAACGAACAAAAAAACACACAGAAACACACATGGATATTACACAGGGAAGAAACTATAATAAGATCCAAAATGGAAAATTACCTATATGGTAACAGGGTACTGGGAGACAGTCAACATGGTTTTAGGAAAGGGAGATCGTGCCTAACTAACTTGCTTGATTTTTTTGAGGATGCAACATCGATAATGGATAATTGCAAAGCATATGACATGGTTTATTTAGATTTCCAGAAAGCTTTTGACAAAGTCCCGCACAAAAGATTTATTCTCAAACTGAACGCAGTTGGAATTCAAGGAAACACATGTACATGGATTAGGGAGTGGTTAACATGTAGAAAACAGAAAGTACTGATTAGAGGAAAAACCTCAGAATGGAGTGTGGTAACCAGCGGTGTACCACAGGGATCAGTATTAGGTCCTCTGCTATTCCTAATCTACATTAATGATTTAGATTCTGGTATAGTAAGCAAACTTGTTAAATTTGCAGACAACACAAAAGTAGGAGGAGTGGCAAACACTGTTGCAGCAGCAAAGGTCATTCAAAATGATCTAGACAAGATTCAGAACTGGGCAGACACATGGCAAATGACATTTAATAGAGAAAAGTGTAAGGTACTGCACGCAGGAAATAAAAATGTACATTATAAATATCATATGGGAGATATTGAAATTGGAGAAGGAATCTATGAAAAAGACCTAGGAGTTTTTGTTGACTCAGAAATGTCTTCATCTAGGCAATGTGGGGAAGCTATAAAAAAGGCTAACAAGATGCTCGGATACATTGTGAAAAGTGTTGAATTTAAATCAAGGGAAGTAATGTTAAAACTGTACAATGCACTAGTAAGACCTCATCTTGAATATTGTGTTCAGTTCTGGTCACCTCGCTATAAAAAAGGATATTGCTGCTCTAGAAAGAGTGCAAAGAAGAGCGACCAGAATTATTCCGGGCTTAAAAGGCATGTCATATGCAGACAGGCTAAAAGAATTGAATCTGTTCAGTCTTGAACAAAGAAGACTACGTGGCGACCTAATTCAAGCATTCAAAATTCTAAAAGGTATTGACAGTGTCGACCCAAGGGACTTTTTCAGCCTGAAAAAAGAAACAAGGACCAGGGGTCACAAATGGAGTTTAGAGAAAGGGGCATTCAGAACAGAAAATAGGAGACACTTTTTTACACAGAGAATTGTGAGGGTCTGGAATCAACTCCCCAGTAATGTTGTTGAAGCTGACACCCTGGGATCCTTCAAGAAGCTGCTTGATGAGATTTTGGGATCAATAAGCTACTAACAACCAAACGAGCAAGATGGGCCGAATGGCCTCCTCTCGTTTGTAAACTTTCTTATGTTCTTATGTTCTAAATGTAATATTAGGAAATGCAAATGATGTATCTCTGTAACCTTTTGTCATATCTACCTTGGCATGGCTACAAAACAAAAATAGAATTATTTAAATTATACACAGTATCTGCTAACTGCTACAAAGCTACTAAAACCGCATGCAGACATGTTCTTATGACTGCTTGTGTGTATTTCTCGCTCTTCTACAGAGCACTTTAGTGCTTCAGGTTTCATCTGTAATGTAAAGCATCTGCTTGGGTGGTGGATATATTTGTTTAATGGTTATGCATCTCAAACATCACCAAATGTTGTGTCTGCAATTTGGTTTAAGCCATTAATAAAAGGGCATAGATTACCGAAATAGCTCAACAGAAGGTAAGAAAAAAAAAACAAAACACTCACACTCTGTTGTTTGCCAAATGCTGACCCAGAGAAACAGTTTTCGTATTGAACTGCCAATGTCTTCTCCATTGCGTCTGAAGGCCTTGGACAGCATTCAGAACATAAGATCATAAGAAAGGTTACAAATGGGAGGAGGCCATTGGGCTCATCTTGCTCGTTTGGTTGTTAGCAGCTTATTGATCCCAGAATTTCATCAAGCAGCTTCTTGTCAGCTTCCAGGGTGTCAGCTTCAACAACATCACTGGGGAGTTGGTTCCAGACTCCCACAATTCCCTATGTAAAAAAAGTGCCTCCCTTTTTCTGGTGTGAATGCCCCTTTATCTAATCTCCATTTGTGACCCCTGCTCCTTGTTTCTTTTTTCAGGCTGAAAAAGTCCCTTGGGTCGTCACTGTCAATACCTTTTAGAATTTTGAATGCTTGAATTAGGTCGCCACGTAGTCTTCTTTGTTCAAGACTGAACAGATTCAATTCTTTTAGCCTGTCTGCATATGACATGCCTTTTAAGCCCAGAATAATTCTGGTAGCTCTTCTTTGCACTCTTTCTAGAGCAGCAATATCTTTTTTATAGACCAGAACTGCACACAATATTCAAGTTGAGGTCTTATTAGTGCATTGTACAGTTTTAACATTACCTCCCTTGATTTAAATTCGACACTTTTCACAATGTATCTGAGCATCTTGTTAGCCTTTTTTATAGCTTCCCCACATTGTCTAGATGAAGACATTTCTGAGTCAACAAAAACTCCTAGGTCTTTTTCATAGATTCCTTCTCCAATTTCAGTATCTCCCATATGATATTTATAATGTACATTTTTATTTCCTGCGTGCAATACCTTACACTTTTCTCTATTAAATGTCATTTGCCATGTGTCTGCCCAGTTCTGGATCTTGTCTAGATGATTTTGAATGACCTTTGCTGCTACAACAGTGTTTGCCACTCCTCCTACTTTTGTGTCGTCTGCAAATTTAACAAGTTTGCTTACTATACCAGAATCTAAATCATTAATGTAGATTAGGAATAGCAGAGGACCGAATACTGATTCCTGTGGTACTCCACTGGTTACCTCACTCCATTTTGAGGTTTCTGCTCTAATCAGTACTTTCTGTTTTCTACATGTTAACCACTCCCTAATGATGTGTGTGCTTTTCCTTGAATTATGCTGGACTGTTAAAAGCTTTCTGGAAATCTAAATAAACCATGTCATATACTTTGTAATTATCCATTGTCGAGGTTGCATCCTCAAAAAAGTCAAGCAGGTTAGTTAGACACGATCTCCCATTCCTAAAACCATGCTGGCTATCTTCTAGGATACTGCTATCATATAGGTAATTTTCCATTTTGGATCTTATTATAGTTTCCACATTTAAATATAATAGAAATCAGGCTTATTGGTCTGTAGTTACCTGGTTTGGTTTCCCTTTTTGTCACTCGGTGTTGTATTTGCAATTCTTCAGTCTGTCGGTATAACCCTGTTGCATGATTTTAGTTAGCGGTTTGTAAATAACTTGTAAATAGCTCCTAGTCCCTTCTGCCTGTTATGCTAGTTATTTAAAATTGGATAGGTACAGATCGACATTTGAGGCATGTTGTCTGTATTCTCCTTTATATATAGAAGGGATTATTGAATGCAGCATCCAGCTCCTTTCCATTTAAAATACATCTGTTCCATACTTACACATGTGCCCCTGGGAAAAGCGTATGTCCAATGTCCTCTCTTCCCTCAGGTACAATGAAATTTGCATTCATGCATCGCTGCAAACCGGTAATTTGCTCAATGCAGTTTCACATTAAATGAATGTCAGACTACATCTGCTGAAGTTTTGTGAAATGGGTTGTGAGTAATTTCAGAGTACTGGAATTCAGGGTTTCCTGCAGGTAAGAAAAGGTTGTTTCTAATGTAACAGGAGCTTGGTTTGTGAAGAGACTCCCAGCTTCAGCTAACATTAGATGGTTTGCAGCAACATCTAATTATCCCTTGCAGGAGATACAATCCCTGCCGCAGGTGATAAAGCAGAGGTGCTCGCATGTGCAGTACAGTGAATACGCATGTCACACATCACACAGGTGCTCGCATGTGCATTATAGTGAATATGCATGTCACACGTCACAGAGGTGCTTGCATGTGCAGTACAGTGAATATGCATGTCACACGTCACAGAGGTGCTAGCATGTACAGTACAGTGAATATACATGTACCATGTCACACAGGTGCTCGCACATGACAGTGAATATGCATGTCACACGTCACACAGAGGGGTTAGCACATGACAGTGAATACGCATGTCACACGACACAGAGGTGCTCGTATGTGCAGTACAGTGAATACGCATGTCACACGTCACATTGTTCTGTTTATCTGGAAACCCAATTGTGTTGAAACTTGGTAGAACTGCCCTCAGACAGCAAAGGATGTCAGCCATTCTGACTGTATCAGATATGATTCCGGTGAAAGTATTTGGAATAGATGACAACACAAAGCACAATATATTACCTCCCTAATTCAATTCAATTGTATCACAGCCAGGTAAGAATTTGCTCTGTGTCTGTTTGGTTGCTGGAAACATCTTTAGTTTTAATTAAATTTTACTAAGCAGAAAGTCAATGTTTCTCATTATCAGAAAGTCTAATCTGCATTTTCTGAGACAGTAGAATCTTTGTGGATTACATTGGTTTCGAAGTCCACAGAGAAACTCACAGCAGAGCACTGAAGAAATATACTTGTATTTTATTTATTAATTAATAATTTTTTTAAAAATAAAGGGTATAGTTCCTTTCTGTTTCCTTCAAACAAACATTCAGTGTAATTTTCACCGGTGTATCGATGTCTGGATATAGCAGGTTATTTCAAGCTTAGTTAGGCAATGACAGATATTTCATTCCGAGTGTTTAATACATGGCATTAGTAAATTGCTTCTGACAGCATGCTGAAAAACTGCACCAGATGTTGTCTCCGTACATTTTTATTTTAATGAAAATGAACTCCTCCAATGAATTCTTCTTGGTCATGAGGTTAGTTACCAGCACTGCAGCTCACTGGCATTCCAAGTTATGGTGAGAGGTTCCTTACATTAAATTACAACACATTACAACACATGAATTTGTGCTGGGATTTGTTTTTGGTACCTGATAGGCTGGGCTGCACCTCGTGGGAGGGACTCCAGGGTTATGTAAGATAGAATTTGTGTATCAATAGGTGGAGACAGCAAGAGGCAGGACTGACTGCAGGAAGCTCTGTATCAGGGTCAACGTCAAATAAAATGCATGTTGGGTTACTGTTAATGCATGGTCAGCATTAATGAAACAAAACACTCCAAAGTCAAACTTTTTTCAGTTCAGTTTTTTTTTATAAAAAGAAAATGTCGACGTTCCAATGCAGCAAACCACTTTGCAAATATATTTACATTGAAAAATAAATAAGAATAACAAAACAAAACAATATAATAAAGAGTTAAACAACAATCTTGACAGAAATAGATTCTTGGTGGTAAATCTCCAGCCCGACCTGTGAGGGCGCTAAGTACAGGGAACAAAGTACCCTGGACTGGATGGCCTGACAATTCATACCCAGGGTTAAAAGGAAGTCAGTCATCTAGAAAGGGGGCGGAACTCTGGTGCACTAACTCATCGACCTGGAAGGGAAACGAAGTGGCAGCTGTGGATTGGAAGAGCAGTTGCAATCATTTACCAAGGGGTCATGAATGACAGTACAAATAGGGGATGGAGCTAAGTGATCTGTTCCTTCATTTATGGTTAAGGAATGACCCGGAAGGACCAGTGTTTATATATATCGTAGCGTGAGTGTTTTGTTTGTTTGTCTCTAATTTGTTATTTGTTATTTATTAGTAGATGGCTAACACATTCTGGAGCTATTGCCTGAGGCCAGCACTAACCTGGACATCACGTCACCTGTATCACGATAATAATTGTATTTGCACCACGAGCACTACAATACTCATCCAGGACTGATGACCTTGTTTGTATATTGTGTGTGTATTTGACTGTGGGACTGCAAACCTTTATTTAGAACAGTGCAGTACACATTGCTGTGTATTGCCTGGGATTATTATTTATGGTCACCAGACCAGGAATATAAATAAACCTCATTTTACTTTGAATTCTTGTTGTCTGCCTTTCATTGATCACCGCATCACTCCTGCACCTGCACACTGCAAATCACTTTGCCACAGTTCCAAAATAAAATAAATGTGTACAGATTGTACTATACTTCCCTCTAGCCTAGCTTTGGGATATCACAGCAAAGGTCTGTGTCAACTGTGCTCTTGGATAGAACTCTTTACACCTGCTAGAACCACCCACTTTTACAGATGCACCTCATTCACTTTAATGAGCTTGTTACCTTAAAGGTAAAGCACCCTAAAGCATAACAGGAAGGCAATACACAGGAAATAACAATTACACATAACAAACAATATTAAGAGACTAATTCAGTTACCTGAATACAAAAACAACCATGAAATAGTTAATGACGTAAACTATACACAAGACCGACGGCCCTCTAGTGCCTCTATATAAAAATATAATGCCGGCAAGCATTGTAGCGCTTTTTCCAAGGGTGTGTTTTCATGATGCAGCATACAACAAGTTACAATGACCAACAACACAGAATGAACAAGAAGAACAAGCACTTTGAAAAGTTTTAAAACAACAAATGTCCTTTATTTATCTGTATCTTCCGGGGAAGACATCAGCTGGTGATGATGAAGACGGGGAAGGATACGTTACTGGAATACAGGTAAATCTTCTGGGGAAGACAACAGCTGGTGATGATGAGAACGGTGATGATGAGGACAGTGATGATGAGGACAGTGATGATGAGGATGGTGATGATGAAGATGGTGATAGATGCGTTACTGGAATACAGGTAAGTTTGCAGTCTCCTGAAATGCCTTTATCAGTGTCTGAGTTAAACAAAAGAAAAGTTACAGGTAGAGCCCCGTGTTTTTCACAAATACAAAATAGCACAAAATAAAATGAAACGCAACATAAAACAAAATAAAACTAAATGCAAATATAAAACAAAATAAAATGACAAATCATTATAAAAGTAAACATAGAATGACATTTTTAATAAATATTTGCAATCATAGTTGTCAAGGCTCACGGTTACCATGGACACGGTTTAAAGGGAGATGGGCTCTGACTAGCACTTGTGCAGATGTATAATTTGAAATGAGTCGTTTGGGAACTAAAATTGTGATGGGAGAGAAGAGACGTTTGTTTCTAAAATGCCTAACAATTAAACAATTAAACAATTATAACAATTAAACAATGTTGCAAAGAATTTCTCCTGACTTCTATTGGCCAACTATTTAACCACTGGAGACCTCAGTGGACAGCAATATGTTGTAGGAATGTATTGTGAACATGCAACTGCAGAGGGAGGTGGAAATACATTATTTTATGTTGTGGTACATGAAACAAAGTGACAGTGTGAAAGATGCAGTTCATTTTGACAGCTCTGTAGATATTTCTGACATGCTGTTTGGGCTCGGGTGCCAGAATGCCAGCTTATCCAATACCATGACTTCTTGTCTCACGTTCCCTGTGGTTTCCGTTGACTTGGCAACATTTTTTTTCAAAGTATTCACTGATTGTAAGTGACAGATGACAAACCATGAAAGAAAGGAAACGTAGAGTTCTGTTATATGCTTGCATGTAGTTCTTAATTTGAAAATCTGTGCTAGATTGAAGCTCCTTATGAACACATGCATAAAATTTCGAAATTTTCTTTCAGTAACTTGCATTTTGAGTTAATGCAAAATTGTACAGCATTAATATCCTTCATGCTGATTTGATTTCCATTGTGCAGTAATAAAAGTATTATTATTTTTTTTTTTATCTTATTGTATTTTTATGTATGTCACGGGCAGTATTTACTGTAAATAGGCAGTTCATTAAAAATAGTTGGGGGACTTCATGTATGTTACCGTTACTGTTGATAATGGGTCCCCTCATCTCCTCCCATGCCTTCTCGTATCATCTCTATGCTGATCCCAGATCTTCCTCTCCTTTTCCCCCCTCTGACCCAACGTCTCCTCCCATATCGTGACCTGCCTCCCGGGCCATCTCTTCCAAGATGCACTTCAGTCATCTAAAGCTCAACCTCACCAAGTCAGAACTCCTTTTCTTCTCCCCCTCTTACATGTAACTATATACTGTGTTCTCTATTTTGTGCTCTTATTTGAGTTTAATCTTTTTCTACTGATTTTATTGTACTTTGCAACTGCTCTTATGTGTAATTTGATACTCTGCAATGTGATATTCTGCATTGTGATACTTTACAATGATATTTTGTAATGTGATACTTTGTACTCCCTGGATAAGGACGTCTGCTAATAAATAAATAATAAGAAAAAAATAATAATGAGAAATTATGGTAACTGAATTATTTTCTGTGCTAGGCCTGTTTATGTCAAATTAATTAAAAAACGGATCATGTTTAATACAAAATATGTATATAGTTATTTGTATACATCTATTTGAGTTATTGTATTAATGTGTTTCTGTAATAAAACAATTTTTTTTTTTTTAGTGAATAAAATCAAATCAAATGAAATTTGTGAACAATAAAATGAAAAATTATGAATAATTTCACAGGGCTTTAGTTATCCCATGTCTGCTTACCCCCCAGCATTAAGAAAAACACAAAATACAGATCCTGTTAGGTCTGCAATAGCCTGGGCAAGCCTGTTGCACAGCCTGGCAGTGAAGACGGTGTTTGGAGCATTTTGATGAAAGACAGGCTTTGGTGGGACACAAGCTTGGAATTTAAAAGGTTGCATTTATAAGAATAGATTTTAAAACAGAGTCCAGACTTTAAGAAGGTCACCCCATTAATCTTGCCTGATGTGTCCCTATACAACGTTAAAGATAGCATCACTGATTGACAGCAATAATTAATTCAAAGTGCTTTAACTAAGACTTTCAGAGGACATGTTGAATTTATTTTTAATTACTCATTATGTCACACTGCATAACCTCAGGTAACCGAAAGGAAACTCGTGCAATTTTTTTAATATGACCCAACACCCAGCCTGGGCAAAGGCTAATGCTGCTTAATGACAATGCAAATAAATAACCAGTGGGGAATAACATCCTTGAAGCTGGGCTTTGGACTGTCAGCAGGGTGTCCTACTCCACACTAAGAGGCGCCCGACTGCACTCTCTCTACTAAAGATTGCGAGATTGCTCCTTAGGTGACTCAGCCTTTTGAATGTAAAAGCCTCTGTGAACTTTCTACACAGTGTAGTGTTGATATGCAGTTTGCACAGTGTAGTGTTGATATGCAGTCTGCACAGTACTTGCCCTGGTTTGTGACTCAAGTGCCAGGTTGCTTCTTAAAAAAAAGGCTTCAGAAAGTACAAATAAGCCTCAGATAACTTTAAGAACCTTTCGGATTCTCTGCATGTTTTTCGGGTCTCCTAGACCAGCTGTCCCTGCATTGACTTTTCCCCACACTAAGCCCTATACCCACACGTGAAAGGGCATCTGTGCGGTCAACACGTTCGCAAGCCATCATGCACCAAAGGAAGCAAGGAGAAGGAGAAGACCGACAGATAAAAAAGTTTCTCCCTTGACTGGGATGACATCGTTGAGACAAGAGTGAAAATGTTGTTGCAGTTCATCAAAGGCAGGAAAATGACTTTGAAACATTCACAAGAGCTCCTCTTAATGGATAGACACTTTCTGCATCATATCACAATTCCAAGTATTGAAATCACAGTAAAGAATAACCCTAATCAATCGATTATAACTAACACCTTCCTGTTAGCCCCCTCACACAAACACACACACTGTAGCACTTTAGCTGCTTGATCTTAAGTGCATTGCTTACCTCTGATTCCTTTAAAAACAGCTTGATGCATGACGTCAGCACTCTTTGTTAGATTGCCACAGATAATCTGACACAGGTTCCTTGCTAGAATCATTGATTAGTTCTTATCTTAATTTTGCTTTGATACACAGAAAAGGTGGTGAGGTTTATGGATTTTAATTTTGTTTTATGTTAAAATTACCCCTTTTGCTGCTTAGCTACACATTTAAGAAGCCATCCTCCTTTAACATGATCTTGTAGAAGGACGAGCAGGTTGAAACATGATGGCGTGCTGTGATCTTCTAAACAATTTGCCTGGCTAAGATCCATTCCCAGTAAATGTCAGGAAAATCCCCAGAGCAATACATTCACGCTTAGGACCTATGCACATTCTCTGCATCAGTATGGTAACTTGATTGTACTCAAAACAATATTAAAAGCAATAAGATGGTTTGTATTTTACAGAGGGAGACATTATTTTGTCCACTGCTATGAAAATTACAGAGTCGATGTTGTTAAAGCAGAAGGACTTTTATACTTTGGTGATTGAAATACACAAGTATTAGCAAAGATGGTGCAATTTAACAGCACACGCACCATACTGTGTGAGATCTAGGGAGGTCCAGTCTTGGAGGGTTAATGGGTATAGTTAAAGGATAGAGAACTGACTTTTGCCAGCCCCTACTGTATCATCGTTGGTACACTCCCATAATGCAAGTGCTATATTTCACGTTCCATTGATATCAATGTAATTAAATGTATTATACCAGCTCGTTTCCCTCTTAGAGGAATTAATTAATGATGTGTTCAGCACTTGTTCATATTAGCAGCCTCAGTGCCTCTTCATGATAACGCTGGTCCTGTTCCTGATGAATTCATGTTAGGGTGATGATTTCATAAAACTTTGTTCAGTGCTGTCCCAGTAGGATTTTCTTTTTTGATGACGACGGTATTAATAAGCTTGTTGTAATATTACAGACGGCTCATTAAATAAGGGGGCTTGAGAGAAAGGGATGTCCCTTTAAGTCTTTCTGACCGGTGGTGATGCAAGGTCTTTAAAGATTTATAGGACTCCCCTTGCAACTGGAAACCATATTTATCAGCAGTAAGAGGCTTGGCAATGATGAAGAAGCAATTATGACATGCAGAAACTGTGATTAATTCTGGGGAGGATTCAGTCATTCTTATCTATTAAAAGAATCATTACGATTACTTACATGAAATGAGGTCAAAATGGCTAGCCTGACAGACAGTTAGAATGCGCATGCATGTAAGCAACCTCCACCTAGGCAACACTGAGAAAGCGTGGTACAGTGCATTAGGAGTCACAGAGAAAGCCTGCTACAGTACAGTACGAGTCACAGAGAAAGCCTGGTAAAGTACAGTACGAGTCACAGAGAAAGCCTGGTAAAGTACAGTACGAGTCACAGAGAAAGCCTGGTACAGTACGAGTCACAGAGAAAGCCTGGTACAGTACAGTACGAGTCACAGAGAAAGCCTGGTACAGTACAGTACGAGTCACAGAGAAAGCCTGGTACAGTACGAGTCACAGAGAAAGCCTGGTACAGTACAGTACGAGCCACAGAGAAAGCCTGGTACAGTACATTAGGAGAATAATAGGCTCAATACAGAAGCAAAAAAGGAGGAATGGGAGTCGATTCCACTTCCATCTGTCACTGGACCATGCTTGAAACAACTTGAAATCCAACACCAGGCATAGATAGTCCATACATGGAGAACACATTATATTATATATTATATATACACATTTTCTTCTCGATTGATTTCCTCTAAGTAAATGATTTGACTGCCCTTCACTGTAAATGCATTACGTGCTACATTATGTCTTAGGAACCCGCACCCTGGCCCCTGATCAAGTGCATTTTTATTCAGTAAACATGAAGACAATATTGCAAATCATCCACATGCCTCAAATCACATCAGCATAATCAATGCTGTCTACCTCTGTACTGAAGATGATATAATAATGATCGTTAAATGTGGCTCTGTGGGTATAAGCCTCGTTTGATTTAATTCTATGCCCTATTTTTATTGCATTTTATTTATTTATTTATTTATTGCATTTATATGGCGCTTTTCATACAAAAGTATCGCAAAGCACTGTACAGTATAGAGCAGAAAAAAAGAACAAACCACAATACATTTGTATAGCATGTCACACATACAACTGCCACACTCAGACCATTTAAATAACATTTAAATAACAGTATACACATAACACAAAAGCAGGAATTTTAAAGTTACATTAAAACCCACTAAAATAAGAAAGCCATGTTATAAAAGTGCGTTTTTAGGGCCCCCGAAGGATAACGTTTATACATGCAAGGGTGCAAGAATCAATATATATATATTTTTTGTTAAATGTAAACGTCATCTGTGTTCTGTCTTCATTTTATCTATTTTAATACTGTATATATAAATGAAATGCAGTTTAATCCCATCCGAATCTGTAATGGGGCCCCCACCTTCGCCCCCAAATAATTATACAGGAGTAGCCCCTCGCTAAACTGGATATGAGCCTGGGCTCATATGACTCGTCAGCTGTGGATGTGTGTGTGTGGGAACTGGGGTGCAAGTTTGCGTGGAAGACGTAGGGGCTGAAGAAGCCCACACACTACTGCCCCTTAAAAATAGAAAAAAAAAAAACAGAGTTGAAAGCTGTATCTACATGCAAGTATTAATTAATATTTTTTGAAGATGCAAGCCCACTTTTTTGTTACAAAAATAAATGAACAACCGCTGTATGTATGTGAAGATCACAACCGAGAGCTACATTAACATACGATCTGTGTTCAATTACATGCTCGCTCGCTCCACTATCTCATTCGCAGCCCTACATAGCTACATGTAAATGCTGCGCGCTACACAACCAAATGATTTATAGATACTCGCAGATTTGTATTTTCAGTACCTGACATGGTGCTTCTTTTTTAAGGAACTAAAGGAAGTGTCTGATCAAATGTGTTTTGACCTCAGTGATAAAATCGTATCCTTACCCATAACTACACAGGTTGAACTGCAAAGAAACAGCATTATCTAAAGAGGCGCAAATAGTACTGTGTCTGTTTGGTAGATTTCACCCACAACTTACAGCTGGTTTGCAACTATTGTGACAGGTGCAACACTGTAGTAAACCTACCCCTTAATATAAAGTACTACTGAAGCTACTCAGTCAAGTCCCAGTTTTCCTTTGTTAAAAAAGCAATATGGGTGCACTAATTCAGGGCTTGCTTAGAAACGGTTGTATTTGGTTCCATGTATAATGAAGGGCATGGTTGTACCCTTGACCTGTATGAGGTAGAGCATGTTGTTTATTTGAACTTCTAATATGTGCACAGGGTGGCATCTATAGTATACAAAAGATCAGATGCACCGGAATTTGAGAAATCCTTGATTAGTCCGGCAAGTGATCTTCAAATGAAAAGTTTTGTGAAAGGAGCTGTCTTTAATTAGAATGGGGTGAGGTGTGGTATGTAAGCAAGTGGGGAGCTACCCTCTGCAGTGATTAAGGGAGTGAAGATCGACAAAGTCATTCAGCTGGATTGGATATGCTCCCAGTCACTAAAAATGCAATAGGGTGATCACATGTGTTCACATGAAATCAATTATGCCAAGACTGCATGTCAAGAGACTCTCTGGGCCAGCTTTGTGTATGCCATATTCATTCTGTCTAATCCAGTGTCAGAAAGAAGACGAAAACCCATCACTCATTCATTACACCACCACAGAATGGAGTATAGCTCTCCTTTAGTGAAATGGGTTGTATCATCGCAGTTAAATATTAATTATAGAGAAAGGACACTAAGCAGATTTTATATACTGCCTGATTACACACAGCTGTAAAGAGTAGTGAATAGCCGCTCTTCATTTATAAGTAGTAATGCACTTTGTGAATCTGATGCAGAAGCTGTAGTTATGATTATTGCACTTCACTCTAGCACATTTCTTTATATTACATGTGGTTTCATTTCAATGAACTATTTACACAACCCAGTGGTCAGATTGCTTCAGGTATGTAGATGAGTGCTCATGTGTCTAGAATTGCTTTGGGAGGACCTGCAGCTCTATCCAGAAACATTGTGTGTGTGTGTGTGTGTGATTCTAGGGTGATCAGATTCAGCTGTCTTTCCCCCTTGATTCTGAGAAGCATTTTCAATCTATTTACCATCGACGCTGAATACTGCAAATGCTTAGCTTGAACTGAAACATGTAATAGACTCCTCCGTGGTGCAGGAGGTGGGCACGCTCGCCTTCTCGAGGGTCACTCCAATTCAGCAGTAACACTGCAAAATAAAGTACAGCAAAACTGAAAGGACACCAGCAATGCAAATTGCAACCAGGTTTTTCCCCCCAAAATAAAAATAAAACTGTTACTGTTACTGTTACATAACTGTTAAACTGTACCTGCACTTAAGACAGTGCAAATTGCATTCTGAAGTTAAGAGCTTCACAGATGTGGTCCTTATTGTCTTCTCAATCAGAATGCATCCTGCATTAACTCCAGTGGGGTTTCTTTCGCATTAACCCAGCCTTGACTGAGCAACAGGAGGGAAGCATGCTGACTGCCAGGGCCAGCCCCCTCCGGGCAGGCTAGGGGCAGGGCGGGTGAACTCACTGCTTCGAGAGGTAGGTATGTGCTGTCCTGTATTAACCGTGCCTGAATGCTCTCTGCCTCCTAATGCATGAGCAGGTTAACCTAGAATCAATGCAATGCAAGGTTTATCTCCATGTGTTTATTAGTCACTGTTGAATCTTTTTCTTTTTCTTTTTTCTTTTTAGTATGTGTGCTGCTGAAGCAAACACTGTTATTTTTCTTTTTGAATTGTATAATTTGCTCAAAGAGAGCGACATGTGAATAATCACATTTCATTAACGCCCCCTTTGGTATTGCAATTATATATCACCCAACACATTCAAGACATCTGCGTGATAATCTGCAAATAAAAGAAATTTAGCAGTAAATGTCGGTAATTAATTCTTCCTTGGACGTGATCACTCTTTAACCCTGAAGAAGCAACTAGATGCAAGCTGCCTTCTATCTGTTTCCATCTGGGAGTATGTCTTTCTTTTCTTTTCATAACTTTTTTTTTAAACATTAAAGACAGTGGGTGTCATACATGAAGCATTGGCGCTGTATTGCTAAATATTACTTTCAAACAACATTCTATATTGATGTTACATTGTTATTATACTCTCACTGTGTGTTCAGGCTTAGCTGTATTTGGGGCATATGTAAAAGGAAAATAGTGTGATACATATTTCAATCAAGGGTTACTGCATGATGTAACTTAAAAAAAGGATGGTGAGTAAGTAGATTCAAGAAAATGCACAGAGTCCTTTTCTTTAATCAGTTGTTAGGTTTATTAAAATATGCAGGGAGTCTGGTCCCAGGTACAGGACAAACAGAATACTCGTCCTTACAATTTTTGCATGACATTAAATACCCTTCTGTATAGATGGTCCACCTCCTCTTTCTCTGACACTTAACCAATAGCAAAGGTACAACACATTATTCTGTTACCATATATTTAATTTATTGTGTGTGTGTGTGTGTGTGTGTGTGTGTGTCTGTGTGTGTGTGTGTGTGTGTGTGTGTGTGTGTGTGTGTGTGTAGTCTAGTGTGACGACCTCTCAACTCAGTGCATTCCTTAGACCCCTGGTGCCCAAAAGGTCCATACATCTGGTTTTTGTCATCTTCTTGAGACCCTTTGATTCCAGTGGTATTATCTCTTTGGATCTCTCTGAGAACTTTTGGGTCCAACGCCAGTCCATGGGCGCCTTTTATCCCCTTTATGCTTTGTATTCCAAAAGTCTTAGAGTCTGGCTGATAACAGCATTGTTATCTTGTTAGCTTGCAGTCAGTGCTGGGCAAGAAGCTTGTAGACACAAGGTCTCTATCAATTGTTAACGGTACATGCAATTTGAACCAAACAGTCTGCTATCTGCAATATTAGTCTCTTTTCAGAAAAAAACACCAGTATAGCTCTGCCAGTCCACATGCATAGCAAACTGCTAATCAATTCTCGATCCATGTTTTCCAACACTGCAGCTAAGACAACACGCTTTCATTAAAGTGGGACTTATCAAGTACGTGCACAGAAGCCTTCCTCTCGTTCATTTTGATATCTACCCTCCACAGGGGTGTCTTCAATGAACACAAGGTTGGCAGGACATGGATGCTGTTTTTTTTTTATGAGGGGCTGATAATTCAAAGTAATTTTCTTATGACAGCATGATGAGATTAAAAGAAACATTATTTAATAATAATAATAATAATAATAATAATAATAATAATAATAATAATAATAATAGTAATAATAATAATAATAATATATTAAAAATACCATTTATTAGCAATGACCAGTCAAAAAACTGTAAGAATGTTTTGTTAGGAACGTATTCATTTTTAAGCCCATTTTATTTAATAAAATTAAGTTTGCAGCATATGGAGCATGTTTGAACTGTTGTAGAGAGTTTGTTAGTTTCTTACCATTTTTTCAAAGCACTGCTTAACTTAAGATGTTTATAAACACTCCTTTAAAAAAACAGTCCTTGAAAACATTTCTTAAAACTGCTTAAAAGTATTTTATAAAACAGTCTTTAAAAACATTTCTTAAAACAGTCCTTCATTGTTTTTCTTCTTAAACCAGTCCTAAGGTTTTATGAGTAGTTGTCACAAAGACGGCTGTAGTGGGTGACGTCAGACCAGAAACCAGGAACCAGAAAATAAACAACAGAGAGGTGGAGTTTTGGGGAAGCTGAGCGCTTGCATGCGCTCAGCATTTAATGAACGAACAGAACAGTAAATAAAAAGGTTGTAACAAACAAAAACACAGGACACATCACTTTCTCCAAATTAAAGAGACAAACAAAACAGACTACACAGACAAACACGATGAGCTGATATTTTAACTATTATTATTATTATTATTATTACCTCCATCTCCAATCCCGTTCTCCACTCACCGAACACACAACCCCGTGTGAGTGAATACATGCTGCTTTTATGCAGCTGTACCGAGACTCGATTGCTAATCAATCATTCAATTGGAGTCGCGGTATAACTGCACATGAATTAATAAAGTGCAATTTCTCGTGCTCACATATTCTCGTGCTCACGTGCTCACATATTATTACATTTTATTTGAAGTGCTGTGCAATCCTCATGAAATCAACAAAAAAACAGAAGGGAGACCGCATCAAAACAAGAACAACAACTCAGGTAAGACAACCATTAAATGTGTTTATCTAAATGCTAGAAGTATCAGAAACAAAATTCTAGAACTTGAAGCTACTGCACTAACAGGTAACTATGATGTGATAGGTGTTACAGAAACGTGGTTATCTGAGAGTGATGGGGACGAATATAATATTTGTGGGTATACACTGTATAGGAAAGACAGGCAGGACAGACGAGGAGGAGGGGTAGCGCTATACATAAGAAACAGTCTTGAAGCCCAGGTGTTAAACCTGGACAAAGAAAATAAAACCGAATCAATATGGGTCAGAATAACAGACAAAAATTCAAAAGGCATAATAATAGGAGCATGCTATAGACCGCCAGATTCAGACGGTGAGCACAATAATCTGTTATACAATGACATTAGAAATGTGTGTAGCAAAGGAGAAGCCATACTAATGGGGGATTTCAACTTCCCCCAAATAAAATGGGAAAACCCGGTGGGTAGCGCGAAGGACGAAATAGAAATGGTGGAAATGACAAATGACTGCTTCCTAACACAATTTGTGAAGGCACCCACTAGAGGGGAGGCATGCCTTGATTTAGTCTTTTCAAATAACGAAGATAGAATAACTAAAACAGAGGTCATAGAACCACTGGCAAACTCAGACCACAACATGGTCTCATTTGAAGTGTTTTTTAAATCCTCAAAAGTAAAGACTAAAGCTAAGGTTTACAATTTTAGAAAAGCAAACTATGAAGGTATGAAACAGAGACTAACAGAAGTAGATTGGAGTAAAATAGAGAAAACACCCACAGAAGAAGGATGGTTGTTCTTCAAAAACGTAGTACTAGAGGCGCAAAACAATTATATCCCTAAAGTAGACAAATCTAAATGTAAAACTAAATTGCCAAAATGGTTTAATAGATCAATTAAAAAAAATATTCAGCGAAAAAAGGCACTTTACAGAGCATTAAAAAAGGACCAAAAAGAAAGTACACAGAAAGAGTACACAGAACTGCAAATGCAAGTCAAAAAGGAAGTTAGAAAGGCCAAGAGAGAAATAGAAATGAACATTGCTAAGGGAGCTAAAACCAATTCCAAAATGTTTTTCCAATATTACAACAGCAAGAGAACATTCAAAGAGGAGATTAAATGTTTAAGAGATACAAATGGCAAAATCGTAGAGGAAGAAAAAAAAAAAGCAAATATGTTAAATGATTACTTTTCACAAGTTTTTACAAAGGAAGATACTGACAACATGCCCCACATGTCATCCAGTTCCTATCCAGTTTTAAATAACTTTAGCATAACTGAGGCAGAAGTGTTAAAGGGACTAGGAGCTCTTAAAATAAACAAATCCCCTGGGCCGGATGAGATCCTCCCAGTAGTACTCAAAGAAATGAAAGAAGTAATTTACAAACCGCTAACCAAGATCATGCAGCAGTCTCTTGACACAGGGGTGGTACCGACAGACTGGAAAATTGCAAACGTAATACCGATCCACAAAAAGGGAAACAAAACTGAACCAGGTAACTACAGACCAGTAAGCCTGACTTCTATTATATGCAAACTTATGGAAACTATAATAAGATCCAAAATGGAAAATTACCTATATGGTAACAGGGTACTGGGAGACAGTCAACATGGTTTTAGGAAAGGGAGATCGTGCCTAACTAACTTGCTTGATTTTTTTGAGGATGCAACATCGATAATGGATAATTGCAAAGCATATGACATGGTTTATTTAGATTTCCAGAAAGCTTTTGACAAAGTCCCGCACAAAAGATTAATTCTCAAACTGAACGCAGTTGGGATTCAAGGAAACACATGTACATGGATTAGGGAGTGGTTAACATGTAGAAAACAGAAAGTACTGATTAGAGGAAAAACCTCAGAATGGAGTGTGGTAACCAGCGGTGTACCACAGGGATCAGTATTAGGTCCTCTGCTATTCCTAATCTACATTAATGATTTAGATTCTGGTATAGTAAGCAAACTTGTTAAA
Organism: Polyodon spathula; assembly: GCF_017654505.1. Taxonomy (NCBI): domain Eukaryota; kingdom Metazoa; phylum Chordata; class Actinopteri; order Acipenseriformes; family Polyodontidae; genus Polyodon; species Polyodon spathula. Next base: position 9,886,844 of record NC_054558.1, read on the forward strand.
TTTGCAGACGACACAAAAGTAGGAGGAGTGGCAAACACTGTTGCAGCAGCAAAGGTCATTCAAAATGATCTAGACAAGATTCAGAACTGGGCAGATACATGGCAAATGACATTTAATAGAGAAAAGTGTAAGGTACTGCACGCAGGAAATAAAAATGTACATTATAAATATCATATGGGAGATATTGAAATTGGAGAAGGAATCTATGAAAAAGACCTAGGAGTTTTTGTTGACTCAGAAATGTCTTCATCTAGGCAATGTGGGGAAGCTATAAAAAAGGCTAACAAGATACTCGGATACATTGTGAAAAGTGTTGAATTTAAATCAAGGGAAGTAATGTTAAAACTGTACAATGCACTTGTAAGACCTCATCTTGAATATTGTGTGCAGTTCTGGTCATAAAAAAGATATTGCTGCTCTAGAAAGAGTGCAAAGAAGAGCGACCAGAATTATTCCGGGCTTAAAAGGCATGTCATATGCAGACAGGCTAAAAGAATTGAATCTGTTCAGTCTTGAACAAAGAAGACTACGTGGCGACCTAATTCAAGCATTCAAAATTCTAAAAGGTATTGACAGTGTGGACGCAAGGGACTTTTTCAGCCTGAAAAAAGAAACAAGGACCAGGGGTCACAAATGGAGTTTAGAAAAAGGGGCATTCAGAACAGAAAATAGGAGACACTTTTTTACACAGAGAATTGTGAGGGTCTGGAATCAACTCCCCAGTAATGTTGTTGAAGCTGACACCCTGGGATCCTTCAAGAAGCTGCTTGATGAGATTTTGGGATCAATAAGCTACTAACAACCAAACGAGCAAGATGGGCCGAATGGCCTCCTCTCGTTTGTAAACTTTCTTATGTTCTTAAATACAAATATACATTTTAAACACTTGTGTTACACAGACCCGTTTATATCCTGTGTACCAATGACTGTACAGCAACATTATCACACAACATACAACACAAAATACACACAGGGGCGGGGCACTTTGCCACAATAGTGTATTTAAGAATATTAACCATTTTTTTTCTCCTAAATCCATCTTTGTGAATTGCATTATGCATGTTACAGTATTATATTCTCCATTTAGATACCTAATTGACATTGACACCAACCATTTGTTGACAGAGCTATCAGTACGGGATAATTCTGTAATAATGCTGCTATGGGTTTATTAGCAGTGAGAGAGGGAAAGGAAAATAACCTCAGAAAGAGAGAAAATGAAAATGTAATTGTAAAATATAAACCGAGGGCAAACCTTGAACACAGTTTAGTGTGAACAGAATACAGATTCTGCTCATTGTGAATGCACAATTCCTGGAATGCAGAGTTGAAGAGAATACTGTATATTGTGGCACATAATACAGAATGGATCCAAGAAAACACTCCACAGGGAGCTGATCTCTGGAATTCAGGGGGCATTTGCACCGCAAAGTCTTTGTATTTGTATTTTCTTTAAAACCATTTTGTGAAACTATAATACAATGACTTGTATTAAACAGGTATTTCATCTGACAGACTGATGACAATGCTTGGCATTTCTGTTGCAAAGACTGTATAGAGTTCTAAAGATATATGAAAACAAAACCTCAGCTATGCAGTTCTTCTGCAGTGGGTTGTGCTCCTAAACTCAGCAGAAGGGTGTGCTGAATGATGACAAGTCCTGTAATTGACAGGCTAAACCTCAATATACAAAATGGAACAGATGACCCAGACGATTGAGGATGTATTTCTTTGTAGGAATCAACATTCCTTGCTGACATCAGTGTAGATCACCAGGACAGAATAATACAGTAGTTGTGAATTCCTGGAGTCTAAAACGATGCGATTCAAGAGATTAACCCTTGTGACACATGCTTGTTTGCCAGTCCCCTTTTTTACGTGGCATTCAGAATTCTATTCTATTCTGTGAAGAAACGGCTGCAGTCTAAATCATTGTTGCATTTCATCTGCATCATATCCATTTAGTGTTCAGTGCCCTTTCTTACTGTGAATGATAATGTTCAATGAATATGAATCATTGTACACATGTTGGAACAAACTGTCATGTTTGGTTTTGTATTTTTTAAACAGCTTTTTTGGAATTGATATTGTTCCCATGCTGTGCTGCAGAACTGGGTAGGTTGGAGGCTCTGTTCAGATTCTTTAGTTATACCTCACTTACATACTTTGGGGCATTAGTTTAATGGGCCTTTGCTTTGTTTAATAACTGTCAATAACTAGCTTACCAGCACGTTACCAAAAGTGTTTCATTTTTTCTTTCTTTTTTACGATATTGACTTGTAGAGTTGTGACTTTTCATCTCAGTTAATTGATTTTTTTGCTGTCTGTATATCTGGAACGTTCTCCCAATGTTTGCAAGTAAAATTGCATTATGGGCGAAATGAGAGTCACAACCTTACTGTGCTATATTCGATTCTGCACTATAACAGGTTGCGTTGTAACGGGGTAGCACTGTATATATATATATACACACAGTATATATCCCAGTATACAGACACAAAGGTCTAAAGCAGTGGCCGATCTTAATTCTAGCATTGTTATCAATACAACAAGACATGAAGTGTTGTATGTGTTGCTACAGAAAGCAATATGATTAATAAAGTGGCTAGCACTGTTACAGTGTTGTTTGTTGGATAAACGTCCCTCTTGAATGGTTTCAGTGCTGGTGGTATTAAGGTGTGTCAAAGTTTAGATCCACTGAATACACTCCACTGTATTGAGGAACTATAAACTTAAATGTCAGCATTGATCTGATTCTCCCGTGGTACTACTGAAATATCTACGATGCTTTACTAAAGATATCGCAGGGACGACATTAGTCGGTTTGCACAGGTCTTGGCTTTAACCTTTTTGTGTCCGCCCAATGTTAACTATCCTGCTGGAGAACTCGCCCTTTAACTCTTTTTACTCAGGCACTGTGAGAGACAGCCCTGCTTGTCATTGGAAAGAGGAGATTCAGGCCTTTAAAACAAGGTCCTATTTGTGTTTTTCCAGTAGATGACCATATTAGGACATAGCCTTAAATGCTTTGCTACCTCGCGTGGTAAATATTTTCACATAAAATCTTTACAAAGTAAGAGAAATGGCGACATCGAAGGCACAAGGACTGATTTTCCGATATATATATATATATATATATATATATATATATATATATATAATATATAAGAACAAACATCTTGTTTACGTATATCAGATGCACGAGACCCATTTGTTTATGGGTATGTAGCTCTAGTCAACACCTTACTGACTGCTCAAGCCACAGTGCACTGCCCCATCTTGTACCACATGATCAGGGTGCCTGGGACAAATCATTTGAATGTGTTTTTTTTTCTTTTTGTTTTCTTTTGCACATTTTCAATGAATCCGTTTTTTTTTGGTTGCTTTTGGGTCCTTTGGATATATAATATAAATAATCTTTATTTTTATGTAGCACCTTTCATACTGGACCACCATCACAACACACTTTACAAGAGACTAGGGTGTGTGAACTATGCACCAGTTGCAGAGTCACTTACAACAACATCTTACCCAGAAGATGGAGCACAAGGAGGTTAAGTGACTTGCTCATAGTAACACAATAAGTCAATGGTTGATCTGGGATTTGAACCAGGGACCTTCTGGTTACAAACCAGTTTCTTCAACCACTGGACCACAGCCTCCTATGATATGCTTCCTCATATGGCCATAATTTCTTTATTTTTTTTTACCCAATTTGTTAAAAAAAACGTGTCCACGTTCCCTACATGTTGAAGTTTCATTGTGCACTATCAGATTTGGCCATGCCAAAATATTTTTTACAAACAATAAATAATGTTTTTTTCTAAAAAGCATCTGTGTTTCTGTGTTTTCTGTGTTTTTTTGTTATCTGTATTGAATAGTGTACGTTTCAGATTATTTTATGAAAGCCTAGTGTGTGCACATTAATATCATGTATGACATGTACCTGTAACCTTTATAGTTAAAGAGTTATAACCACAAATCAAACAACAGTAAAAAGCTTGGACCATAAAGCAATGCTAGAAGTGTGAAATGTAGTGTATCTTGGTAACACGGCAGGCTTCATTACTTTACAAGCATTTAAGATATTTTGAAGACTGTGCCAGAACCAGATGCAGAACTGTGAAAACAACATCCTTCCCACTCTGACAGGACGGCGTACGTGGGAAACTTTGTTTTAATTAGATATGAAGTCTGTTAGGCAGTAGGGCTGTCCGTGGTAGGACCACACAGTAATGCAGAACTGCCGAGGTGTATTTCATTCTTTTGGCTTGTGTATAAGTGTACAGAAGGAGAGTCGAAAGTGACTCATGCACTTCCAGGAGGGGGTTTTGGAGAAATGTGTGAATTTGTTTTCATTTCAAGAGCTGAAGAGGTCAAGCAGACCTACTCACCTGCTGTGTTAAGCAGGTCAGTTCCTTGCTGCATTTTTGCCAGCACTGTCACAATGCCAGCAGGATAAATGCTCCATGTGGCAGTGAGGGAGAGTTTTCTACTGCAGCTGGAGCTTTGCTTGTCTCAGATACCGAGTTTGGAACATGTACTGCTGCATGTGATCTGGTGTTGCTCGCATGACTACTTCATTATTTATGCAAATGAAATCCTGAAAGCAGATCCTAATGATGCTACAGCAATAAACACTAAATGCTGCTTCTCCACATCCCAACTAAACTGAAGACATGTACAAGTATGGCTCTCGCTTTGTATTTATAATATTATCATTTGTTTGGTGGATATTAGTACTAGAAAATGACCTGAAGGAACTAGAAGTAGTAATTATTGCAGAGCCATCTAAACACCTTGCACACGACTCATCTCCAATAAGTTCCATCCTAGCTCCTCACAGCGGCCCTACACCCACTGCTTTACCTGACACCACAACTCATGCATGAGTTAAATGACTTCTGTTCAGGTACTGCACAAGGGCATAAGGAGCCCGCCTCGAAATATCCCCTCCGCAGTCGTGTGGGTGGAAGTGATCAGCTGCATGACATCGCCATTGCAATTTGTACAGTAATTGAGTCCTGTAATTGAAACGCTGGAATAATAATCCCTGCACCAGAAGCACTGTTATACAGAAAAGAAGATGGGTCAGTTCGCAGCTTCTCAGACGATAAACAGTACGAAGGAGGGAAAACACCACAAGGATTATTATACTGCCCAGCTAAAGGGCAACAGTATTTAGAACTTAGAAATACCAACATAAACTAAACATTTCAGGGGAAAAAAAGTCTTTCTCAGTGTCTTCAAGTCGATATGTTTGACATTGAATTTCTTAAGTTTCTTTTTGTATTTCTAAATGTAGAGCTAATGAGTGTTTAGTTGTCATGGATAGTACACGGTTATGTCATTATCATCATTTATTTCTAACATTAGTATATGTATTGCGGTAAAAGTCAGAATCTGGTCAATCTTCAGTTTTACTGGTAAATGTCAACATTGGTAAATGGTGGTAAATGTCTGAAATGATGAAGAAATAGATTGCTTTTCAGATATTTACTGGTTAATCTTATGATTTAAGAAAGCTTATTGGTAAATGTCTGAAATTAAATAAAATGCAGGTATATCATTCAAACATGTATTTATTCCTGCATATAAATTGTCAATTAACATGATAATCGCTGAAGTAGAAGAATATATTTATTTATTCATACACATTTTCCATTAACAAAATGAACATTTATAAGCTTATAGTAATGCACAATTGAGCAATTTAAAGCAGTTCAACAATATTGTGATCCATTTATGCAGAACAACCAACATTCTGGTTAATTTGCTTAAAAAACAATTCACAATGGGATTGAAGGAAATTGTACTCCAAATACACAGTAGTTTGATTAAAAATAACATTCTGTTAAATGCAAATTAAATAATTTAGGACCTTAGTTTTTTCAACAGACAACCACTCTTTGGTTTTGACGCCGCAGACAGGCAGTGAAGCCTCACAATAGCACTTTTTGTTGGAGCACTTTATTTATTAACGCTGAGTACCTCATTTCAAAGTCCACTGCCATAATAGGCCACATCTCTGCCCCCTCCACCCCCATCCTGCACAATGCAATCGTTTTACTTTGAAACACCTGTTTTTACAGTTACAGTTTGATGTACAGCCCCTCTTTTTCATCTGCTCTTAAACATGGTCATCATTCGCTCTCTCTCATTCTAATGTTAAAAATGTACAATGCACTCGTAAGACCTCATCTTGAATATTGTGTTCAGTTCTGGTCACCTCGCTATAAAAAAGATATTGCTGCTTTAGAAAGAGTGCAAAGAAGAGCAACCAGAATTATTCCGGGCTTAAAAGGCATGTCATATGCAGACAGGCTAAAAGAATTGAATCTGTTCAGTCTTGAACAAAGAAGACTACGTGACGACCTAATTCAAGCATTCAAAATTCTAAAAGGTATTGACAATGTCGACCCAAGGGACTTTTTCAGCCTGAAAAAAGAAACAAGGACCAGGGGTCACAAATGGAGTTTAGACAAAGGGGCATTCAGAACAGAAAATAGGAGGCACTTTTTTTTACACAGAGAATTGTGAGGGTCTGGAATCAACTCCCCAGTAATGTTGTTGAAGCCGACACCCTGAGATCCTTCAAGAAGCTGCTTGATGAGATTTTGGGATCAATAAGCTACTAACAACCAAACGAGCAAGATGGGCCGAATGGCCTCCTCTCATTTATAAACTTTCTTACGTTCTTATGTTCTTTATTTTATTTTTTATTTTTTATATTTTTACAACAATTGACAAAAAATGTCTTACCAATGGCAAACCGATGTCAGAGAATATATTTTCCCCACAAATATTTGTTCCCCCCTGGAGTGAATATTAATTTCCCCTAGGAACCAATATTTGATAAATAACAAACACATGTTTGCTGTAGGAAAAAATATTTGGGGAAGCAATATTCCTTTACACGAGTAACTGCATATCTAGTACAGTAATAATACTGTACTGTAATAATATTTACTCTCGCAATGCTGGCTGTTCAAACATAAATAACGTTACTCATGCAAATAAGGCATGTGTTTGGAAGAGATCTGGCCAGTGCAAGTACATTAATCACTGGAAGATACCAGGAGACACAAATTAGCCAGAGTATAGCTAGAAAATCAATAGTTTTGATACTCTCCCTTTTGCTATCGCTTCCCCTAACAGCAAGATCAAATGTTATGAGGAAAACATTCAATCTAAAAAACAAGCAAGCACACAAACAGCAGAACTAAATGGACAGTGTGTCTTTGATGAATCACAGAAAGGAGCCAGTGTTTAAAATGTTTAAAGGAGAGTGTTATTTTTTTCCATCTTTTCATCTTATTTTAAATATTCCAAAATGCCAACAGTAGTCTGGACTGCCATGCTGTGCTGATATCCAGGGTTATCATAATCATGTGTGGAAGGAAGCAGAGAGAGAGAGAGCTGAAGCAGCAGGGCACATGCACTGTCTTCACCCCAGGGGTATGCCCTGTCTCTTTTGCTAAAATATTTGTATTATCTACTCGCATTTACAATTCTGAACAATAAAACATCGCTATCTTTGCAGGTTTTTGATATTCCTGAAAGTCCCTGCAGAAATGTTCAGGTCAAAAGTCCAGCAGGGTCATGTTTTGTCATTTAACTAGCTTTCTGCCTCAATGGCATCGTGCATGCTAAGAGGCCAATTATGTATACTATATATATATATTTTTAAACTGATCGTTCTCAGAAGAGTCTATGCAAATCATCTAAACAGTGGCAAATCAGCGTAGCTTACTGCAGTCTAAATACTATGATGCTCCTCCTGGACCCTTGTGAAGAGCACTCTTATCCATTGAGCCTGTAGTGTATGAAGTGAGGCAGCACACACCACCATCTCCACTAAATTTGTATACAAACGTGTTTTGATCAGCCACTGATTTTCAATCTCTAACCCTTCAGTACTCGTGTGGTTCAGAAACATAACTACATACAGTAAGAATACTACAAATGCAGTGTAGTATGCAGAGTCAAGCATGGCAGAACACAAAGAAGCAGGGTTGCATGATAATGACATTTTCAGCAGTCGATTATTTCTGAAAATTATCACGATAATCATAAAAATTATTGTAATTTATCAAATTTATGCTTGAACAGCATAACAGCCATCAGCCTAAGTCACTGAGTTTAAAAGAAAAAAAAAATAGATGGTATATGCACAGAGTTTTTGGTGGGTGCCCAAAAAAGTATAAAACTATAACTGTAACTTTCCTATAAAATAATACATATATAAATATATATTTTCTTATTTATATATTTATGTTAATTCGAGAATGTTTGCTTTCATAAAAAAAAAAAAAAAAAAAAAAAAAAAACAATGTATTAATATTAATATAATGAAACAAAATTGCTAATGGTACCATTCCATTAGGAGAATCAAACTAGTTTTTTTTTTAATGTGTGTATGTCTCTGTATATATAGTTGTATAGGATCATGCTGAGTTTTGCACGTCGCTTTCTTTTTGCAGTTACATTCAATTTACATAAAATAAGAAATCCTGTCAAAATGTTTAATAGGTAAAAGTTCCACTTTTCTACATAAATTTTACAGTCAGTGTTTTTTCAATTTTTACAAACAACAATATTTGTGTTTTTATTAGAAAAGCAGTCATGCTTTGCAAATGTATTATCAAAATCAAACCATGACGTAAAGTTGAAAGCCTCAGCATATTGTTTAAAATCAATACTTCCCAATATACGCAGTGCTCACATAGATCATATTTTCCCCTTCATGCAGACAGTTCAGTGCCAGTTCCTGCTCAATGCAGACCCTCTTCTTGCTTCTTGGACCACGGACGATAATTCTGATTATCGTTAAAAAATTTTCAACGCGATAAATTTATGTCTGCAAAAAGATGATTGTGATTATCGATTATTGTTCCAGCCCTGGCATGCAGTAGATTAATAGTGCATTCAGTATCAGTAACAATTAAGAGGGACTGGCAAGTGGCAGTACCTGCCAAAGTTATATAAAAATGCAAGGGGAGGGGTTTGAAATACAATATAAAGTCACCTTAAGCATTTTAAGTTTACTTCTTTTTTCTTGTTCTTTCATTGTCATCTCCTGAACAGGGAGAGACATCTTGTGCAAAATCACCTTCCATCCCTGTGCACAAACTTACAAGCCGTCTGCTAAATCAACCTGCTATAGAGTATTATTCAGAAAGGGCTGTAGAGGAATGAGGACCAGTGTGTGAGAGGTGGCAAGGATGACCCCATGTGTCTTTTTCTTTGAATCATCCCTCTCTTTACTCTTGGAATAACATCCATCTCCACGAAGGAGATTAGATACCTTCTTACCTTGTACCTCCTTGAGGACGTGGGATTTACTGTAGGAACAGGACAACTTTCAAACACTATGAAACAGTCAACAGTGAAATCCTTTCTGTAACTCCCAGGACCATCATTAGATTTCACTCCAAGCATATCTCCACACTGCATGTATATCTAATACCACAACACAGACTTCAGCTAATCCCGCATCCCCCCACTGGACTCTGCTCGTCACTCATCAATAATCAAACCAGGCCGTGCAGCCTGCTGATAGCGGTCTTCGGGTTGATGAAAGTCTCTGGAAAGGAAAGACGGGAGTGATGGGCTTTCACAACGATTTTAATACAAAAATCTGAGACCTTTAGTTTCAGGCTTTGTTGTCTGGAAACAGTAAACACAAGTCTGTTTCATCTAAACCCTTTGCCCCTGATGAAAGCAAAGAAAAAGACTTGCTGATGGGAATAACAGCCCGTTACGTGTGTATAAATGAAAAGGAGCCTTTTCTTATAGGCCTCTTTGCAAAGTGTCATCAAAAGACAAAATTGTGGGTTGATTCATATGATGTCAGGAGAGTGATTGAACGCAACTTGCTGGCGCGCCAGGCTTGTTGATAGGGGGCTCACTCAACTGCTTTGGCATTGATGGGATCCGTTAAAAGGAGAATGCCTTGATTTGTCAGGATGTATAAGTGGCCAACAAATATTTCTCTTGTGCATGGGTGTAGTTTGAAGCTTAAGGCAATTTAATATTGGGGGCCCTAGAGATATAGGGACCCTGGTGGGGGTGTGATGAATAAAGCTACAGACATTTTAAACTGCAAAAGAGCAACTCTGTCTTATTAAGTGCCCGAAAGGGCCTTCCTAAGAATTACACACATCATTTGATAAAGTTATACACATATCAGTCTTAGATTGAAATCATATCCATACAACTGATCCATTACAACTTACTGAAACCAGACACTAACAGTGTTTCTTTTAGATTGTTTTTATTATTATTCATTATAGTCACATGCATTAACACTGGATATTAAAAGCATTCAACTATTTTCTGGTGAGACAGGTTGCCAGAACTTGCACCCCCCAGTTTTGAGGAAGGATATATGCAGCTGGAGTGATAAACCAAATGGACACTTGCTGTTAAATCTATTTTCATAATTTTACCACACTTTATAGTATTTGCCCAGAGTGTGTGTGTGTGTGTGTGTGTGTGTGTGTGTGTGTGTGTGTGTGTGAGTTTCAACTCACTATGCAGCTGAGCATGCTAACATTCTTATAAACAAGAATTCTAAACCTAGGATTATTTTCATGTAGCAAAGTTGAAATACAGTTTTTTAAACCATGGTACATAAATGCTGCCTTTCAAATTGCCAAATTTGTAAAAATACAATAAGCTTTTTTGGGATGGGATGTTGTATTATCACAAATATGAATTATTAGTAAACTGCTAAAATCAAGAATAAAGCTGTCCAAGTAGATAAGTATGGTAATAAAATATTCAAAACTGTGATCACAGCCAATGTGTATCAGTATGTACTATATTAAAACATATTCAGCTGCAGTAATGCATCAGTTACTCTACAGTTCAATGTACAAATCTATAAAGAAAATAAAGAAACAATGGCTTGGAATATGAAGATTAACCAAATGATAACTATTAAGTCTAATAGTTACTGCTGCCTTTCCCACTGGGGCGTCTCATCTGCTGGCTGCTGCGGCTCATGTCCACCCCCTAATGAGACATCTCCCAGCATTTTCAGATTGATTTTTTTTTTTTTTAATGTTACCCTCCACTGTTTTCATTAAAAAAATACTGAGGCACCTGCATCTACTTCCTGCTTCTGGCTATCGTGTGTCTCGGGCACACATTCCTTTGATCCGCGTATCACTTGGGTTCACTCCCAGCTCATACATGAATATGGCAAAGTCAGGATTTGTGGCAAGGAGGCCTTTCCCGTTGGAGATTCCCTGCGGTCCGAGACAGGGAGACTGTGGGGAGGCTTAGCCCCCGCAAGCCCTAACTCCGCCCATGATCATGTATCTGATAGCTTATCATTGCTTCTTGTCAAATATATGAAATGATTGAAATACAATGAATGCTGGTGCTATTCTGATCTAGGAGTGTACTGTAAAAATATCCTGCTGACCTTTTTGTAATGTCAGAGTTTATCCATTCATCCATTTGTCCCAATATGTCAGTCAACACATTAGCACATGAGTGTTTAGACAGTTGACATTTATTGCATCAGTTTGGTTTTATTATTTTTTTCTTTTCCTTGTAATCCATTTTTACGAGATACCGATGATAAAATACGCACACTGTATTATTTCTTTGCTGAAGCCACCTGCAAAATATTTGAGAAAGGAATGATATCTTCTCGTGCTGTCCTGCATGTGAAATGGTAAACCCTGTGGGCATTATTATGTTTTTCAGCTTACTTTGACACTTACAAAAATTCTATTGCAATGGTTATCAACGTTGGAAAATACTAAAACCCTGAGAGAAAACCCCAACTCAATCAGAAATGCCTATAAATTAAATGAAAAATCTTTTGTAGCAAAAATTTTGCTTTTGTGCATGAGGAAAAAAGTTACAAGAAATAGAAATAGCAATTTGTTTGCAAAACTCCAAAAATGCATTCATACCCTGAGAAGGAAGATTAAATCAATAGCTAGTTGAGGCACCTTTTTAGCAATAATAACCTCTTTTAAATGATTAGAATATTTGTCAATGAGCTTTTGGCATGATTCCTTAGTGATTTTGGACCATTCTTCAATGCAAAATTGTTCCAGTTCATTCAAATTTCGAGGACTTCTCTTGTGCTCAGCCTTCTTCAACTCATACCAAAGATTCTCATAAGAACATAAGAACATAAGAAAGTTTACAAACGAGAGGAGGCCATTCGGCCCATCTTGCTCGTTTGGTTGTTAGTAGCTTATTGATCCCAAAATCTCATGAAGCAGCTTCTTGAAGGATCCCAGGGTGTCAGCTTCAACAACATTACTGGGGAGTTGATTCCAGACCCTCACAATTCTCTGTGTAAAAAAGTGTCTCCTATTTTCTGTTCTGAATGCCCCTTTTTCTAAACTCCATTTGTGACCCCTGGTCCTTGTTTCTTTTTTCAGGCTGAAAAAGTCCCTTGGGTCGACACTGTCAATACCTTTTAGAATTTTGAATGCTTGAATTAGGTCGCCACGTAGTCTTCTTTGTTCAAGACTGAACAGATTCAAATCTTCTAGCCTGTCTGCATATGACATGCCTTTTAAGCCCGGAATAATTCTGGTCACTCTTCTTTGCACTCTTTCTAGAGCAGCAATATCTTTTTTATAGCGAGGTGACCAGAACTGAACACAATATTCAAGATGAGGTCTTACTAGTGCATTGTACAGTTTTAACATTACTTCCCTTGATTTAAATTCAACACTTTTCACAATGTATCCGAGCATCTTGTTAGCCTTTTTTATAGCTTCCCCACATTGTCTAGATGAAGACATTTCTGAGTCAACAAAAACTCCTAGGTCTTTTTCATAGATTCCTTCTCCAATTTCAATATCTCCCATATGATATTTATAATGTACATTTTTATTTCCTGCGTGCAGTACCTTACACTTTTCTCTATTAAATGTCATTTGCCATGTGTCTGCCCAGTTCTGAATCTTGTCTAGATCATTTTGAATGACCTTTGCTGCTGCAACAGTGTTTGCCACTCCTCCTACTTTTGTGTCGTCTGCAAATTTAACAAGTTTGCTTACTATACCAGAATCTAAATCATTAATGTAGATTAGGAATAGCAGAGGACCTAATACTGATCCCTGTGGTACACCGCTGGTTACCACACTCCATTCTGAGGTTTTTCCTCTAATCAGTACTTTCTGTTTTCTACATGTTAACCACTCCCTAATCCATGTACATGTGTTTCCTTGAATCCCAACTGCGTTCAGTTTGAGAATTAATCTTTTGTGCGGGACTTTGTCAAAAGCTTTCTGGAAATCTAAATAAACCATGTCATATGCTTTGCAATTATCCATTATCGATGTTGCATCCTCAAAAAAATCAAGCAAGTTAGTTAGACACGATCTCCCTTTCCTAAAACCATGTTGACTGTCTCCCAGTACCCTGTTACCATATAGGTAATTTTCCATTTTGGATCTTATTATAGTTTCCATAAGTTTGCATATAATAGAAGTCAGGCTTACTGGTCTGTAGTTACCTGGTTCAGTTTTGTTTCCCTTTTTGTGGATCGGTATTACGTTTGCAATTTTCCAGTCTGTCAGTACCACCCCTGTGTCAAGAGACTGCTGCATGATCTTGGTTAGCGGTTTGTAAATTACTTCTTTCATTTCTTTGAGTACTACTGGGAGGATCTCATCCGGCCCAGGGGATTTGTTTATTTTAAGAGCTCCTAGTCCCTTTAACACTTCTGCCTCAGTTATGCTAAAGTTATTTAAAACTGGATAGGAACTGGATGACATGTGGGGCATGTTGTCAGTATCTTCCTTTGTAAAAACTTGTGAAAAGTAATCATTTAACATATTTGCTATTTTTTTTTCTTCCTCTACGATTTTGCCATTTGTATCTCTTAAACATTTAATCTCCTCTTTGAATGTTCTCTTGCTGTTGTAATATTGGAAAAACATTTTGGAATTGGTTTTAGCTCCCTTAGCAATGTTCATTTCTATTTCTCTCTTGGCCTTTCTAACTTCCTTTTTGACTTGCGTTTGCAGTTCTGTGTACTCTTTCTGCGTACTTTCTTTTTGGTCCTTTTTTAATGCTCTGTAAAGTGCCTTTTTTCGCTGAATATTTTTTTTTAATTGATCTATTAAACCATTTTGGCAATTTAGTTTTACATTTAGATTTGTCTACTTTAGGGATATAATTGTTTTGCGCCTCTAGTACTACATTTTTGAAGAACAACCATCCTTCTTCTGTGGGTGTTTTCTCTATTTTACTCCAATCTACTTCTGTTAGTCTCTGTTTCATACCTTCATAGTTTGCTTTTCTAAAATTGTAAACCTTAGCTTTAGTCTTTACTTTTGGGGATTTAAAAAACACTTCAAATGAGACCATGTTGTGGTCTGAGTTTGCCAGTGGTTCTCTGACCTCTGTTTTAGTTATTCTATCTTCATTATTTGAAAAGACTAAATCAAGGCATGCCTCCCCTCTAGTGGGTGCCTTCACAAATTGTGTTAGGAAGCAGTCATTTGTCATTTCCACCATTTCTATTTCATCCTTCGCGCTACCCACCGGGTTTTCCCATTTTATTTGGGGGAAGTTGAAATCCCCCATTAGTATGGCTTCTCCTTTGCTACACACATTTCTAATGTCATTGTATAACAGATTATTTTGCTCACCGTCTGAATCTGGCGGTCTATAGCATGCTCCTATTATTATGCCTTTTGAATTTTTGTCTGTTATTCTGACCCATATTGATTCGGTTTTATTTTCTTTGTCCAGGTTTAACACCTGGGCTTCAAGACTGTTTCTTATGTATAGCGCTACCCCTCCTCCTCTTCTGTCCTGCCTGTCTTTCCTATACAGTGTATACCCACAAATATTATATTCGTCCCCATCACTCTCAGACAACCATGTTTCTGTAACACCTATCACATCATAGTTACCTGTTAGTGCAGTAGCTTCAAGTTCTAGAATTTTGTTTCTGATACTTCTAGCATTTAGATAAATACATTTAATGGTTGTCTTACCTGAGTTGTTGTTCTTGTTTTGATGCGGTCTCCCTTCTGTTTTTTTGTTGATTTCTCCCCCCTTCCTTTCTAGTTTAAATGCTTCCGAACCTGCTCGAGGATCTTTTCTCCGAGTAGACTAGTTCCCTTGTTATTTAAATGCAGTCCATCCCGTCTATACAGATAGTCCTCGTTGTAGAATGTGGTCCAATGATCAAGATAGGTGAAGCCTTCCCGTGTGCACCACGTCTTCAGCCATGCGTTTTGATTAATTATTTCCAGCTGTCCATATGGTCCTTTGCAAGGTGCGGGTAGTATACCAGAAAATACCACAGTTTTGGTTTTCTCTTTTAATTTCCTTCCTAGCTCTCTGAATTTGTTTTGCAGGGATTTTGGTCTGTCTCTTCCAATGTTGTTTGTACCGATGTGGACGACTACTACCGGGTCGTCTCCTGTTCGTTCTAGGAGCCTGTCCACGTTTTCAGTGATGTGCTTGACCGAGGCTCCCGGAAGGCAGCACACTGTTGTAGTAAGGGGGTCCAAACTGCGAATTGAACTTGCTGTGTTTCTCAATATGGAGTCCCCAACAATCATGACCTCCCTTCTTTTTGCTGTCTGGTCACCACTGTCAATAGGGTCCTGGATGTTGTTCCTTTCATTCTCTTGTTGTTGGTTCTGCTCATCAAAATTCTGAAGTGACTCAAATCTGTTGGTTGTTTTGATTTCTGGTGGTTGTGTTTGACGAAGTTTCTTTTTTTCCCTGCTTCTGCCTACCTGAACCCAGCTGTTCTGACCTTCTATCTCCCTGGTGGCTTTCAGTCTGTTAGGGTTGATGCAGACTTCCATGAATTGTGGGTGTGCCAGTTCCTCAAGATCCTGTTGCTGTCTCACTTCTTCCAGCTCCATTTCTAGCATACTTACTAGTTTATGCAAATCCTGGATCGCGCGGCACTTTAGGCACACTTGGTTTAGCTCCGCTGGGTTTTCTCGGATTTCCCACATCAAGCAGGTGTCACAGATTACTGGCTTGAAGACCATGTTGAGGTTTTTTTTTTTTTTTTTTTAAGTTTAGTTTGTTCTGCAGCCGTCAACCTGCTTTCAAACTGCTCCGAAACAGCTCTGTACTTTTCCACGCCTGTACTTCTCCCACTTGCTGTCGCTGGGAAGACTGCCTCGTTTAACTGCGTTGTTCTGCTGTGCTATTGGCTCCTCCCCTCGCCCGTGTCTCAAAATGGCGCTGAATTTGAATCAGCTGCTCCGAGTTTCAGCTTGTTTGTTATCAGAAAAACACACGCGGCTGTTTGACTTTGAGCTGCTCTTGTGTTTCCCCAATGTCCTCTGTTTTCTGATTAAAGCAATTCAAGATGCAATTTCTCCTTTCTGCTTCGAAACTGCTCTGTACTTTTCCACGCCTGTACTTCTCCCACTCGCTGTCGCTTCCACTCGCTTTAGATCGGAACTTTGACTAGGCCATTCCAGAACCTTGATTTTATTCTTCTTTAACCATTCTGAAGTAGATTTTGATGTGTACTTTGGATCGTTGTCGTGTTGGAATGTCCAGTTGCGCTTTAAACCAAGTTTTGTAGCGGAGGGTTTCAGATGATTGGCCAACATGTTTTGGTATGCTATGGAATCCATTTTACCATGTATTGGAACTAAATTTCCATTAGGGGAAAATATCTTATGTGTTCTCTTTCATTCAGCATGGTTTTTCTGCTTAAATTGTTGTTTGCCATGTGCTTATGAAATCGATGCTGAAACCCCCAGTTTGCTCTGATGCCTGTGCAAGGCTGATGTATGTCCCCACCAGGAGTCTTTTCAGAAGCTTTTTTTTTTGCAGGAATATTTAGTTTGCACAACATGTAATGATCCAAGCAGAGACTTCAATAGAGAATTATTCATAGCACACATTTTAGTACGGCATTGCGTATTAGGGAACTGTCAGTGATACAAAGCATCCCTACACAGCCACGGTTTAAGAAGTTTCTGTTTCATTTATCTTCCAACTATGAAAAAACCCTTTGCTTACGCTTTGATTAATGACTGCCATATACACAATGACACTTGCCAATTTGAATGCTGTAGCACTAAGAATGCAAACAAGTTCTACAAGTGTAATCACTCTGCTGTTGAATTCCACGAGGTGGTATTGCAATCATGAAACAGGTAGATGTCATTGGAGATGCTTGCTAACAAGCTGAGGGAAAGGTTATAATTTGCATCTTTAACCCTCTTGGGGTTCTGTATGTGAAATCCTGCACTCTTCCTGCTTTGGGATTTGGCTTTAGTCTGAATGAGTGTTATCAAGAGACTCCAAAAGAGCACAGACAGAATGTGTTCCAATGTGGCGACCCTATAAGAATAAAATAAATACAAGGCTGTGATGCATTTGGCGATAAGCACAGGCACCGTTCCACAGAATATCAGCCCTCAGGAATCCTGAACTTATCTATTTGTTCCTTGTGTTTATCTAATAATTGATAGCTCTGAAGGTTAGACGCTTACGTCATGCACCACTAACCCTCTCTGTCCCCTAACTGCTTGTCTACAGTGTGTGAAGGGAGAATTCTTCCATGATTCATCTGCACATTCCCACATTCATGAATGCTTCTTGTTTTCTCAGTGTGTACTGTATGTACTAAGACCCTACATTTTGATTGTTCTTGGTTTTTTTTTGCACCCCTGCAGAAAAAAATGTAGGACACCGGCATTAATTAACAGTAAGGACAACACACCTGTGATTTATTGAACTGGTTTCTTTGTTTGATGGAATAGTATAGATATTACAGAGCCCATAACGTAACTCTTCAATGAAACAGAGTGCTGCACTCACACAATAACAACAGATACATGCATTCTGAGACTTCTCTCAATTGCTTGGTGTAAATGGCTCATCTATATTCACATGGGTTAAGACCTTTAAATATCCAGTTTGTGTTGCTACGATAATGAATAATATGTGGAATCTTTTAAACACTTCTCACTAATTGTCCCTAATAAACATTTAATCAGAGCCATTTACTGTGTAATAAAATGCCAATTACTCACCTAATGCTCAGCTAATTTGAAATAAACAAAATCTAAGATGCAATCATTCCATGGGCATCAGTAAAACTGTGGCAGTATATCATTCTTGTTTTGGATGCTTGATTTATTAATGCAGATAAATTCAGTGGCTGCATATTGTCACATGTAGACACATTTACAGTTGAGAAGCGATCTATTTGGAAAGCAAGTGCAATGGAAAAAATATATTTTAAGAGAGCAATAAAATCATCTTTACAGTATAAAACTAACTAGAACAATAATTTAACGGTAACCTCCTATCTTGATAAATTTAAATACAACTTTACAATTATTTTCTGCTCATGAAAATAGTTGGCTTTTTCCCTTATACTTTAAAATAATGTCCTCTAGGTTTCAACACTCACAGGCGTGCCTGTGAGAGACATGTTGAGGCCGAGCCACGTCATAACAGGGCCTGTGTTCTGTCACAGATACTAGACTTAGAGAATAGAAGGTGTGTCAGAACTTGGAATTCTCACGACTTGACTTGATGTATTTTACTGACGGAGTGGCAATAGCACTGGCTATATATCGATGCAGCAAGCACCGTGGGAACTCCCCCATGCAGCTCCAGGAATACATCTCAACCTGACCTGCCAGCAAGCACCGTGGGAACTCCCCCATGCAGCTCCAGGAATACATCTCAACCTGACCTGCCAGCAAGCACCATGGGAACTCCCCCATGCAGCTCCAGGAATACATCTCAACCTGACCTGCCAGCAAGCACCATGGGAACTCCCCCATGCAGCTCCAGGAATACATCTCAACCTGACCTGCCAGCAAGCACCATGGGAACTCCCCCATGCAGCTCCAGGAATACATCTCAACCTGACCTGCCAGCAAGCACCATGGGAACTCCCCCATGCAGCTCCAGGAATACATCTCAACCTGACCTGCCAGCAAGCACCATGGGAACTCCCCCATGCAGCTCCAGGAATACATCTCAACCTGACCTGCCAGCAAGCACCATGGGAACTCCCCCATGCAGCTCCAGGAATACATCTCAACCTGACCTGCCAGCAAGCACCATGGGAACTCCCCCATGCAGCTCCAGGAATACATCTCAACCTGACCTGCCAGCAAGCACCATGGGAACTCCCCCATGCAGCTCCAGGAATACATCTCAACCTGACCTGCCAGCAAGCACCATGGGAACTCCCCCATGCAGCTCCAGGAATACATCTCAACCTGACCTGCCAGCAAGCACCATGGGAACTCCCCCATGCAGCTCCAGGAATACATCTCAACCTGACCTGCCAGCAAGCACCATGGGAACTCCCCATGCAGCTCCAGGAATACATCTCAACCTGACCTGCCAGCAAGCACCATGGGAACTCCCCCATGCAGCTCCAGGAATACATCTCAACCTGACCTGCCAGCAAGCACCATGGGAACTCCCCCATGCAGCTCCAGGAATACATCTCAACCTGACCTGCCAGCAAGCACCATGGGAACTCCCCCATGCAGCTCCAGGAATACATCTCAACCTGACCTGCCAGCAAGCACCATGGGAACTCCCCCATGCAGCTCCAGGAATACATCTCAACCTGACCTGCCAGCAAGCACCATAGGAACTCCCCCATGCAGCTCCAGGAATACATCTCAACCTGACCTGCCAGCAAGCACCATGGGAACTCCCCCATGCAGCTCCAGGAATACATCTCAACCTGACCTGCCAGCAAGCACCATGGGAACTCCCCCATGCAGCTCCAGGAATACATCTCAACCTGACCTGCCAGCAAGCACCATGGGAACTCCCCCATGCAGCTCCAGGAATACATCTCAACCTGACCTGCCAGCAAGCACCATGGGAACTCCCCCATGCAGCTCCAGGAATACATCTCAACCAGACCTGCCAGCAAGCACCATGGGAACTCCCCTTACAACTCTAAGAATACATCTCAACCTGACCTGCCAGCAAGCACCATGGGAACTCCCCTTGCAACTCTAAGAATACAGCTCAACCTGACCTGCCAGCAAGCACCATGGGAACTCCCCCATGCAGCTCCAGGAATACATCTCAACCTGACCTGCCAGCAAGCACCATGGGAACTCCCCCATGCAGCTCCAGGAATACATCTCAACCAGACCTGCCAGCAAGCACCATGGGAACTCCCCTTGCAACTCTAAGAATACATCTCAACCTGACCTGCCAGCAAGCACCATGGGAACTCCCCTTGCAACTCTAAGAATACATCTCAACCAGACCTGCCAGCAAGCACCATGGGAACTCCCCTTGCAACTCTAAGAATACAGCTCAACCTGACCTGCCAGCAAGTACCATGGGAACTCCTCCACACAGCTCCAGGAATACATATCAACCTGACCTGCCGGTAAGCACCATGGGAACTCTCTTTGCAACTCTAAGAATACATCTCAACCTGACCTGAATGCCGCCTGCGACTCAGTTCCGGGCAATCTCAAGCAGAGACTTCCAGTTGCAGCAAATTGTGTGCTAGTGTTTTTCATTAATGGGGACTTGGTTGACACTACTGTGCTCCCATTTGACCTGAGTTGGATGTAGACTCAGGTATCCAGGTGAAAGTATGTGAAGCAGATGAGTTAGCCCACTATACTACCTATAAGCCCACCATTTATAAATATCCATTTTCTCAGATTCGCCCAATGCCAACTGTCTTAACAATGGTAGTATCTTATTGTATAAATGTATGCTTGGATACTGTAAATAAGGAATTTGATTATTTAGGGTTACAGTTAAGATCAGAAGAAATTATATTGGATAAAGAGATGTCCAATTAACTAGCAGTCTTGAATGATTAATGAGTTTTAGTTGCCTTAAAAGTAAAATATGAACATAAATAATAGCAGGAGGATGTCACTGAGAGAAAACACACACACATGCAAACACACACAGACACACACTAACACACACACACACACACTGACACACAAACACACGCAAACACACACAAACATTCAATATAGTTATGTATAAGAAAAAGGAGTAACCCAGCCCCTTGGAAAGCAACGATCTCCATTAACAGAGGTATTTTAAGCTTGTTCTGGTTCCTGGTTTCTTAGGGTCATGGAGGCTCATGGGAGAGATACAGCGACTGGGTTGTTTGGCAACACACTGTGCCTCACTGAAGTCACTTGATTACAGGACTCACCCATAATTTTTGCCAATCTGAAAGTCAAAGGAGTCAACAGTTCTCCCAAGCCAACACCAAAGCATCCTAAAAAAATACACAAAATCTGTCAAGGTGAAAAAAAGGCATGTGGCAAATCTGTTGATATGCCATCCACAATCAGAGGAATAACAAATAGTGATTTTATTATCTTGCATTGGCATTATTCAAGCAACTGTCTCTGATTTTTATTTTTTATTTTTTTGCTATTAAAGTGCTGCATCATTAGGTTGGATAATGTCATTTTTTAAAAACCTGTCAGTCTTGCGTTTTTATTAGCGCCGGTTACTGTTCTGGAATAGTAATCAAACCATATGGAGGGAGCATATTAATGAGTTCTTAGCAGTGCAATGGAATGTGAAGGACAGGATGACAATCTACAAGGCTCTGCAGTGCCTAATGGAGTGCACACTTCAAATGGTGTGCAAATGAAAAGAAATAGTAATTAAAATAAAAACAAGACAAATGATGCTTTGCACATCCACATTTTCTTGTCTTATTTAATGATACAGAGCACCAAAGTTTGTTTAGCTTGGTTAGCCTCTTCGAATAATTTACCAGCGCTGGTGGCTTACACTGACTCGAGTAAGCGGTATAAATCCAATGCTCTTGAGATCCCTGCTGAGACTTGGGTGTCTATTTTAATTATCTAAACCCTGCACTTTTCTTATTGCAAGAAGTAATTTTAATAAGTGGGGAAAATCCAAGCTGAATTAATAGTTAAAGAGTGGCAGTATTTAGATCTGCCACTGTTGAGATCATTAATATAGACCACTTTCAAATGAGTGCCTGCTCTTGATGATTGAAGGTGCTGGTTGAGGTTTGCTGTGCCAAAAAGTGAGAATGAATCATACATTTATGTTTAATTCATGCAAATTCAATAAGTGCATATGCTGCTATATTTGCATGTCTGCTGACGCTTATTCTGAGGTATTGCTCCGAATTCCTTTTGGACATGGAAATATTAACACGCTGTTGGAAATTCCAGCCTTACACTGTCTTTAGGGTTAGGAGCTGGCTGGGTTGTGTTCATATGGCCATGTCCTTGCACTTGCTTTGGAATGGTGTTAAGAGCTGGCTGGGTTGTGTTCATAAGGCCATGCTGGTTCAAGAGAAGGTCAAGGTAGCGATGTTGTCTGATGTTTAGATCAGTCCTGTTTCTGCACCCACAGGGAAGATTAATTTCAAAGGAAGATCAAAAGCTGGCATCTATAATCTATATTAAATTATAGCCATGTATGTTTTTGCTCCATCTAGATATCTATATCTTATATCAAGATACCTTTTAAAGTCACAAGACTTTAACCTTTTGCCCAGATCTTGTATAAGTTTTATCTGTGCCTCCAAATGAAATTGATTGAAACATATGCTCTTCTTTAGATGCCTGTGATGTATATTTCCCATGAGACTTAGACATCATACATGAAAAGGAAATATTAAACCCATATATTAAACTGAAAAACACATTCCTAAACCCATTATCAACTCTGTGTCTGTCCATTACAGATATAATTATAACCTTTTAGAATTGATTTTACGTCTGTAAACATCAGTGGAAATCTATAACAGATCAATGATAGGAGCCAGGACAGTCTTTTAATGTGGTGTTGCAAAAGGTGTGTGTTTAGTTTGTGTGTTTAAAGAGAAAGGTCATGGAGGATGTTTTTATACATAACGTTAGGCAGTTTGTTCCAGTACTCTATGCAAGAACTTCCCATTGCATCCTTCCTGTGACTGTACCATGAACACGATCCCCAAGAATGTGCGTCGAAACAAGGATGGGTTTCTATTCCATGTTGAAAATCTCACGAGGGTGGCAGTCAATGATGTTCTTTCACTATGTGGTAAAATGTTAGTTAACGCAATCTTTATTTTAATCAAAAGTACCATGTATAAAAATAACTCAATGAATAAGTAACAATGGAAACTCAACACGACCCAAGATTATTAGTAGAAAACTTATTATCCATATTAGTTAAATTTCTAATATGGATTTGTCATTGCCCTCTAGAGGGTATAAAATTAACGTAATCTAGCCTCCGAGGACAAATATACACCTAACAAAAGCCTTAATAACTTGCGTATGATATCTCAGTCTTTAATGGAAGCTTAATGCAATCCTTCTACCATGCTCGGAATGGAGCTGCCGTATTCATTTACAAATCATTATTTTGTTGTTGTATCATGCTTGAGGAATTCTTGACAGCAATGCGCAATCAGAAATTGTAATCTGTCTGAGATCCATAAACTGTCATCAGCAGAGAGGGCAAAACCTTTCCTGATTAGAGATTTGATTTATTAAGATATGTGCAATTCAATAGCATGCACAGTGATATTATCAATAATGTTTAGAGATTTGATTTATTAAGATATGTGCAATTCAATAGCATGCACAGTGACATTATCAATAATGATTTAGAGATTTGATTTATTAAGATATGTGCAATTCAATAGCATGCACAGTGACATTATCAATAATGATTTAGAGATTTGTTTTATTAAGATATGTGCAATTCAATAGCATGCACAGTGACATTATCAATAACGATTTAGAGATTTGTTTTATTAAGATATGTGCAATTCAGTAGCATGCTCAGTGACATTATCAATAATCCTGTCAGATAAAACCAGGGGCTTGTTAATCACCCCAGTGATTCCCAGCTCCGGTTTGCATTCTCAGAGATGTTCTTGACCTGCCAAAGAAGAGCCTCTTTTGCAATGTAAACACAGGCCACGCAATGTTCACAGTTAAGGCTAGACTTTTTTTTAAAGTAGAAAATTAAAAAGCAAAAAGCAAAAAACACACAATTTAAATGTTGAATAATTATGGAAAACATGTAATAAAACAAACAAACAGCAAACAACAAGCAAATGTTTCGTACCATATATGCCAGTTTGCATTTAACAAAAGAGATAAACACTGCTGCTTTTATATGTGACTATTACAAGTTAAAAAAGTGCCTCCTATTTTCTGTTCTGAATGCCCCTTTGTCTAATCTCCATTTGTGATCCCTGGTCCTTGTTTCTTTATTCAGGCTGAAAAAGTCCCTTGGGTCGACACTGTCAGTACCTTTTAGAATTTTGAATGCTTGAATTAGGTCGCCACGTAGTCTTCTTTGTTCAAGACTGAACAGATTCAATTCTTTTAGCCTGTCTGCATATGACATGCCTTTTAAGCCCGGAATAATTCTGGTCGCTCTTCTTTGCACTCTTTCTAGAGCAGCAATATCTTTTTTATAGCGAGGTGACCAGAACTGCGCACAATATTCAAGATGAGGTCTTACTAGTGCATTGTACAGTTTTAACATTACTTCCCTTGATTTAAATTCAACACTTTTCACAATGTATCCAAGCATCTTGTTAGCCTTTTTTATAGCTTCCCCACATTATCTAGATGAAGACATTTCTGAGTTAACAAAAACTCCTAGGTCTTTTTCATAGATTCTGTCTCCAATTTCAGTATCTCCCATATGATATTTATAATGTACATTTTTATTTCCTGCGTGCAGTACCTTACACTTTTCTCTATTAAATGTCATTTGCCATGTGTCTGCCCAGTTCTGAATCTTGTCTAGATCATTTTGAATGACCTTTGCTGCTGCAACAGTGTTTGCCACTCCTCCTACTTTTGTGTCGTCTGCAAATTTAACAAGTTTGCTTACTATACCAGAATCTAAATCATTAATGTAGATTAGGAATAGCAGAGGACCTAATACTGATCCCTGTGGTACACCGCTGGTTACCACACTCCATTCTGAGGTTTTTCCTCTAATCAGTACTTTCTGTTTTCTACATGTTAACCACTCCCTAATCCATGTACATGTGTTTCCTTGAATCCCAACTGCATTCAGTTTGAAAATTAATCTTTTGTGTGGGACTTTGTCAAAAGTTTCTGGAAATCAAAATAAACCGTGTCATATGCTGATTTTGGATCTTATTATAGTTTCATAAGTTTGCATATAATAGAAGTCAGGCTTACTGGTCTGTAGTTACCTGGTTCAGTTTTGTTTCCCTTTTTGTAGATCGGTATTACATTTGCAATTTTCCAGTCTGTCGGTACCACCCCTGTGTCAAAAGACTGCTGCATGATCTTGGTTAGCGGTTTGTAAATTACTTCTTTCATTTCTTTGAGTACTACTGGGAGGATCTCATCCGGCCCAGGGGATTTGTTTAATTTAAGAGCTCCTAGTCCCTTTAACACTTCTGCCTCAGTTATGCTAAAGTTATTTAAAACTGGATAGGAACTGGATGACATGTGGGGCATGTTGTCAGTATGTTCCTTTGTAAAAACTTGTGAAAAGTAATCATTTAATATATTTGCTATTTTTTTCTTCATCTATGATTTTGCCATTTGTATCTCTTAAACATTTAATCTCCTCTTTGAATATTCTCTTGCTGTTGTAATATTGGAAAAACATTTTGGAATTGGTTTTAGCTCCCTTAGCAATGTTCATTTCTATTTCTCTCTTGGCCTTTCTAACTTCCTTTTTGACTTGCGTTTGCAGTTCTGTGTACTATTTCTGCGTACTCTCTTTTTGGTCCTTTTTTAATGCTCTGTAAAGTGCCTTTTTTCACTGAATATTTTTTTAATTGATCTATTAAACCATTTTGGCAATTTAGTTTTACATTTAGATTTGTCTACTTTAGGGATGTAATTGTTTTGTGCCTCTAGTACTACATTTTTGAAGAACAACCATCCTTCTTCTGTGGGTGTTTTCTCTATTTTACTCCAATCTACTTCTGTTAGTCTCTGTTTCATACCTTCATAGTTTGCTTTTCTAAAATTGTAAACCTTAGCTTTAGTCATTACTTTTGGGGTTTTAAAAAACACTTCAAATGAGACCATGTTGTGGTCTGAGTTTGCCAGTGGTTCTCTGACCTCTGTTTTAGTTATTCTGTCTTCATTATTTGAAAAGACTAAATCAAGGCATGCCTCCCCTCTAGTGGGTGCCTTGACAAATTGTGTTAGGAAGCAGTCATTTGTCATTTCCACCATTTCAATTTCATCCTTCGTGCTACCCACCGGGTTTTCCCATTTTATATGGGGGAAGTTGAAATCCCCCATTAGTATGGCTTCTCCTTTGCTACACGCATTTCTAATGTCATTGTATAACAGATTATTTTGCTCACCATCTGAATCTGGCGGTCTATAGCATGCTCCTATTATTATGCCCTTTGAATTTTTGTCCGTTATTCTGACCCATATTGATTCGGTTTTATTTTCTTTGTCCAGGTTTAACACCTGGGCTTCAAGACTGTTTCTTATGTATAGCGCTACCCCTCCTCCTCTTCTGTCCTGCCTGTCTTTCCTATACAGTGTATACCCACAAATATTATATTCGTCCCCATCACTCTCAGACAACCAAGTTTCTGTAACACCTATCACATCATAGTTACCTGTTAGTGCAGTAGCTTCAAGTTCTAGAATTTTGTTTCTGATACTTCTAGCATTTAGATAAATACATTTAATGGTTGTCTTACCTGAGTTGTTGTTCTTGTTTTGATGCGGTCTCCCTTCTGTTTTTTTGTTGATTTCTCCCCCCTTCCTTTCTAGTTTAAATGCTTCTGAACCTGCTCGAGAATCTTTTCTCCAAGTAGACTGGTTCCCTTGTTATTTAAGTGCAGTCCATCCCGTCTATACAGATAGTCCTCGTTGTAGAATGTGGTCCAATGATCAAGATAGGTGAAGCCTTCCTGTGTGCTCCACGTCTTCAGCCATGCGTTTTGATAAATTTTTTCCAGCTGTCCATATGGTTCTTTGCAAGGTGCCGGTAGTATACCAGAAAATACCACAGTTTTGGTTTTCTCTTTTAA
Organism: Polyodon spathula; assembly: GCF_017654505.1. Lineage (NCBI taxonomy): Eukaryota > Metazoa > Chordata > Actinopteri > Acipenseriformes > Polyodontidae > Polyodon > Polyodon spathula. Next base: position 9,913,842 of record NC_054558.1, read on the forward strand.
TTTCCTTCCTAGCTCTCTGAATTTGTTTTGCAGGGATTTTGGTCTGTCTCTTCCAATGTTGTTTGTACCGATGTGGACGACTACTACTGTGTCGTCTCCTGTTTGTTCTAGGAGCCTGTCCACGTTCTCAGTGACGTGCATGACCGAGGCTCCCGGAAGGCAGCACACTGTTGTAGTAAGGGGGTCCAAACTGCGAATTGAACTTGCTGTGTTTCTCAATATGGAGTCCCCAACAATCATGACCTCCCTTCTTTTTGCTGTCTGGTCACCACTGTCAATAGGGTCCTGGATGTTGTTCCTTTCATTCTCTTGTTGTTGGATCTGCTCATCAAAATTCTGAAGTGACTCAAATTTGTTGGTTGTTTTGATTTCTGGTGGTTGTGTTTGAGGAAGTTTCTTTGTTTCCCTGCTTCTGCCTACCTGAACCCAGCTGTTCTGACCTTCTATCTCTCTGGTGGCTTTCAGTCTGTTATGGGTGATGTAGACTTCCATGAATTGTGGGTGTCCCAGTTCCTCAAGATCCTGTTGCTGTCGCACTTCTTCCAGCTCCATTTCTAGCATACTTACTAGTTTATGCACTTTGCGCACACTTGGTTTAGCTCCGCTGAGTTTTCTCGGATTTCCCACATCAAGCAGGTATCATAGATTATTGGCTTGAAGACCATGTTGAGAGTTGTTTTTTTTTTTTTTTTGAAGTTTAGTTTCTTCTGCAGCTGTCAACCTGCTTTCAAACTGCTTCTAAACTGCTCTGTACTTTTCCACGCCTGTACTTCTCCCACTCGCTGTCGTTTCCACACGCTGTCGCTGGGAAGACTGCCTTGTTTAACTGCGTTGTTCTGCTGTGCTGTTGGCTCCTCCCCTCACCCATGTCTCAGAACGGCGTTGAATTTGAATCAGCTGCTCCGAGTTTCAGCTTGTTTGTTATCAGAAAAACACATGCGGCTGTTTGACTTTGAGCTGCTGCTGTGTTTCCCCAATGTCCTGTGTTTTCTGATTAAAGCAATTCAAGATGCAATTTCTCCTTACTGCTTCTAAACTGCTCTGTACTTTTCCACGCTTGTACTTCTCCCACTCACTGTCGCTTCCACACGCTGTTGCTGGGAAGCTCAAGAGAGGTCACAAAGCATAGCACAGAAAGCTTTCACCGAATAACCGAAGTCAAACTCAGACCGGATGAAGCATATAACTGATTTTTTTTTAAATTAAAAAAAGGAATGAGCAGAGACTTTGTCATTATAGCTGTGAATTGATCCTGTCTCTGATTTTATCAACCTAGAAGTCAGTTATCTCCTTGTATACTCCATGCACCCAATAGTTATCGCTTAATTAGCGTATTGTTAGCAAGAGGTGTTGGGTTATCAAAGTTTAAGTACAATGCCTTATTTTGTTGGAATGAGGAGGAGTTCTGTTCTTATGTTAATTGATTGCAATGCACAAGGAGCCACTAGTATAACACTCAGGAGGTGCATTATCTCAGTAAATAACAGTAGCCATATTCTTCCCTGATTATAGTATAATTTCTGTTGTGTGGTATTTTAAATTCAGAGGACACATCAGCCTCCAAGATCAGCATTTTAATTGCTCACTGCACTTTGTACAGTGCAATATCTTAATTATAAGATTAAGGAATAGAACTTTAGCTTTTCAGGAAATTAATTAAAAGCAATTTGAGGAGTTAAATCTGAGGCATCGTGCTGCCAGCGATAGTGTGATTAAGGGTCTTGGAGTTAATGAGGTCTGTGTACACGCAATGTGGCTCCAAAAGTGAGGTCTGTTGCAGAGTGGAACTAGAGAATGGGGGTTTGAACACCTTTGAAGCAGCCAGAACGGTTCAGAGATAAAAACATAAAATATACAGATGCCATTTGCTTGATTGGCTAGTAGTGGGGATGTAATACAGCATAATTGTATATACAATTCCAAAATACAGCTCAGAAATGTACAACAACTTTAAAGACTTGATCATCTGTAAAACTGAAGAAACATCTACAAAAACACTTCAACAGAGTATTGAACAAGCCACTAGTCAGAATCTATCCAAGAAACGCTTCTATCATTGTATTCAGATTATATAGCATTACAACAAGGTTTTGTCGGAGGATTTCCCCTGGCCTCCCTTCCTCCATCTTGGGTTGTTGGTTGCCCTTGGCTTAGGATCCCAGGTTGTCAGCGTCAACAACTTTACTAGGGAGTTGGTTCCAGACCCTCACAATTCTCTGTGTAAAAAAGTGCCTCTTATTTTTTTATCTGAATGCCCCTTTGTCTAATCTCCATTTGTGACCCCTGGTCCTTGTTTCTTTTGGAAGCATGTCCAAAAGCTATACCTTATGATTACAAGACTTCAGAAGTGAAAACCCAGTTTGTGACGTAACCACGCACAACTTTCTACTATAACTACAGTGCCGAGAAAAAAAGTTTGTGAACCCCTTAGGATTTTCATATATTTCACATATTTCAAACCTAAAATGTTATTAAATCTTAATCTAAGTTCTAGTAATAGATATAGGTAACCTGATTAAACCAATAACACAAAAAACATGATACTTTTTCAACATTTATTTATCCACAAATGATTCAACATTCAATATCCAAGTGTGAAAAAGTATATGAATCTTTAGATTCAGTAACTGGTAGCACCCCCTTGAGCAGCAATGACTTCAGCAAAGCGTTTCTTGTAACTGTTGGTCAGTCTCTCACACGGTTTTGAGGAATTTTGGCCCATTCCTCCTTACAGAACTGCTTCAACTCGTTGACATTTGAGGGCTTCCTTGCATGGACAGCTCACTTCAGGTCCTGCCAGAACATTTTGATGGGGTTTAGGTCCGGACTTTGACTAGGCCATTCTAAAACGTGGAATTTCTTCTTCTGCAGCCATTCTTTTTTGATCTGTTTGTAAGTTTAAGATCATTGTCTTGCTGCATGACCCACTTTTGGTTCAGCTTCAGCTCACAGAAGGATGGCCTGACATTCTCCTCTAGAATCTTCTGATACAATACAGAACTCATGGTTGTGTCAATGATGGCACCACCACCATGATTGACGGTTGGGATGAGGTTCTTCTGTTCGAACACAGTGTTTGGTTTTTGCCAAATTGAGGCCAATTTTTCTCATTGAGGCCAAAAAGTTCTACATGTGACTCATCTGTCCAGAGAACATTGTTCCAGAAGTCTTGTGGATCATTTATGCACTCTTTGGCAAACTTCAGACAGGCAGCAATGTTCTTTTTAGAGAGCAGTGGTTTCCTCCTGGCTATCCTTCCATGAATACCATTCTTGTTCAGTCTTTTTCAGTCTAGCCAAGTCATGAACACTCACATTAGCCAAGGCGAGAGTGGCCTGCAGATCGTTGGATGTTACTCTGGGCTCTTTGTGACTTCCTTAATGATTTTCTGGTTTGTTCTTGGAGAGATTTTGGTAGGATGCCCGCTCCTGGGTAGAGTGACTGTGGTCTTGAACTTTCTCCATCTGTCTGCCAGTAGATTGGTGAAGCCCCAAATCCTTAGAAATGGTTTTGTAACCCTTTCTAGACTGATGATCATCAATAGCTATTTTTCTGAGGTCCTCATAGATTTCTTTTGATCTTGGCTTGATGTGTTTCCACACAACTGTATGGTAAAGTAAACACATTGCTTAACATAAACCCTATTGGATATTTAAGTTTTGCTATCATGGTAAAACTATGGAATTTCCATAATTATCATTGGGGTTCACAACATTTTTCTTGGCACTGTAAGGCCATATCAACACCTAACAATGCTTTATTATCTGCTGGAAGTAACCATGGCAAGGTTCTTTGACCAAATAGGAAAACAGAAGCAAACAGTACAAGCAGTTTAGACAGCTCCATTCATACAGTATAAGGGGTTTAGAGATCTCTATTCAAACAGTACCAGGAGTTCAGAGAGCTTCATTCATACAGTACGAGGGGTTCAGAGAGCTTCATTCAAACAGTACGAGGGGTTTAGAGACCTCCATTCATACAGTATGAGGGGTTTAGAGAGCTTCATTCATACAGTACGAGGGGTTTAGAGAGCTTCATTCAAACAGTATGAGGGGTTCAGAGAGTTCCATTGTTTTATTTTTAATTTTTATGTGACACCATTTATTCAGCGTTTCAAATTATTGCCATTTGACTCATAAAAAGTGCACTGTAGTTTGGTTATTTTATAAGAAATATTGTAAAAAATACTAAAGCTACTACAAATAATAAAAAATACCCATTTTGCAATAAATAAATAACGAAGCTGATTGGAAATCGCATAGCTGATTGCTTTAAGCCAAGACTTTTTTGTCCTGGAAAACTTTCTGGAAGGAGAATCCACTCACTAATTAACACATCATATCCAAGCTCCATGAAAACTCTGTGTGGCTTTCATTCATGTTGCTTCTTTTGTTTGGCCTCTCAGTCATGTGCAGCAAGGCCAAACAGACAGACGGTCATCTTTAGAGCCTGGAGGAAGGACTGCCCTCAGCCATGATTCCCTAAGGTTTCCTCCTACCAGCGAGGAGGGTTTTTTTCTTACCTGAGTGCCTAGCTGTTCTTATTTAGTTTCGGCAGGGTATGTGCGCTACCACTCCTGCTCCCACTACTACTGTACATATCTGTCTCCCCTGTCCTGGTATGACTGTCTCTCACATCCCTGTTATTCTGTCCTCTCACTCCTGTCCTCTGTCCTCTCTCCCCACTGCTCCCCTAACCCCTCTAACCTCATCCCTCTGCCTCCCCCCTCCCACCCTCTCCCCTCCCGCACTCTCTCTGGTGCCCTCTGGAACTGTCACTCTTTTGCTAACAAAGCTGATTTCACCTCTGCCTTTGCCTTCCACCTCTCTCTCTCTCGATTCCTTGCTCTCACTTAAACCTGTCTCTCTCCTCATAACATTAACTCCTGCTGCTTGTCCTCTCTCGACATCTTGTCCCATACTTTGCTTTTCACTGGATGGAGAGGTGGGACTGGTCTTCTCCTCTCTCCCTCCTTACTCTTTTCTGTCCCCTGACCTCTCCTCACTTTCTGTTAACACCTTTGAATTTCATACTGTCCAACTAACCTCTCCCTGTCAACCAGAGAGCTGCTAATTGTACTGTACCGATCCCCCTGGACCTCTGTAACAAGTGCCCGCCCCTGTGTATTATCTGTTATGTGTTGCGTGTGGTGTGTTAAATGTTGGTGTATAGTCATTGGTACACGGGATATAAACGGGTCTGTGTAACACGAGTGTTTAAAATGTATATTTGTATTTAGGCACGAGGATTGCACAGCACTTCACGTGCAAGTAAAATGTAATAATATGTGAGCACGGGGAATTGCACTTTATTAATTCACGTGCTGGGATTCAAGTGAATAATTAATTGGTAATTGAATCCCAGCACAATAGTATATATAGATGCACGTTGTCACATACGGGGGTTGGGTGTTCGGTGAGCGGAGAACGGGATTGGAGACGGAGGAAATAAGTAATAGTAATAATAATAACAAAGTATCCGCTCACCGTGTTTGTCAGTGTCTGTCCGTGCACCGTTTTGTTAAGTTCAGTCTGTTTTCGTTTGTCTATTTTATTTTGGCGTAGAGTGCCGTGTCCTGTGTTTTTCGTGTTTGTGTAAACCTTTTATTTTGTATTAAACCGGCGCCAACAGGCGTCTTCATCACTTCATTTCATCCGTCCTGTGTTTTGTGTATTTCATTACCTTTCCTGGTTCTGACGCCGCCCACTTCGGCCGTCTCTGTGACACGTGGTGTCCTGCGTGGGATTTAACAGCGCCTCCAAGCGTCAGACCAGGAGAGGTTTTTTTTTTTGTGTGGGAGAGAAAAAAAAAAAAAAAAAAACGGGGCGTCTTTGGATTACAAAAAAAAAAAAAGAAAGAAATGGGGAGAAGCAGGAAAGAGGATAAAGAGGTGAGGGACAGGGAGGAGGAGTGCCGCCTAAGGGCCAGACATCCCCGGCGATGTAACCAGTCCTTGCCGGGGTGCCTCCTCTGCAACCAGGACCATCTCTTTGCCAATTGTCCCTTCCGCTGCCCCTACCAGGAGGGAGAGGAGGAACTGCCGCAGGAGAGGAAGGTGAGGAGGTGGCAGAGAAGGGGAAAGGGGAAGAGGAAGGCAGAGGTCCCACCGCTGTCTCCACAGCAGCACCAGTCTCCTGCAAGGGAGGAAGAGCCGCACCAGTCCCCTGCAAGTGAGGGAGAGCCGCACCAGTCCCCTGTATCAAGGGGAGACTACACACCGCTCCCACCTCCACCACCAGGAGACTACACGCCGCTCCTACCTCCATGGGCAGGAGCAGAGCAGCAGGAGCTGCCTCTGCCTCCGCCACCTCCACCGGCAGGAGCAGAGCAGCAGGAGCTGCCTCTGCCTCCGCCACCTCCACCGGCAGGAGCAGAGCAGCAGGAGCTGCCTCTGCCTCCGCCACCTCCACCGGCAGGCGCAGAGCAGCAGGAGCTGCCTCTGCCTCAACCACCTCCACCGGCAGGCGCAGAGCAGCAGGAGCTGCCTCTGCCTCCGCCACCTCCACCGGCAGGGGGAGAGCAGCAGGAGCTGCCTCTGCCTCCGCCACCTCCACCGGCAGGGGGAGAGCAGCAGGAGCTGCCTCTGCCTCCGCCACCTCCACCGGCAGGAGGAGAGCAGCAGGAGCTGCCTCTGCCTCCGCCACCTCCACCGGCAGGAGCAGAGCAGCAGAGGCTGCCTCTGCCTCCGCCACTTCCACCAGCAGAGGGTGAATGCCTGCTGGGTCCCTGTCCACCAGCAGAGGGTGAATGCCTGCTGGGTCCCTGTCCACCAGCAGAGGGTGAATGCCTGCTGGTCTTTCAGAGGGTGAATGCCTGCTGCTGGTATCCTGCTTCCCCCACCAGCAGAGGGTGAATGCCTGCTGGTATCACTTCCCCCACCAGCAGAGGATGAATGCCTGCTGGAGCTTCCTCTGCCTCTGCCACCTCCATCAGGGGGAGAGGAGCAGGAGCTGCCTCTCCCTGCACCAGAAGGGCCAGGACTAGATGCTGGCGGTCCTCAGCAGCCCTTGCATAGGCTGCTGAGGGAAGCACGGGGAAGAACCTCCCGGCTGCAGTGGCCGAAAAGAGGGCCAACACCCGCACCCCAGCTTGTCCTGACTGCCTGCCTCGCTTCGCCCAGGGATGCCAGCCTCGCTTCGCCCAGGGATGCCAGCCTCGCTTCGCCCAAGGATGCCAGCCTCGCTTCGCCCAAGGATGCCAGCCTCGCTTCGCCCAAGGATGCCAGCCTCGCTTCGCCCAAGGATGCCAGCCTCGCTTCGCCCAAGGATGCCTCTGCATCGCCTGGGGTTGCCCGCCGCTCTGCATCGCCTGGGGTTGCCCGCCGCTCTGCATCGCCTGGGGTTGCCCGCCGCTCTGCATCGCCTGGGGTTGCCCGCCGCTCTGCATCGCCTGGGGTTGCCCGCCGCTCTGCATCGCCTGGGGTTGCCCGCCGCTCTGCATCGCCTGGGGTTGCCCGCCGCTCCGCATCACAGCCGGAAGTACTGTGGCCGGAACCCCACGAAGGGGAGCTGCCGGCCACGAAGAAGGGGGAGGAGGTCTGGAGACCACCAACCCCAGCAGCAGTTTCGCTGCCGGAGGAGGGGGAGGAGGTCTGGAGACCGCCAACCCCAGCAGCAGTTTCGCTGCCGGAGGAGGGGGAGGAGGTCTGGAGACCGCCAACCCCAGCAGCAGTTTCGCTGCCAGAGGAGGGGGAGGAGGTCTGGAGACCGCCAACCCCAGCAGCAGTTTCGCTGCCAGAGGAGGGGGAGGAGGTCTGGAGACCGCCAACCCCAGCAGCAGTTTCGCTGCCAGAGGAGGGGGAGGAGGTCTGGAGACCGCCAACCCCAGCAGCAGTTTCGCTGCCAGAGGAGGGGGAGGAGGTCTGGAGACCGCCAACCCCAGCAGCAGTTTCGCTGCCAGAGGAGGGGGAGGAGGTCTGGAGACCGCCAACCCCAGCAGCAGTTTCGCTGCCGGAGGAGGTCTGGAGACCGCCAACCCCAGCAGCAGTTTCGCTGCCGGAGGAGGGGGAGGAGGTCTGGAGACCGCCAACCCCAGCAGCAGTTTCTCTGCCGGAGATCGTGGGGGAGGTCCGGAGACCTGCTCCCTCTGCAGTTTCTTCCCTGCAGGAAGAACGGTGGTTGAAGCCCCACCAAGGGGAGCTGCCGGCGCCGAAGGAGGGGGAAGGTCAGGAGACCACACCCCAAGCAGCCTTTCCGCTGCTAGGACTACCCTGGCAGGAGAATGCTACCCTGCTGACAGCATTACGACCTGTGGGCCCCTGGAAGCCTCTGGTCCTGGCCAAGGACTTTGGGCGGGACTTTTGGGCTTTTAAGGGGGGAGGTGGCCATTGAGGCCATGTGTGCTTTGCACAGGAGGGGGTATATGTAACAAAGTGCCCGCCCCTGTGTATTATCTGTTATGTGTTGCGTGTGGTGTGTTTTTAAATGTTGGTGTATAGACATTGGTACACGGGATATAAACGGGTCTGTGTAACACGAGTGTTTAAAAATGTATATGTGTATTTAGGCACGAGGATTGCACAGCACTTCACGTGCAAGTAAAATGTAATAATATGTGAGCACGGGGAATTGCACTTTATTAATTCACGTGCTGGGATTCAAGTGAATAATTAATTGGTAATTGAATCCCAGCACAATAGTATATATAGATGCACGTTGTCACATACTGGGGTTGGGTGTTCGGTGAGCGGAGAACGGGATTGGAGACGGAGGAAATAAGTAAAGTAATAATAATAACAAAGTATCTGCTCACCGTGTTTGTCAGTGTCTGTCCGTGCACCGTTTTGTTAAGTTTAGTCTGTTTTTGTTTGTCTATTTATTTTGGCGTAGAGTGCCGTGTCCTGTGTTTTTCGTGTTTGTTAAACCTTTTATTTTGTATTAAACCGGCGCCAACAGGCGTCTTCATCATTTCATTTCATCCGTCCTGTGTTTTGTGTATTGCATTACTTTTCCTGGTTCTGACGCCGCCCACTTCGGCCGTCTCTGTGACAACCTCTCACTCACTTTCTCGTTGAACTATCTCCTCTCCTCCCTCCCCTCTGTCTACCCCCACTGTCCTGTTAGATGATTTCAATATCCATCTCTCCAACCCCACCCACTCTGCCGGATTCCTTCCTCTCCTTCACTCCTTCAACTTCTCTCTCACTCTATCACCTACTACACACAGAGCTGGCCGCCAACTGGGCCTCAACTTCTGCTGTGTTGCTGTGTTGCTGCACTGCTGTGTTGCTGTATCACTGTGCTTCTGCATTGCTGTGCTGCTGTGTGGCTGTGCTGTGTAATGTCTGTGAGTTTTGTGTAGACCTTTTGTTTTGGGCCTTGTGATTTTTGTTTGTTAATGTGCTTGTTTAGTGTTTGTATCTGTGTTATTAAATATGCGTGATAGCGCTTCATTGCAGCTACTTGCTTCTGAGTCTCTCTTGGTACCCGTTACCCCATTATGCCATCACAGTCGTGCATGAGAGAGTGTAGCAGGGCAGCAGGAGAGAGCCCTGCACATTATTAAAAAGGGGGCAACACAAAGCCCTGCTATAAAAATGTTTTTATATAAGAACATAAGAACATAAGAAAGTTTACAAACGAGAGGAGGCCATTCGGCCCATCTTGCTCGTTTGGTTGTTAGTAGCTTATTGATCCCAGAATCTCATCAAGCAACTTCTTGAAGGATCCCAGGGTGTCAGCTTCAACAATATTACTGGGGAGTTGATTCCAGACCCTCACAATTCTCTGTGTGAAAAAGTGCCTCCTATTTTCTGTTCTGAATGCCCCTTTGTCTAATCTCCATTTGTGATCCCTGGTCCTTGTTTCTTTATTCAGGCTGAAAAAGTCCCTTGGGTTGACACTGTCAATACCTTTTAGAATTTTGAATGCTTGAATTAGGTCGCCACGTAGTCTTCTTTGTTCAAGACTGAACAGATTCAATTCTTTTAGCCTGTCTGCATATGACATGCCTTTTAAGCCCGGAATAATTCTGGTTGCTCTTCTTTGCACTCTTTCTAGAGCAGCAATATCTTTTTTATAGCAAGGTGACCAGAACTGCTCACAATATTCAAGATGAGGTCTTACTAGTGCATTGTACAGTTTTAACATTACTTCCCTTGATTTAAATTCAACACTTTTCACAATGTATCTGAGCACAATGTACCAGAATCTAAATCATTAATGTAGATTAGGAATAGCAGAGGACCTAATACTAATCCCTGTGGTACACCGCTGGTTACCACACTCCATTCTGAGGTTTTTCCTCTAATCAGTACTTTCTGTTTTCTACATGTTAACCACTCCCTAATCCATGTACATGTGTTTCCTTGAATTCCAACTGCGTTCAGTTTGAGAATTAATCTTTTGTGCGGGACTTTGTCAAAAGCTTTCTGGAAATCCAAATAAACCATGTCATATGCTTTGCAATTATCCATTATCGATGTTGCATCCTCAAAAAAATCAAGCAAGTTAGTTAGACACAATCTCCCTTTCCTAAAACCATGTTGACTGTCTCCCAGGACCCTGTTACCATAAAGGTAATTTTCCATTTTGGATCTTATTATAGTTTCCATAAGTTTGCATATAATAGAAGTCAGGCTTTCTGGTCTGTAGTTACCTGGTTCAGTTTTGTTTCCCTTTTTGTGGATCGGTATTACGTTTGCAATTTTCCAGTCTGTCGGTACCACCCCTGTGTCAAGAGACTGCTGCATGATCTTGGTTAGTGGTTTGTAAATTACTTATATGTGGAGGATGAGCGAGGTGCCGTCTGCCACGTTATTGTTTTGTTTTGATTTTGTATTTATTTAAGAATGGGGTACTCCCCGCCCCTGTGCATATTTTGTATTTACTTTTTGATTTATGATTTAGTGTATTTGTATATGAGGCGAAGCGTTTGTTTTTGTGTATTTAAATGTGTTCTGGCATGGGCGAGGTTGGCAGGTCGTCCTCTGTCAGTAGTTAAAAAACTTGTGCAGAAGGTGACCACCTGCATAAAACCCTGCAGTTTTCCCTGCTTGAGGTGGGGGTTTAGAGGAGGAACGGGAGTGCGAGAGGAGAGAGCAATTTAAAATAAAACAAACGTATAGGATCAGTGAAGGCGATTCCCCAGCCTGACCTGTGTTTTTGTGTTTGTGATTTTGTTTTTGTTGATCTTTTTGTTTTGCTCTGTGAGCAGGGTTTTCTCTTTAAATATTTATTTTATTTTTGTTATTTAAAATAAACCGGCATAAGCACCATTTCCACCATATCTGCAGTGCCTGTGTTTCTTCCTGCATTCTGTCCTGATGTCACCACATGCCATCCTGACACAGGGAGTTTAAAGTTTCTCAGACAACACCAAAGCATATAAAACATATGAAGGGATCATATGTTTAGCCCAAGGTCACAGTCATTAAAAAAGAAAGCGCATGCTCTCTTGAGGTAACCTACCCTGCACAATAGATTAACTTTTTTCCTAATTGAATATCTGGGCTGCTGGGAAAGTTTGAAGACGGCCAAGGATTTCATTAAAATGAAAATGTTCTCATTTCTCCTCTTGTGAGAGGTATTACTCATGTTGTCAGCTTGCCTCTGTTGCTGGGTGCTGTTGCTTAGTGTAAATTGCTGTGAAATATGAAGTTGTAATAACATTTATTTCATCCCCATCAAGTGCCACATTATTCTTCCCACAGCCTGTTTCAAAGGTTCCATTCCAGTGACTCATTCATTCCTGTCCCCCCCATCGTCTCCCCTCGCTCCTGAGACAGTACCTGCTCTCAGACTATTTGTGTTTATTTTTATTGTGCCTAGGAGGTGATGGTTGACTTTTTTCAATTGACAGTGAGCAATGTGAGAGATGACTGTTTACCCTAATGTGATACTACAAACGTCTGGATACAATGGCTGTCTATCTACTGACAACAGCAAAAGAAAAATACATTGACTGTTTTAAAACTGCTTTGCTGAGTGGTCAATAATAGAGGAAATGGCTGTCATAACTGTGCATTTCTAATTTTGTCACAGCAACAAAGTACGAGACAAAATCATTATAAACTATAGCACATTACCCTTACTATCCAAAATGCTAATATACTCATATTGTCCACTAAGCGCAGGACCTGGAGTCCTCAACACCCAACTATAGAAGATAACTTCATCTTTCAGGGATCTTGGCTGACCTTAAAACCACAATGAAGTTACATTCACTAACTACTGTGGCTATGCCGTCCTCACCTTAAAAATCCTTATGAAAGTTTACCACACTATGTGGTAAGGTTTCTAAAGTGTTGTGGCTGTCACAAACTAGTTGCAAACGAGTCGGAAGTCTTGGGTGAAATGTACTAGACAGGCGCAATACTATTTGCAACTTTTTAGAGAATGCTTTCCGGCTGCAGTCTCTGGTTGTGGTTCAAGCGTAGATGAATATGTAATTATGGGCATTCCTGCAAAAATTCGAAAATAGGGGGTGAAGATAATGGAAATGAGGGTTCTCAAACATTATAACGACATGTATGAAAGCTGCAGACAATTGTGACACTTACAATGCATGTGCTCAATGCATTTTTTAGGCGAATAGGCAAATATTTTTTCCTAAAAGCAGGGTGTACTTACAAGCCTTGAAAACAAATTTTTATGCCATTTCTGGTTTCCCCAACAAGTTGCTGGTCCCTTGAAATTCGTATTACTGAGAACTGACTGTCCTCCTGTAGGTATGGTAACTTGTCAGTGCGGCACCGTGATCTATTTTGTGTTCATTGTCTAGGTTGCCCAGTTAATAATAATAATAATAATAATAATAATAATAATAATAATAATAATAATAATAATAATAACAAATGTATATTTTTTTATAATGTAATGTGTAGCCTACCCAAAACACAATAGTGTTATTTCACTGTAATGATTTATACATTTAAAATACATTGAGCAATATAAATGTATGTGTGTGCGATTTTTTATTTTTATTTTTTAAACGTGACACCTCCTAATGTTAAGCAAACATATCTGGTTTAGCGCGGGGCTACTGCTGATTACTGATATACTACTGATGATTAGGAAAAGCTATTTGATAGAAACATATTTTTTATTTGGTGCGAAGGTGGGGACCCCACTACAGATTCAGATGGGATTAAACTGCCTTTCATATATATATATATATATATATATATATATATATATATATATATATATATATATATATATACAGTAATAAAATAGGTACAATAAATTATTTGCACTGTATTTTTCCATTATATTTTTGCACTATTTTCACATTGTATTTTCACACTGTATTTTTGCACTCTATTCTTGCACTGTATTCTTGCATTGTATTCTTGGACTATATTTTTGCACTGTATTCTTGCACTGTATTTTTGTATTGTATTTTTGCACTGTATTTTTGATCATTTGATGACTGTATGCTTGAGCATACCTTGATATTCTTTACAATGCTTACCAATGCTTTACCATGTTTTTCATTAGGCTTTATTACACATTGCTATACATTTCCAATGGTAAACTTCTATGAGGAGAATTCCATGACGTGATGCTGTAGGTCTTGGCTTGGCAGTCTTTCATTGCTGCATGGCTGCGCAACCACATAGGACTGTATTCTCTTCAATACCTCCCATGTTCTCTGGTCTACTTGATTTAAGCAAATTAAATGCTGTTTAAAATGCCATCACATTGTAGAGGTGTGCTTTAAAGCTTGCAAGAGGCTGAGCAGACCCAGCCATATGCCTCCTGATGAAATTATTTTTCCACTTCACTGCACTTAACACAGAAGCCCTTTTTTCCCTCTGAATCCTTTATTTACCTAAATGACACCTTGAATATAAAACAATAATGAAAAGATGTAATTGGCAGTCTTTTATTGCACACTGAAAACAAATTGTTTATGAATGATAAACATTTGCACTGTCCACGGGAACAAACAGCATTGCTTACAAAAGGCAATGGGAGAAGGATGCATCGGAAATCAATCTGAGGAATTTAACAGAAAAATTGACAGGGGAATTTATTCTTTCCAAACCTGCTGTGAATTCATTTAGTTCCACCATCTGGTTAGTGCTGGGAGGTTGCTATAATTATTCGTAATTATTTCTTTTTTTATTCTTCTTTTTCCTCTTCTTCTGTTCTTCCCATGAGTAAAGCTTAATGGCTTGTGTAGAAATGAATTGTTTATCCCTGGAACTGCTGAAAACACTCATCCCTGTCGATACATGCTTCTACTCTGCTATCTAGATAAAGAACGTGATTGTGAGGCGAGAGTGTATTAATGGAATGTCCAGACAGTAATTTATGTGTAAAGAAATAAATTGATTTATTATTATTTCCTCTACACAAATAAAACAAATAACAAGAAAACAAAACGGCATGAGGGAGGGGGTGCTGGAGCCTCCCCTCATAAAGATAACTTTTGTCATGGTCACGAGATCTTGGTAAGGGAAGTTCCGAGTTGGTTTGATGCCTTCTACTGTTGGGAGGCTGAATCACAGACTGAAACCCCTTTGACTCATCACATATCCCACCCCTGAGAGTGGAGCCGAAGGAACACTCGGAAACCGCTAACTCTTCCTTTTTCCCTCCCTCCAGGGAAAAAAAAATCAGCATTTTGATGTAACTTACCCGCACGATGCCTTATTTGAAAGGCGAAGGGTTGGAGCGCCTTCATCGTGTCTAACCACTTTAAAGAAGCGTGATCTGTGATGAGTACAAAGGGTCATTCCAGAAGATAGGCATTCTTTCTCCACTACCGAATACCTCTGTTCTCTGGGCAGTAACTTGCGACTGATGTATAATATCGGGTGTTCTATACCATCTCTCTCCTGGGACAGAACCGCCCCCAGACCAGTCTGTGATGCACTGTCTGCAAGATGAACTCTCGGCTTGCTAATTCTGGGGTCTGACTCAAATTAGTTTTAATAGATTCAAAGGCCATCTGACACTCTGCACTCCACTTAATTTTATTTGGAGCGTTCTTTTTAGTGAGATCAGTGAGAGGGGTTGCTATAGTGGAAAAGTGTGGAATAAAGCAGCGGTAATAACCAGCCAACCCTAACAGTGATCTCACCTGGGTTTTCGTGGTAGGTACCAGTGAATCCAATCCAATCCTGGACTTTTGAAACCAGTGGTTTCACTCTACCCTTACCCATTATGAAACCTAAATATTTAGTTTCTTCTTTTCCAATAGCACACTTTGCCATGTTCACTGTGAGCCCCGCCTTCCTCAGAGACTGTAAGACGGCTTCTAATCTATTCAAATCTTCTCTCCAGGAAGAACTATAAATGACTACATCATCGATATATGCAGCTGTGTACTCTCGATGAGGTTGTAATACCCTGCCCATTAGTCTCTGAAAAGTAGCAGGGGCTCCATGAAATCCGAATGGCATAGTACAAAATTGAAAAAGACCCTCTGGGGTTTAAAATGTAATTTTCTCACGAGAGGCTTTCGTTAATGTAATCTGCCAATATCCTTTCATCAGATCCAGAGTTGAAATAAACCGAGCTTGCCCCAGCTTGTCTAAGAGTTCATTTACTCGAGGCATGGGCTATGCATCAAACTTGGAGATAGCATTCACCCTCCTAAAATCGATACATAATCGTAGTGACCCATCTGGCTTGTCTATTGGTACAATTGGGCTACACCACTCGCTTCGGGAAGGTTCAATTACTCCAAGTTTCAACATACACTCCACCTCCCTCCGAACATAATCTCTCCGACTCTCTGGAATGCGATACGGTCTCTGTCTAACTCTTAGACCCGACGGAGTGATAATAGCATGTTCGATCAAATGCGTTCTTCCAGGCACGTTAGAAAACACATCACTGAACATATTAATTAGATTGCTTACCTCTTCACGCTGATCAGGAGTTAATTGTTCCCCCATAGGGACCTCAATTGCTGACTCTGGCTCAATTGAGGGTACAAAGTCCTCTCCCTCCTGTGCAGGAGATATAAAATGGATTTCCCATTCTTTCCACGGATCCTTGACCCTGCCATTTAGCAAACAACTTAGATTCCGATGAGGGCAGCAATAACAACACTTTGTCTCCAGGTCGAAAATTCCTAATTCTTGCCTTTTTATTGTAGCTTTGTTGCTGCTTCTGCTGTGCCGCTTTAAGATTGTCATGTGCCAATCGACCAACTAATTCTAAGCGATCGCGTAACTGCAACACATATTTTACTACATTTTTAGACTCCTTTAACTGTTCTTCCCAGCCTTCTCTTATGAGATCCAAGATACCCCGTGGCTGCCGACCGTACAAGAGCTCAAATGGGGAAAACCCCGTTGAGGATTGTGGTACCTCACAAACTGCAAAGAGCAAATAGGGAAGCAGTTTGGCCCAATTGTGTTTTTCTTGATCTACAAAGCGGCACAACATATTTTTCAAAGTCTGATTAAATCGTTCAACAAGCCCATCCATTTGAGAATGAAAAACTGAGGTTCTAATTGAAAGGCTTTTCAATAATTTGTATAGTTGCTGAATACAGCCCGACATAAAATTAGTACCCTGATCAGTGAGAATTTCCTTCGGGATTCCCGCCCTAGAGAATATTTTTACCAATTTGGTTGCTACAACTTCTACATTCATAGAGCGTAAAGGAACAGCTTCTGGATATCGTGTTGCATAGTCCACTACTACCAAAATATACCAATATCCTGACTCTGCTCCCTCCAGAGAGCCTACTAAATCTACACCAATCCTTTCAAATGGTACCCCAATAATTGGCAGTGGAACCAGAGGTGCGGGGTGAACTGACTTAGGGGCAGCTAATTGACATTCAGGACACTCCGATACATACTTCCGCACAAGACCATAAACTCCAGGCCAATAAAACCAGGCCAGAATTCGTTCCTGAGTCTTTTCAGTTCCTAAATGACCTGAAAATGGAATATCATGTGCCATTCTCATGACTTCTGACTGAAAAGGCCCAGGAACCAATAACTGTTTTACGAGCTGTCCCGTCCCGGGAGCCCAGGTTATTCTATATAATAAGTGCCCAGATATAGAAAAATGCGGAAATACCACTGGTTGTCCTTCTTGCATATCCTTCCCCTCAATATATCTAACCTGTTTCCAAGCATATTGTAACGTGGGATCATTTTGTTGTTCATATCCCAAGTCAATATCTCGGTCCCAATGGTTAGGTACACCGAGAGGAGTGTCTTTTATTACATGACCTTCCACCTCAGTAACCTTGCATTCTCAGTTACATTGAATACCTACTCCCTTTCCCTACCGTTTCAGTGATTGGTCTGACTTTTGCGTCAGACCCCTCCCCTTGTTGCCTTAGAGTTCCCTCATATTTTTCCACCCGACGCTCTCTTCTTGTTTTTCTTGGGTGGATTTTAGGCTTAAACAGGTCGGATTGCAACGGAAAAATCTCGCCAATTGTTTTCTTCTGTTGCTTTGATTGTCCCCTAGTAGAAACTAAGACCATTTCCCGACCTAAAATACGATAAAAAAAAACGGCCAGTCTCTTCCCAGGAGAACAGGGTATGGTAAACATTGCGCTACAGCCACTTTAACGCAAGCTGAATAATCACCTACAGTAAGTCTAACTTTAGTGGTGGGATAAACCCGAGTTTCTCCATGAATACAGGAGATAGCCACTTTACCCTGTGGCTCCCAGGCTACCCCATCCAAGAGAGCTTGCCAAATCAATGTTTGTGCACACCCAGCCCGCAAATGCGTAAGTACTCTTCGCACCAACCTGTACTCTTAACTGATAAGGGCCCTCCTGACATTCTCCACTGTTCTTACCTGTTATTGCTGACCAAGATCTTTTCGCCAGGTCCACCTCCATTACCTGACAATTCCTGGCAATATGTCCAGGCTCATTACAACGGTAACACACTGGGATAGGAGGCAACAACGGAGTTGATCTGTCCTGCGAGTCAATGACCGGCAGGTTAGGTGATTTTTCTGTCACCCAGGATAGGGCTAACCTCTGCCTCCATGGTCTGAAGGTCTGGTTACCCCCTCTGGGCTTCATTGGCTAGTTGGTCCAAGTTAGTTTAGGGGCAGGAGTGGGGTCTGAGCCGGTGCCTTTGTTCGTGTCTTCATATGCCTCCGCCAGGAGGATGGCATCCTCGAGAGTGGTAGGTCAGTTCCTCTTAATTCACTCTTGATTTTCTGGTGGTAGTATAGATGCGAACTGTTCTACAACTATCTTCTGCACCAGTTCTTGGGGTGTATGTTCTTCTGGCCGCAGCCAACGGGTGCACTGATCCATAAGATATTGTCCTGCAACCCGGGGCCGCATCCCCTTGGACAGCTGGTATTCCCGAAAACGTCGCTGGTATGTTTCCTCTGTGATCCCGAGGCGTGAGAGAATGGCTTCTTTTACCTTATTGTAATTCCTGCATCCATGGCCGTCAGGGCTCGATAAGCTGCCTGAGCTTCCCCTGTCAAGCAAGGTGCTAATTTCATGGCCCAATGTTCCTTAGGCCACTCTGCGGCCTCCGCCACTCTCTCAAAGGTAACCAAGAAAGCCTCGAGATCATCTTCCGGAGTCATCTTCTGCAGCTTTGGCTGTGCTGCAAACATCTGGGCAACCGCTATCTCTGATGTTGATGGAGATGTTGTTAGTTTCTTCACCAGCTGTCCAAAGAACTGGGCGAGCTGTTGCTGGCGTCGTGTCTCTCTTTCCTCTAGCTTCTCCTCTTGCTCCCTAAACATTGCCAAAACTGTAGCTGGATCCATTTTCACTTCTGACACCACATGTGAGGCGAGAGTGTATTAATGGAATGTCCAGGCAGTAATTGATGTGTAAAGAAATAAATTGATTTATTATTATTTGCTCTACACAATAAAACAAATAACAAAGAAAACAAAACGGTGTGAGGGAGGGGGTGCTGGAGTAATAATCACAAAGAAAGGTAGTGAAAATGTCCTTAATCATCTTCTCGGTGTCCCTGGACATAAACCAAAGAAAGACAAAAAAAATATTAATAAAAATTTCAAAAACCCCGCTGTTAAATCTTGTCTCTCCCTCCGCCCGTTACTCCGCCTATTTTACCTTCGGACCAACCCTGAACACAGTAGTACGTTCCCTTTAGTATGCACCGTCCCGCCTCTGTAATCAGTGGAACACCAATCCCCAACTGACAAGCGTCCTTATCATTCACTTGACTCCAGTGGCTGGAATTTACATACTCGTACCCCTCACCAAGGTGCCGCCCCTCATAAAGATAACTTTCCTCATGGTCACGAGATCTTGGTAAGGAAAGTCCCGAGTTGGTTTGATGCCTTCTACTGTCGGGAGGCTGAATCACAGACTGAAACCCCTTTGACTCATCACAGTGATATGCAAATTAAACTGCTCACAGCTGACGATCCGACCTACAACTGAGCATCAGCCACCCTCAAATGTCACAGCAAGCGCCTGTAGTCAGAAATCGAGTCCAGCCACCACATACAGTTTCTACTTTTGATATTTGTGCATCATTAAGGGCTAGATTCTCAAAGCTATTTTCCAAGCTCATTTTATTATTTATTTATTTATTTATTTTTCTGAAAAATACAGTCATACACACTCTCTGCACTGCCCCGTGGTCACAGTCATACCTACGCTCTGCACCGCCCTGAGGTCACAGTCATACACACGCTCTGCAGTGCCCCACGGTCACAGATACCCATACGCTCTGCACTGCCCCACGGTCACAGTCATACATACGCTCTGCACTGCCCCACGGTCACAGTCATACACACGCTCTGCAGTGCCCCGCGGTCACAGATACCCATACGCTCTGCACTGCCCACCGTCACAGTCATACATACGCTCTGCACCGCCCCATGGTCACAGACACCCATACGCTCTGCACCACTCTGAGTCACAGATACCCATATGCTCTGCACCGCCCTGTGGTCACAGACTCGCCCTACTTTAAAAGCCTTGGTTGGTCCCCTTCGTAATCTCCCCCTGTCCCATTCAAATGCAAAAAAACTTAATTCTGCTTCCTCCAAATCCAGAATCACTCAGTCACTAATCCAAGGCGAGATGACAAAGAATTAATCCCCGGCTCCATCCCAGCTCCATTCCCCATCTTCAGGATTATCCCCATCGGAATATCGACCTGCAAAATCTCATCTTTCTAGACATCAGAATGTAAGTTCCTCCGTGGGTGTTTGCCTGTTTGCAAGCAGCTGCAACACACAACAGGAGATGCGCTGCTTGGCAACCAGTTGAGCAGGAAGGCTTGCCCAATGCCCGGGGAGCCTGCATACAGCTAAAAAACATCTGTGCCACAGCTTGGGCGATTGTACCGCCATGCCTACAAAGACAGGCACTGAGCAAAAGCTTGGTTTATTTACATCAAGGAGAGCATCCGCTCCAGAGCAAAATGACAACTGCACGAAACCATTGCACTCCAAGATGCTGTCTGTGAAGGTGCTGCCCAGCCACGACCGTCGGAAAGATTCAGAGTCACCAGGATACCAGAGAGCAACTTTGGGAGCAACAGCAGTAGTTTAGTTCAGGGGATTTGATCCCAAACCAGTATAGGAGGGTTAGTTTGTGTAGTAGGTTCCTGGAGCAGGACATCTAGCGCTCGCTGTGTTTGGCAAACTTTTATTTATTCGTTTTGTTTTGTTTTATTTATTAAATCCGGTGGTAGGATACCATTGTTAGTACCCTAGTGTTGGGCCTGTTAAATTTGTGCGTCTGTGCCGCGTGTCATCACCCACTGCTCATTATTATTCAGTGACAACCGACACAGGTAACACCCCCTGTTACACTATCTTTACCCTAACTGTAATCGCTACCCAAACCCTTCTATTCATTTTATTATGGTAGGTGTGGCAGGTTAGCATCACGACCCAAATCTGTTACCGCCAGGAAAGAGAGACTCAGTCAAGAAGCTGCAGTGAAGCGCTGTTGCACAAGTTTAATTCACAAACAAACACACAGGAACAAACAAACTGGCACAAGTGCCAAAATAAAGTTTGAAACAAAATATTAAACAGTTTTAGGCTGGGCATTAGTCTTCACTACAAATTTGCAAAAAAACACATTTTCACACAGTTACACTCACCCAACTCCCTCCCCTACACAAGAGATTTCTGCTCCTTGTATACAGGTGATTATTCTCCAATTAGCACTCATTTACCTATTAACCCCACCCCTGTGAAACTTACATTCCCACACACATTATTTACACAAGCACGGCCTTTGCCCTGTCATTGTAAGCTTATCATTCTTCTAATACCATTTTAGCTGCCCTTGAGCTACCATCATTATTTGGTAGGAGCTGTCAGAAACCTGCCTTCAGATAATCGAAACCCAAAGATAGTGAGTCAGTCTGCCACCAGCACTTCCTATTCAAAGCTTTCACTGTGCAGAGTGCCTATGTACGTTCCTTTGTCACATTTTACCCAGCTCTTGTTAAAAAGTTGACCCCAGTATCTTTGGAAGTTGCTGTCCAGTTTGATTCATATCAGCAAGTCTCTGCAGTCTAGCGAGGCCTGGGTATTCTTTTGAAGTCCTCAACAGGCTCAGAATTAGGAAAGCCATTCTATTTGTATATTAGCTATTTCTGTTGACTATCTGCAACCTCTATTCATAAGCCAATTAAGCAGAAAATCTGTTTTGGGAGAAATTTACAGGCTCTTTAGACAAAAAAAGCACTCTGCGTAGTATAGATCTGCGAAGGTTGAACCGTAATTGCAGACAAAAGTAATTCAAAATGTAGTAGATTAATGATCTTGTTTTCCTTGGTACCTTGCAGAGCGTTAAAGTCAGCATCTTCATATGTTATGCATGATACCAAAGTAAACAAATAAACAAATGCTGTTTGATATTATCCGTCAACAATTAACAGCTAATAAGCAGCAGGATCTTAATTACTGTGACTGTCACAGCAGAGTGATTAGGGTGACCACCTGTTCCTAATTGGACGGGACAGTCTCTAAATGTAATGATACAGTTCTGGTCCAGGACTAAATTAATTTTTCCCAGATTCCTAGACATAGTGCTATCTTACAGTTTAGAGCCGGTCAAACCATAGCATATCTGTTTGGAGCAAAGTCCCACCCTGCCGCATCATTTTGCATTACACAGCCCCAGAATGATTGA
Source organism: Polyodon spathula (assembly GCF_017654505.1). Taxonomy (NCBI): domain Eukaryota; kingdom Metazoa; phylum Chordata; class Actinopteri; order Acipenseriformes; family Polyodontidae; genus Polyodon; species Polyodon spathula. Next base: position 9,935,883 of record NC_054558.1, read on the forward strand.
CACATTTGATAGCCAATCTAAAGATATATTGTCCCTGTAACAGGGTGAGGAGCCCTGTATAGTATTGTTTATTTATTTTTAGAACAGGGTTTCCCCCTCTGCCAATGTGTTATTTTGTCTTTGTGTGTTATGATTTATTATGTATTTAAATGATGACAAAAGCCGTGGTTATTGTTTTTGTATTTATTTATTTATAAAGACAACGACGAATAGCTGAGCGTGTTGTTATTGTTGATTTAAATGAATGTTGTGTTATTTGAAAATACGATGTTTTCTTTGTTATTGTTTGGTTTGGATGTGGTCTGCCAGATGCAATAGTCATATGTGCCAGACATCTCGTGAGAATGTGGCTGGTGCCTTTATTGAATTATTGTTTAAGTGTTTGTAACTATTTTGTTAAAGTCACCTGTTATAAAAGCTCTCGGCACTCAGGGTGGGTGTTTGGAGGAGTGAGAGCGAGAGATAAAAGTAAAAATAAAAGAAAGAAAAACGGAACTTAAAGGGACCATGAAGGCTACTGCCCAGCCTGACCTTAGGTTTAGTGGCTATTGTGTTCGATACGCACGCCGCGTCATTTTCACTGAGGTACTGCCTGTGTTTTGGTTCCTGCATCGGGCCTGAATTCAACACAATGCCATCTTGTCACAGTCCCACTAGCATGTGACTGGGTACACTCACATCACATGCTCCCAACAAACACACACTCATCTGCTTTGGGTTTGGCAACAGAAAACAAAATACAAGTCGTAGAATATTTTAATTTCAGTGATTTCGTTGTTGATGCGAGTCTAAAAGTTGAAGTAACACTGATAGTGATGCGTCAGTAAAGGAAGGAGTGTCCTATAAGACCTACTCCACCAAAGAAAAAAAAGTAAGCACCTGTGCAAATTCAGAGAGGGTTAGGTTGTCAGGTCATACATGTCAGATTAGGAACAGTGCAAATGATTCAACAAGGTTTTTATACATTGTGTAGAAAAGATTTGAGAATTGGAAACTGAGGTTAAAACGATATTAAGAAACACCAACGTTAATATTTCATTTTCAAATACTGTTATTAAATATACAGTATAAAATATGAAAATATACAATACCCACCCCCCCTTACAAGCAAATAGCAGTGGTCCCATTTTTGCATTTTGAAAAGGTAGTCACCCTAATTAGAATGCGTTCTGTAGCCTGAAGTCTAAGACATCAATGCCTCCATGCCAGGTGCCACTGGCCTTTCTACTGGATTGATGACCCATTTTTCTTCTCCACTAAGTGCGCTCTCCTCTGGCAGCCGGCAAAGAGCTTCATTTATCAACGTCTTGCCATCACCCACAGCAGTGTGGTGTTTGCTGTTGCTATGATTTAATACTTTGAAAACATTTTAGTCATGCTGTGCCAGACCACACGTTTCCAAGCTGTGTACCAGGTGGAGTTCTTAACTAGTCGAATGTTAAAAGGACTATGACAGAAGACAATAGGTGAACCTCTGACATTTTATGAACCCATGGAAACGTTTTTTTTTTTAAATGAATATACTGCAGATATATGAATGGATGTGTGGGTTCTCTCTTAAAAAGTGCTTGACTTCAACCCCTAAGATAACCCTTGTTCTTGTGCGCACTTAACAAGACTGCCCACGAAGAGCTGGGCTTGAAAGACTCCTCCAGTCTCAAGTGTGAAGGCATTTTCTAAATGTTCTTTCTCATTTCCAGTGAAATGCATGGGTGCACATGGGTGTATAATTGTGTGTCATTTATTAAAAAATATTTAAAAACACTGGATGGATGAACCCAGGTTTACAAATGTTCTAACTAAGTAATTTAAATGCATATCCCAGTCCTTAATTATTCGGTAACCCCCTGACTAACCTATCCTGTGTCGTTGTGGATTGCAGGTACATTTTTATTACTGTCTGCTTTGAGAAACTACACTCCCCACTCGCAACTGTGATTGGCAGTGTCAGGAGTATTCTCAGTGAAATAAATGCATTTGGAAACACTGAGGTCATATTGTTTTTGCAATTGTATTCCAATAAATTTTAAGGGTTCAATCCAGATTCTTCTGGAAAGCGCTCTTAACTCATCACGTTAATTCCAGCACGTTTATGTCTTTTGACTTTGCATTTGTCAGTGCCTTTTCAAGAATGCTGCACTGATGGTGTAATTTTTCTGTGCTCATTTCAGACAATTGGGAGATATTGTACTGAATTTTGAATAAGTTACTCTGTTTCTGAAGCTGTGAAAACCATTCCTCACCCGATTGCTTAGTTTCTGACGAGATTGGATTTGTCCTTCAGGTGGAAAGCAAGCTTCAGTGTGGAGTTCCTCAGCCAATTCCTTAGTCAGAGCCCCTGCAAAACCCTTGTCTGATGGATAATTCTCGAGACACATCTTCGTTGTTTCCAGCTGCACAATTGCTTGAGAGAGTTCGCAGTTAGCTGCCTGGAGCTTTTTGCTAGTTATATTAATTTCATATTTTATCTCCTATCAAACCACTAGACTGCTCAAAAACTTACAGTTCACCAGCGATGCCTTTTGCTTCTGCCTGTGATTTGACTCTACAGTTAGTGTATCGTCCTCTGCGATTGAGAGCAGCATCGTACATTACCCTAACCTGATACTGTAGAGTCTTTCGACTTTCCCAGCTTGTGGGTTCAAGTCTCACACCATTTTCTGTACCCCGCTATTTTTCCCCTTCACGATGGCTCCATTGTCATAGCCCTGTCCTCTCAAGTGCCGTTTCTCCAAGTTTTTGGAACAGTAACTCTGACATTCCAGCCCCAGTTGAATTCTTAATTCCAAGAATTCCAAAAAATGTTCTTGGATGTTCACACTTCCAGCCACATTACCACAGGTTTCTATTGCGGAGACAAATGTAACTATCAGTCATTTATTCGATGTCACTGATATTGGGTGTGCAATCCAGAATCACTGGAAGTATTGAAGTATTGTGCAGCTTTGAGCATTGCCGACACGTTTTCTTTTATTTGTGTTGCCAATAACTGGATGATCTCATTTTGTTCAGTATGAATGACTGTGTAATCTAGTATGAAATTATGTTTAACACAAACTAAATAAGAACTAGCATGTTAGCTGGAACATGAATTCATTTAAATTCCCAGACACTTTAATAGAAATTGTTTTAAAATAAAGGTTGAATATCCGTTCTGCAACGCTTCCTCTTTCTTAACAGTTTAATTTTTTTCTCGTTCCTTCGAAAGGCAGCAATGCGATGGCAGTGCTCTGGCTGATGAATGGTAAACATGCCAGCAGACTTCAGAGACTTCAGAGTGAGGATTGCATTTCTATCCACAGAGCTGCTTTCTTATCACGCAGTGAGGATTGCATTTCTATCCACAGAGCTGCTTTCTTATCACGCAGTGAGGATTGCATTTCTATCCACAGAGCTGCTTTCTTATCACGCAGTGAGGATTGCATTTCTATCCACAGAGCTGCTTTCTTATCACGCAGTGAGGATTGCATTTCTATCCACAGAGCTGCTTTCTCATCACGCAGTGAGGATTGCATTTCTATCCACAGAGCTGCTTTCTTATCACGCAGTGAGGATTGCATTTCTATCCACAGAGCTGCTTTCTTATCACGCAGTGAGGATTGCATTTCTATCCACAGAGCTGCTTTCTTATCACGTAGTGAGGATTGCATTTCTATCCAGCAGAGCTGCTTTCTTATCACGCAATGGGGATTGCATTTCTATCCACAGAGCTGCTTTCTTATCACGCAATGAGGATTGCATTTCTATCCACAGAGCTGCTTTCTTATCACGTAGTGAGGATTGCTTTTCTATCCACAGAGCTGCTTTCTTATCACGCAGTGAGGATTGCATTTCTATCCACAGTGCTGCTTTCTTATCACGCAGTGGGGATTGCATTTCTATCCACAGAGCTGCTTTCTTATCACGCAGTGAGGATTGCATTTCTATACACAGTGCTGCTTTCTTATCACGCAGTGGGGATTGCATTCTATCCACAGAGCTGCTTTCTTATCACACAGTGGGGATTGCATTTCTATCCTGCAGAGCTGCTTTCTTATCACACAGCGGGGATTGCATTTCTATCCTGCAGAGCTGCTTTACAGATGGCTGTTTCAATCTTCTCTTCATGGTGCCGTTATACATTTAACTGTCCATTAACCAACATGCAATTATTAATGAATTACCACATATTAAACTGAATTAATAAGATTGGATATATAACTAAGCTATAGATACACAATGACTTCCACTGAATTCCTACTAGTTGTTTAATTTAATGGAATTTCTGTACAAGTTATATATAAAAGAATGTGGCACAGACCATTAAACACATCTCAGAATATGACTGAAATAATAATTCAATACAATGGGTTAGCAGGTCTCTATTTTAGAGTTGATTATGAAGGTAATTTCTTTAATTTAGGTTGTAGCTGTGCATTGATTAAAACATGATTACAGTTATTATTATGCAGCCTAATTTACATTTAAAACAATGTAAAAGGGTTTATTTATAAATATACCCACTTCACCGTACTGATTCAATGGTAACAGAAACATAGTCAATATATGTTGCATTGTACATTTGTACCGGGATTGTATAATATTGATAAATCGTGGTACTTGTTAGAAACATATTTTTTCTTCTCATTGGTTTGTAGCACTGCAGGATTGCTGCTCTGTAATAGCTAACTGTGCAAGCTGCTACTTACTTTAATGAACAGTTTGGCAGGCATTGCTGAAGAGGAGCCCAATACCACTCCTCTGAAATCAGCCACAGCACCTCTGTGGAGATCCTCTGAAGTAATCTCTGTCTCAATGTGCATCATTACCTTGCCAGTATAAATGAGCAGGCTGTACTACTGCTTGGACTTCTTTTTTTTTTTTTTAAACTTTTTAGTGTGCTTCCTTGCAATGCTTCTCCACACATTTCTGTGATTTACTGTGTCTGCCAATGCTGTGACATGTTTTTTACTATGTCAGGTTTCAATAATCTTCTGACGATCCTCAGGGCAATGCTTATAGCAATCTTTACTTTTTTTCTCTTGTGGATTTTGCAACAGGTTTTATAGGTCAGCAAGACATGTAAATAAAGTCATTCTAGATGTGTGAAGACTAGGGTTAGGAAAAGTGGACCCAGTTTCCTAGAAAGTCCTGACCAGACATACAACCCTCATGCTGCACCCCTGCTCAACTCCTTAGGGTTCTTTATCATAGGACAAAGCTAATCCTACAAGAGTGACTAATATACCCAGTCCCTTCTTTAATAAATTATCAGAAAGCAGCTGCTTGGGCTCAAGTGAAGAATTGCTTAATTTTAATTAAGACTGCACAATTCATTTTGCGCTCCCCACAGGGGGGGGTCACTCCACTCTGCTTCCCTGTCAGACAGTGATGGAATGTGGGACCAGATCCAGACTCTACAGGGAACACAGCAGTTCCACCCTGTACTGCCAGGAGGGACCAGGCTCAACATGCTGCCATTCATTACCAAAGGGGCTTGCATTCCTATACATACACTCCTCCATCTTATTGAAAAGATCAGAAAAGTCCTGTACGGTTCAACGACAAAGGCTTACTGTGCTGGTCCCGTAACTGTAGCTCATTAAGCATTTGGGATTCCACTATTTATATCCTGAGGGGTAGGTTTTCTAAAATGGGCCAGTCGCAACGCAAACATACTGCAATTTGCATTTAAACATTTTGTTGTGTATTAAGAGAAAACATGTTAATGAACACAGCCGCAATATACTCATTTAAATATTTGTTGATTCTTGTTAGCGAGATCTCTAGCACTATACATTGAGTTGTGGTTTGCTGCAGCAGAAGTTGCCCAAAGGAAAACGTCTATACATGCAAGGGTGCAAGAATCAAAATAGCATTGTTTTTGTTAAATGTAAACTTCATCTGTACAATTCATTCCGTTCAGTCTTCATTTTACCTATTTTAATACTGTTTTTAACTGGTGTTGTGAGTCACAGGACAAAGTTAAGTGCCTCCAACCCCTGAGAAGTCTGTATATTCAAAGTTATATCAATGTATATGGATGCCCTGAAGGGCTTTATTGCATTTATAATCCAGGTCAAACAGTGGATTTGATGAAAAAAAAAAACATAAATCATGTTTAGGGCAAAAAAAAACACTTATTTTTTTTAAAATTAAATATCCTTATTGCCATTGATAAAAGAGTTGAGAGTTATTTTTATTACCCTGTCACTGACAGTGCTGACACACTGTTTGAGCAGAACAGACAGGAGGAATAAAAATTAATACAACAACGTGCAGTGTCAAGGGGGGGGGGGGGGGGGGGGGGGGGGGGGGGTCATCATATCATTCTGTGCATGAAAGTAACAGAATTGAAATATGCAACCATTCTCTGTGTCTTCTTGGTTTCTGGTCTCCAACTCTGACAAAGAATGTTTTTAAAAAGAGTTGCAAACTAAATACTGGACACATGGCTTATCTTCACGATCGCTGAATGACCCATTAGGCGCCACAAGCCAACAGTTGACACTTAAGACAAGAACCAGTCTATGTCATAAATCCAGCTGACAGGGGACAGAATATTTGACCAATGGAGAACAAGGCGCAGCGTCGGCATGAGAACAACCAATGAAGAACACTTCACGTGGGCTCAGGCACTGTCCAAATTAACCCAACTATCCAATCACAGGGGTAGAAAGACCTACAAAAGTATGAGCGCGATATTGAAACGACGCTCCTGACACGAAATCCAAGGCTCCAATATACAAACCAGTCTGTGATAACCTGGTGATCCAGCATGCGACCAGCTGGGACAGAGATACTGTTTTCAGACACTCTAATACGAGATAACTATTCTAGTATTTGCCTTGGTGTGGGAGTCCACTGAGTGAGATGTCTAAAATCCTAAAGTACTTGTCTAACTTAGCCCTGATTGATCACCGGAGGAAGAGTTGGATAAACATTTGAAGTCGACATAAATCGAACTATATTCAATTTATTCAGCTAGCAGTGTCGGAGTTTGCGATAGAATGTCCCAGACATAACCAGATGAAGAATGCACATATTGGTGGAGGAATTGCTGTTTCAGTGGAATATCTAAACAGTTAATGACTCTTTGTTCTTTGCAAAGACATTTATTTATTAGGAAAGGGAGATTGTGTCTAACTAACTTGCTTGATTTTTTTGAGGCTGCAACATCAATAATGGATAATAGCAAAGCATATGACATGGTTTATTTGGACTTCCAGAAAGCTTTTGACAAGGATTAATTCTCAAACTGAATGCAGTAGGGATTAAAGGAAACACATGTACATGGATTAGAGAGTGGTTAACATGTAGAAAACAGAAAGTACTGATTAGAGGAGAAACATCAGAAATTGGAGAAGGAATCTATGAAAAAGACCTAGGAGTTTTTGTTGACTCAGAAATGTCTTCATCTAGACAATGTGGGGAAGCTATAAAAAAGGCTAACAAGATGCTCGGATACATTATGAAAAGTGTTGAATTTAAATCAAGGAAAGTAATGTTAAAACTGTATAATGCGTTACTAAGACCTCATCTTGAATATTGTGTTCAGTTCTGGTCACCTCGCTATAAAAAAGATATTGCTGCTCTAGAAAGAGTGCAAAGAAGAGCGACCAGAATTATTCCGAGTTTAAAAGGCATGTCATATGCAGACAGGCTAAAAGAATTGAATCTGTTCAGTCTTGAACAAAAAAGACTATGTGGCGACCTAATTCAAGCATTCAAAATTCTAAAAGGTATTGACAGTGTAGACCCAAGGGACTTTTTCAGCCTGAAAAAAAGAAACAAGGATCTGGGGTCACAAATGGAAATTAGACAAAGGGGCATTCAGAACAGAAAATAGGAGGCACTTTTTTACACAGAGACTCGTGAGGGTCTGGAATCAACTCCCCAGTAATGTTGTTGAAGCTGACACCCTGGGATCCTTCAAGAAGCTGCTTGATGAGATTCTGGGATCAATAAGCTACTAACAACCAAACGAGCAAGATGGGCCAAATGGCCTCCTCTCGTTTGTAAACTTTCTTATGTTCTTATGTTCTTATTTCGTACCCTGAAGTGGAGATGAAATGCGTGGAAGGCAGACCCTGGAATCTAGTGGACCTTGATGGCGGGCAAGCTTCGAGCGCTTGTATTGTTGAAGACATGGAACAGCTGGAGGAAGCAGCACAAATCAATTAAGTATTCAATGAGTAGTGTTGTAATCCTCTTATGAACTTGAGAATAAGCAGACATTAAAGTAAAATTAATGATTTGGTGTAAGCGGAATATAAGAAAAGTATCATTGCTTTCAATTCAATTTCGATTTGAGTTAATGAACACTATAGTATCTGTTTGTATGTGATTTCTACAAATTGATGTGGGTTTCATCAGGCAATTATCATTCTGCGTTTAGAAGCTAGAATCCAAATTTAGCTGTCTTGATAATAGATAATTCTTCATAGGTTAAGAACATAAGAACATAAGAAAGTTTACAAATGAGAGGAGGCCATTCGGCCCATCTTGCTCGTTTGGTTGTTAGTAGCTTATTGATCCCAGAATCTCATCAAGCAGCTTCTTGAAGGATCCCAGGGTGTCAGCTTCAACAACATTACTGGGGAGTTGATTCCAGACCCTCACGAGTCTCTGTGTAAAAAAGTGCCTCCTATTTTCTGTTCTGAATGCCCCTTTGTCTAATTTCCATTTGTGACCCCAGATCCTTGTTTCTTTTTTTCAGGCTGAAAAAGTCCCTTGGGTCTACACTGTCAATACCTTTTAGAATTTTGAATGCTTGAATTAGGTCGCCACATAGTCTTTTTTGTTCAAGACTGAACAGATTCAATTCTTTTAGCCTGTCTGCATATGACATGCCTTTTAAACTCGGAATAATTCTGGTCGCTCTTCTTTGCACTCTTTCTAGAGCAGCAATATCTTTTTTATAGCGAGGTGACCAGAACTGAACACAATATTCAAGATGAGGTCTTACTAGTGCATTGTACAGTTTTAACATTACTTCCCTTGATTTAAATTCAACACTTTCACAATGTATCCAAGCATCTTTTTAGCCTTTTTTATAGCTTCCCCACATTGTCTAGATGAAGACATTTCTGAGTCAACAAAAACTCCTAGGTCTTTTTCATAGATTCCTTCTCCAATTTCAGTATCTCCCATATGATATTTATAATGTACATTTTTATTTCCTACGTGCAGTACCTTACACTTTTCTCTATTAAATGTCATTTGCCATGTGTCTGCCCAGTTCTGAATCTTGTCTAGATCATTTTGAATGACCTTTGTTGCTACAATAGTGTTTGCCACTCCTCCTATTTTTGTGTCGTCTGCAAATTTAACAAGTTTGCTTACTATACCAGAATCTAAATCATTAATGTAGATTAGGAATAGCAGAGGACCTAATACTGATCCCTGTGGTACACCACTGGTTACCACACTCCATTCTGAGGTTTCTCCTCTAATCAGTACTTTCTGTTTTCTACATGTTAACCACTCCCTAATCCATGTACATGTGTTTCCTTGAATCCCAACTGCGTTCAGTTTGAGAATTAATCTTTTGAGCGGGACTTCAAAAGCTTTCTGGAAATCTAAATATACCGTGTCATATGCTTTGCAATTATCCATTATCGATGTTGCATCCTCAAAAAAATCAAGCAAGTTAGTTAGACACGATCACCCTTTCCTAAAACCATGTTGACTGTCTCCCAGGACCCTGTTACCATAAAGGTAATTTTAGGATGTAATTGTTCTGCGCCTCTAGTACTACATTTTTGAAGAACAACTATCCTTCTTCTGTGGGTGTTTTCTCTATTTTAATCCAATCTACCTCTGTTAGTCTCTGTTTCATACCTTCATAGTTTGCTTTTCTAAAATTGCAAACCTTAGCTTTAGTCATTACTTTTGGGGTTTTAAAGAACACTTCAAATGAGACCATGTTGTGGTCTGAGTTTGCTAGTGGTTCTCTGACCTCTGTTTTAATTATTCTATCTTCGTTATTTGAAAAGACTAAATCAAGGCATGCCTCCCCTCTAGTCGGTGCCTTGACAAATTGTGTTAGGAAGCAGTCATTTGTCATTTCCACCATTTCTATTTCATCCTTTGTGCTACCCACCGGGTTTTCCCATTTTATTTGGGGGAAGTTGAAATCCCCCATTAGTATGGCTTCTCCTTTGCTACACGCATTTCTAATGTCATTGTATAACAGATTATGTTGCTCACTGTCTGAATCTGGCATTCTATAGCACGTTCCTATTATTATGCCCGTTGAATTTTTGTACGTTATTCTGACCCATATTGATTCGGCTTTATTTTCTTTGTCCATGTTTAACACCTGGGCTTCAAGACTGTTTCTTATGTATAGCGCTACCCCTCCTCCTCTTCTGTCCTGCCTGTCTTTCCTATACAGTGTATACCCACAAATATTATATTCATCCCCATCACTCTCAGACAACCAAGTTTCTGTAACACCTATCACATCATAGTTACCTGTTAGTGCAGTAGCTTCAAGTTCTAGAATTTTGTTTCTGATACTTCTAGCATTTAGATAAATACATTTAATGGTTGTCTTACCTGAGTTGTTGTTCTTGTTTTGATGCGGTCTCCCTTCTGTTTTTTTGTTGATTTCTCCCCCCTTCCTTTCTAGTTTAAATGCTTCTGAACCTGCTTGAGGATCTTTTCTCCAAGTAGACTGGTTCCCTTGTTATTTAAGTGCAGTCCATCCCGTCTATACAGATAGTCCTCGTTGTAGAATGTGGTCCAATGATCAAGATAGGTGAAGCCTTCCCGTGTGCATCACGTCTTCAGCCATGCGTTTTGATTAATTATTTCCAGCTGTCCAAATGGTCTTTTGCAAGGTGCCGGTAGTATACCAGAAAATATCACAGTTTTGGTTTTCTCTTTTAATTTCCTTCCTAGCTCTCTGAATTTGTTTTGCAGGGATTTTGGTCTGTCTCTTCCAATGTTGTTTGTACCGATGTGGACGACTACTACCGGGTCGTCTCCTGTTCGTTCTAGGAGCCTGTCCACGTTTTCAGTGATGTGCTTGACCGAGGCTCCCGGAAGGCAGCACACTGTTGTAGTAAGGGGGTCCAAACTGCGAATTGAACTTGCTATGTTTCTCAATATGGAGTCCCCAACAATCATGACCTCCCTTCTTTTTGCTGTCTGGTTACCACTGTCAATGGGGTCCTGGATGTTGTTCCTTTCGTTCTCTTGTTGTTGGTTCTGCTCATCAAAATTCTGAAGTGACTCAAATTTGTTGGTTGTTTTGATTTCTGGTGGTTGTGTTTGAGGAAGTTTCTTTTTTTCCCTGCTTCTGCCTACCTGAACCCAGCTGTTCTGACCTTCTATCTCTCTGGTGGCTTTCAGTCTGTTAGAGGTGATGCAGACTTCCATGAATTGTGGGTGTGCAGGTTCCTCAAGATCCTGTTGCTGTCTCACTTCTTCCAGCTCCATTTCTAGCATACTTACTAGTTTATGCAAATCCTGGATCGCGCTGCACTTTACGCACACTTGGTTTAGCTCCGCTGGGTTTTCTCGGATTTCCCACATCAAGCAGGTGTCACAGATTACTGGCTTGAAGACCATGTTGAGGTTTTTTTTTTTTTAAGTTTAGTTTCTTCTGCAGCCGTCAGCCTGCTTTCAAACTGCTTCTAAACTGCTTTGTACTTTTCCACGCCTGTACTTCTCCCACTCGCTGTCGCTGGGAAGACTGACTTGTTTAACTGCGTTGTTCTGCTGTGCTATTTGCTCCTCCCCTCGCCCGTGTCTCAGTACGACGTTGAATTTGAATCAGCTGCTCCGAGTTTCAGCTTGTTTGTTATCAGAAAAACAGACGCAGCTGTTTGACTTTGAGCTGCTGCTGTGTTTCCCCAATGTCCTCTGTTTTCTGATTAAAGCATATTCAAGATGCACTTTCTCCTTACTGCTTCTAAACTGCTCTGTACCTTTCCACACCTGTACTTCTCCCATTCGCTGTCGCTGGGAAGACTACCAGCTAAATGATTTATTAACTCTTTATAACATAGGTTTTTAATATATTTATTATATATATATATATATATATATATATATATACATTTATAAAACCTTAATAAGCAGCACCTTAATAAACTGTCACCAATTATTTTAAATTGAAACAATAATTTTAGCTGTTTCTGTATTATTATTTTTATTATTACCGCCTAGACATAACATAACACAAAATGGTGATGGTGCTGCATTGAAAAATTACAATACTTACAGAAGGACAGTCAATTCTCGTCAATACGAACTTCAAGGGACAAGAAACTCATGTTGCATAATACCACTAATTTGTATGGACGCAAAGACAGTCTTTACCTCGCAAGTGTGAGAATTGCCTTCTGAACCAAAACTATATATAGGAGACTGATTTAACGATGCTTTGATTCAAAATATTCTTGAAAGTGATTATTTGTGTTACTAATGATACCCCTGTTAAGACTAACCTTCATCTTAAATAGCTGTCAGGAATGCAGTTGTAACCTTAAGGGAATCTCCCATAGATTGCATTGAATCACTAATCTCTAATCAACCAGCGGGAGTGGGGGTGTTGTTGTTTGAACCTTATTTTCTGTACTGTTTAGTTTAGTTAATCCTTCCTTTCTGTATTATCTTCATTTAGTTGTTGCACCTTTAATTTTCCTTTATTTAGTTTTATTTCTAATAAAACTGTTACTTTGTATTCAATAGAAACAGGGTCTAGTCTAATTATTTCAATAAGGGTCGGGTTCGACATGATTTGAATTCAAAACAAGGTATTCAATTATTATAATTTAAACTAATCAAAATACAAATAAACCTTGCACACTACAAACGTCTCTGATTTCAGTAATTTTTCAAGGTATGTGAGAGGGGAGGATAATGAGTAGAACTGTCTTTTTGTGTTTTTCTGTAGAGTTTATGAACCGCTAAAAAGACATTATTTTAAGTGACAAAGTTGGGGTGACTGAGTATAAAGACAGCGATTATTATTTATTTTTTGGAGGTGTGTATTTAGTTTTTTGCTGCTATCTTCCAGTTCATTTAATTATTCTACTTACTACTTTAGGATTTTTTGCAGGTAACTGGTAGCTCAGTTTCATAGTTACAGCTATGCATCTGTAACTGTAAAAGCAAGAAGGCTACCGTCCCATACTCTAAATTCTGTGAGGGAAGAGTGATTTAGACTATGTGACAAGGCTCCAACTCTACGTGTCAAGGCTCCAACTGTCAGTATCCATCCATATAGTATATAAAATGAAAGGCAGTTTAACCCTTTCCGAATCTATAGTGGGGCCCCCTCCTTCACCCCCAAATAAAAAATGTGTTTCTGTCAAAAAGCTTTTCAGAACCATACAGTAGCCCCTCGCTAAACCACATATGTTGTCTGACATTAAGAGGTGTCGAGTTTAAAAAAAAATACAATAAAATCGCACACACATACATTTATTGTGCTCAATGTTTAAATGCATAAATCACTGAAATAACACTAATGTGCTTTGGCTAGGCTACACATTACATTAAGAAAAAATATATACATCTGTACACTAGTACGCCTATATAGTATACAGTACAGTAGTAAAATTAAACAACTAGCACACTTTTTTTTACTTTAGCCTACTGGTAACACAAAATAAATCATGCTGCTGCCCTGTACACATAATGCTGCACACTGCGAATGAAAGATTATTTGGTAACACTTTATATTAAGGCAATACTTATTAATGTTTTATAAATATATAATAGATGCTTAATAACTATGTTATAGAGAGTTAATAAAGCATTGTAGGTGCTTTATAACCATGCAATAGCCATAGACAGGATTACATTTAAACATCCCAAAGTACATATGTGGCAAAAAACTGTTCCATTTATAAAAAAATAATTCTATCAATGGTTATTACATGGTTATAAACCATCTAAATGATTTATTAACTCTTTAACATTATTAGTTATAATGTATATATATATATATATATATATATATATATATATATATATATATATATATATATATATAATATATATTATATTTGGAAATTTTAAACAGCACCTTAATAAAGTGTCACCAATTATTTTAAATTGAAACAATAATTTTCGACAAAGACTGAGTTTCAAGTATACCGAAAATAAATAAATAAGCTATTATTCCCAACGAAAACACTGTGACCAGGACATTTAAAGTTTTATAGTAATCAAGTTTTACTGAGGCTTAAAACGGGCGCGAAGTGTGTCTTTCATTCACGACTACATAAAAAAACAACATATGAATCCAAATTAACATGTATTTATTCTAAAGTAATACAAAAATGACTACAAAAGATTTAGAAGTGAGTAGTTTTTCAAGATTTCCGATTATACCGTAAATTTATAGTATAATTGTAAATCTTGAAAAAGGCATGAGGCTGATAGAAGGGATTGATATTTTTAAATGTTGATGTGTGAAAACCAAAGCTCACAAGCAACACTGCTTAATGGGAGTGTCAGAGACAGCAACAATAGTGTCTGAATGCTTAAGTCCGGATTGCTGGTTATTACAATATGTAACAAATCACCACCCATTCTCTATTTATTTCAATAGCCTACCATTAAATTCCAACCCTGGGGATTCGAAAGCAAAAAGCACTTCTGCACTTGTTGATCACGTCAGCTTGATGGCACAATGGTATTTATAGAAGGATATAACCAAGGAGAAAACTATTATTATAAGTAAAATACTTAAGTAAATGTATTTTTATAAACTCATGTTTAAATATAACGGCTCTCAAACAGACAGATCCTCTCATCCATGCTTGGGAAGTGATCTTCCACAACATCCCTCTTCTCGGAATGGACAGCTTGTAAAGGAAATTCATGGTTAAATTCATTTTAATATAAGCATTTCTCAGATATTTAATTCTGTTGTCTGTGTGACACGCTGTGGTGGTTGTGTTATTAACACTGATTCCAGAACATATTTAGCCAGATCTCTACAAAGGTTGTAGATACGGCACAGACCACAAACTGTGTTAATTCTTTGAAGCTCACCTTCCAAAATGTTATCTGATTGTCGTCTCCTAAGGGGGTCATAAAACTTATCAAGGCATGCTAAGCTACAATGCAGTTGTATCATTATTGTGTTAAAAGTTAGTAAAAATGCTTTAAGAATCTTTTTTAATTACATAAATTGTGGAGTTTAGGATTTTAGTTTAATAGTTAGTTTAGGATTTTAGTTTAATAGTTAATTTAAGTAAGTTTCCCAATAAATCTGAAGTGTTTTAAATGAATATTATAAACTTAACTTTTTTAATATTATCCTTTGATTGTATTATGACGTGTTTTATATGCTTGTAATCATAATTTTGTATAGATAATGAAACTGAAATTTGTATGCTTCTCCAATGAATGTAACTCAAGTTATATTGAATAGGGGGCTTAAATGATCAATTTAAAATCCTTTGATAACAAAATAGGCAGATACATTAAATTTTTAACACACCCTTTTTGTGTGTCACGCAAATGTCTATCAAATACTGTGAACCAGTGGAAGGACCGACAAGGATTTGTTTACAGTACAGGGGAACACCTATACATCATGTAATTTAAACTCAAAACAAGGATTTTCATGCTCTCTGCTCTTCTCTGGACTATCTGGATGCTCTGGATTCACTTGCTGGATTCACTCTTCAAAACATCTCATCACTCTCAACTAATCAAACTCTGAAGTTCTTCAACGAAGACACAATGACGTAATCTTCAAAGCTGTCCCAGAGAAGATGGGCTGTCTTCAGAACGATGAAAGTTTTTGCCTACAGTCAGACTTCACAGAGATAGTGCACTGTGCTGCTAACTTATACAGAGAGGACGACAAAGAAGACTTTGTTTTGTTATCAAACTTATATTGTGTGTTTACAAGTAACTGAACTGAAGCCATGTTTTTTATATCGTCACATGCGTATTTAGCCACATGGAAGCTGGTGCATGTATACATAATGCGTGATGAACTATTAAGACTGATTCACTAATGCAGAATTCTATGACTAGAGAGCACATCAAGGATTTATTATGAACATTTAACAATGCATTACTTTTCCTTGAATGTTTTATTTTTTTTCTTCTTCTTTATAAATATGTTTTTAACTATGAAGCCTAACCTTTGTTATTCTTCCTCTGAGAATATGAATACATGTAATAATTTGAATTGTTAGGTTTCTTTTTGTCTTATAACAAATACACATTTATGATTGATTTGAAATACTTAAACATACATAATATTAATTGTTAATCTCTTTTCATCATGAATCTAGGGATAGTTAAACCAGAATCGTTAGTTCTTATTGAGGTATTATTTTTATTATGGTTAATAATTACATTAGGAGCTATAATGGGTATTTTCTTTAATGGTAATTGGCAAGGACACAGTTGTGACATAAACCCTAGATGTACAACATAAATATGCACGACAAGCTCAATCAAGAACCCTGCTATCATTGGTTGATTCAAGTGCCCATTAAAAGAAAATGATTGATATTATGAGTGATTCCATCTATAGCTCTGCGGTTTTTTTTTTTTTTTTTTTTTTTTTTAATAAAACCTTGAAACAGCTAATGATAGAACTAGCAGGAATTAACTTTTTTTTTTATTGAATTGGAACTGGCCTTGAAATATGGGGCCTGGTATTTAATTATGGTCAGCGATAATAAGCTCAGTTAATCCTAGGAGCGTTGACAGATCCCAGAGAAGTTGAGATTCAATAGAAACTCTGGAGGTTAGGCAGGTGTGGGTCACAGCCAGATAATATGCTTGACCTTGTGAGCGTGAGCACCCTCACTGCCTATATGAAAAATGCTTTCATGTTAAAAATGTGCTGGCGGTACGCAGTTGCGTGTTTAAAACAATATGGAACTATGCATGCATACATGTGTACCAGTTATGTGAACCCCTGATTATAATGATTAGAATGAGAATTGCTTCTCTCATGGTGTAAGGACTTAGTCTAGGCAGTCAGAACTTCATAGTCCCAAACTACACAGAATGTGTGTCTTATACTCGAAGGTTCATAAGGGGCGTCTCTCACAGTACATACATTTTTTATGAATTGATGAATGTTTTTTTTTTTTATGTGAAAAATGTATATAGGATTAATTGCTCTAAAACCAATGAACCGTGCAGGAACTTACTTAGAGGAACTGCAGTAAACTTCAACGTCATAATAACATTTTAGTACAGAATATTTTAATTGGTTATTTCATGGGTTAGTGTAACGCTAGTTTTATCAGACTTAAATTAACTTGAACTGGTGAAACAACCTATGCTGAAAGGTTTTTATTCTCAAATGAAAGCATTTTTGTGATTGAAATTATTTTTTTTTAATTTTAAGAAATACAATTCATGGATACATCTCACAAATTTATTCATTAAATTTGTGATCAGGAAAATGTGTGGACAACTTTAACTCCATACTGGATACAGCTAAATGCAGTAAAAATGTTTCAGTTAATAATACCAACTGACCAGTGATTAGGTATTCACGTAATGTCTAACTACTGTTTTTGCTGAACATTTTATGCATTTTGTGAAATACCTGAGTGAATCAATCTGATTTGTAGTAGCAGGGCACAGAACTTGTTTGAGTAAATTTGCTGGCACTAATGAATTCTGCAGGCTGATTGGAAGTAACAGGATGTAACAGTGCATGCTGTTGTCAATCTAGTACAATTTACAATACCCGCTGTGTTAAATTATTAGATGTAAACTATATAAGAGACCATATAAGTAAAGCCTATAGCATGATATATTACCCATTAGTGTGTGATATCTTTTCATTTTTTATTAATTACATTAATTACTAGCGAGTAAAATTCTCATGAGGTGGAATTTGTCTCAATGAAGTATACATCCTTTAAATGCCCATATTCTTACAATTCTTTATGTTAGTGTATGACAGGTGGCTTAAAAATGTGGTATTGAATAATGGGATACATTGCTAATAATGGCATAAAGTGCTGGTCTAATTTAATTTAGCAGATTTCTTTTATTAATATTGAAAAACTGATCATTAATTTAGACTGTCTGTATAAGTCTCTGTAGTTACTATAGAAAAATATTAAATATTATCATCAAAGGAAAGTTATTAGTGTTGAACTTTGTAAGAAGTAAACTGCCTCTGCCTGCCTCTAGCACTGTGTTACACTAACGGTACAACAGAGAATGGGAGTAAATCCCTTGATCTGCAACATGAGTACATTTATTTGGTGAAGCAATGTGTCACCTGATCTACTAAGACCTATATAAGCTATGTGAGAGTTGTGTGCAACTATTCAGCAACAGTCAATGGAATGCAAAAGGATCTCTTTAGCTTCACAAGGGGCATGATAGTGGGTGCAACCACCTGGTCCCTCAGCGCAAGGGCTGTGTTGACCAATGTGTCCATCAAGACAGTCTCCTGGTTGTTCCTGGAATAGTAACATTTGCAGAAAATCCCTTCCCATCACATACAATATTCTCTGTGTCCTTACCCATCACATACAATATTCTCTGTGTCCTTACCCATCACATACAATATTCTCTGTGTCCCTACCCATCATGTACAATATTCTCTGTGTCCCTACCCATCAGGTACAATATTCTCTGCGTTCCTACCCATCACGTACAATATTCTCTGTGTCCCTGTCCATCACATACAATATTCTCTGTGTCCCTTGTAACAATCCCCCCAAAACATAAGGAAGTATATTGAAAAACAAATAATATAATTTCAATCAGCACTGGGGAGAAAGACAGCAAGGGGATGGTCAGCAATTACAGCAGCAGCCCTGTTTATTATAATTACTGCAGTCTAAGATTAACACAGCCAGTGTTCACATTCAGTACAAAAATACATGTATTTATAAAAAAAAATGAAAAAACAAAAAGGTACAAGAATGTCCTCTCCAAAAAAAAAAAATCCAAAAGTTCAGTAGTAATTAACTCAAAAAAATCACCAAAAAGTTAAAGATTGGAAATATTCCAGTAGTAATAGACAGCCTCAAAAAAGAAAACAAGCAGTCATCTGGCAAACAAAGAAAAACAGCAGCACAATCTCACCCATATAGACTCTGAAGTGACTCGGGAACCGTGGGAAACTATCCTTTGACTGGAACTGTTAAGTCCTAATGTTACAATCCTTAGATAAAATAAATGTTGGAGAGTAATCTAAAGTAAGGAGAGGCTGGAAAGTCCACAGGGGAAACAAGCAAACAAACAAACAAAAAAAACCTGACCAAATAAACCAACTCCAAAAACTTAAGATTAACTAACAACATAATAATTTAACAACTATTAACTACAACAATAATTAGAAAAACCTACAAAACAAAAGGTACACTGGTATTACAGAAAAGATTCTTGACAATGGAGGCTTTTCTCTCTGCCCACCTGGCCCTCTCTCTGTCTCTTCATGTCTTACAGGAAGTCCTCTTTTTTTAAAAGACCGGGAAAGCAACTAGCAAGGCTATACTGCCCCCTACCGTGTGGCACACCCTACCCATGCCATAGAATATTCTGTGTCCCTACCCATCCCATAGAATATTCTGTGTCCCTACTTATCACATAGAATATTGTCTGTGCCCCTACCTATCACATAGAATATTCTCTGTGTCCCTACTTATCCCATAGACTATTCTCTGTGCCCCTACTTATCACATACAATATTGTCTGTGCCCCTACTTATCACATACAATATTCTCTGTTTCTTGAGCCAGACGGGGTTGACTACTCCCTCCATGCCATGATCATTCCTATTTCCTGACCACTCGGATCTCTGGCAGCTTCAGATTAACACTTTTTTTTTTTACAACACTGGCTTTGCAATGAAACTACAGAAGCTAATGGACTGGCAGCAACTCAGTCAGAGATGCCTTTTCATTAACCCAATGAAGCAGAAAGCATGACTGCACCATGCTGACTCCATGACTCAAACAGCCAAAAATAAAACTCCCATAAGAGAACAGGATGCGAGCCAGAAAGAATTACCATGGCAAAAGAAAAACAAAAAGCCTACATGAGCCCTAAAAGCAAGACTGCATTTAGAGTTGAAGTCTTTGGCATGCCATAAGATTATTGATATGATGCCTCTGCGTTCCTTCTGGATATACCTGACTGTCCTATACTGTACTAGGCACGTATTTACTAAGAACTCTGAATAAGTAACACATACCTACATTTGTTACTTTTTGCAATGCTTTACCTGCCATTCCGTGATTTGCCATGCTTTACTACAATTTGCTATGCTTATATCCTGATATTCCACTGTAAGTGTATGTACCCTAATAGAAGCCATTGACAAAAAATACATTATGGATTTGTAGCACAGGGTGCCCATTTGCAAAATGCGGATGAGGGGGAAGGGGAGGGGGGAAATAAATGAGTGCATGTCCCATAAATGGAGTCTGAATGTGGCCCACTAAGAGATATCACCAAAAAGCAATGCATCAGCTGGTCGTGCAACAGCAAGGTGCTTTTACTCACTCAAGATATTTACAGTCTCTACAGCTGCACAGTCATTTTCAAATGTTGGTTTATCTTCTCACAGCTTTCCAATGACAATAAGAATTTGTCAAATTCAACAAGGAGCTGGAACCTGCTTTTTTTTGCACTGTTCTGCAATAAGAAACCCCACAGACTCAGTAATGTGTGTAGCAGTGCTGTGTTTTGCCATTGCAGTCATTTGGACCAGTGGTCACTAAATGATGCACCTCATTACACAGTGGCTGCATAAACAGGAAGACACATAAGAACATAAGAACATAAGAAAGTTTACAAATGAGAGGAGGCCATTCGGCCCATCTTGCTCATTTGGTTGTTAGTAGCTTATTGATCCCAGAATCTCATCAAGCAGCTTCTTGAAGGATCCCACAGTGTCAGCTTCAATAACATTACTGGGGAGTTGATTCCAGACCCTCACAATTCTCTGTGTGAAAAAGTGCCTCCTATTTTCTGTTCTAAATGCCCCTTTGTCTAATCTTCATTTGTAACCCCTGCTCCTTGTTTCTTTTTTCAGGCTGAAAAAGTCACTTGGGTCTACACTGTCAACACCTTTTAGAATTTTGAATGCTTGAATTGGGTCGCCACATAGTCTTCTTTGTTCAAGACTGAACAGATTCAATTATTTTAGCCTGTCTGCATATGATATGCCTTTTAAACCCGGAATAATTCTGGTCGCTCTTCTTTGCACTCTTTCTAGAGCAGCAATATCTTTTTTATAGCGAGGTGACCAGAACTGAACACAATATTCAAGATGAGGTCTTACTAGTGCATTGTACAGTTTTAACATTACTTCCCTTGATTTAAATTCAACACTTTTCACAATGTATCCGAGCATCTTGTTAGCCTTTTTTATAGCTTCCCCACATTGTCTGGATGAAGACATTTCTGAGTCAACAAAAACTCCTAGGTCTTTTTCACAGATTCCTTCTCCAATTTCAGTATCTCCCATATGATATTTATAATGCACATTTTTATTTCCTGCGTGCAGTACCTTACACTTTTCTATATTAAATGTCATTTGCCATGTGTCTGCCCAGTTCTGAATCTTGTCTAGATCATTTTGAATGACCTTTGCTGCTACAACAGTGTTTGCCACTCCTCCTACTTTTGTGTCATCTGCAAATTTAACAAGTTTGCTTACTATACCAGAATCTAAATCATTAATGTAGATTAGGAATAGCAGAGGACCTAATACTGATCCCTGTGGTACACCATTGGTTACCACACTCCATTCTGAGGTTTTTCCTCTAATCAGTACTTTCTGTTTTCTACATGTTAACCACTCCCTAATCCATGTACATGTGTTTCCTTGAATCCCAACTGCGTTCAGTTTGAGAATTAATCTTTTGTGCGGGACTTTGTCAAAAGCTTTCTGGAAATCTAAATAAACCATGTCATATGCTTTGCAATTATCCATTATCGATGTTGCATCCTCAAAAAAATCAAGCAAGTTAGTTAGACACGATCTCCCTTTCCTAAAACCATGTTGACTGTCTCCCAGGACCCTGTTACCATATAGGTAATTTTCCATTTTGGATCTTATTATAGTTTCCATAAGTTTGCATATAATAGAAGTCAGGCTTACTGGTCTGTAGTTACCTGGTTCAGTTTTGTTTCCCTTTTTGTGGATCGGTATTACGTTTGCAATTTTCCAGTCTGTCGGTACCACCCCTGTGTCAAGAGACTGCTGCATGATCTTGGTTAGCGGTTTGTAAATTACTTCTTTCATTTCTTTGAGTACTACTGGGAGGATCTCATCCGGCCCAGGGGATTTGTTTATTTTAAGAGCTCCTAGTCCCTTTAACACTTCTGCCTCAGTTATGCTAAAGTTATTTAAAACTGGATAGGAACTGGATGACATGTGGGGCATGTTGTCAGTATCTTCCTTTGTAAAAACTTGTGAAAAGTAATCATTTAATATATTTGCTATTTTTTTTTCTTCATCTATGATTTTGCCATTTGTATCTCTTAAACATTTAATCTCCTCTTTGAATGTTCTCTTGCTGTTGTAATATTGGAAAAACATTTTGGAATTGGTTTTAGCTCCCTTAGCAATGTTCATTTCTATTTCTCTCTTGGCCTTTCTAACTTCCTTTTTGACTTGTGTTTGCAGTTCCGTGTACTCTTTCTGCGTACTTTCTTTTTGGTCCTTTTTTAATGCTCTATAAAGTGCCTTTTTTCGCTGAATATTTTTTTTAAATTGCTCTATTAAACCTATTTGGCAATTTAGTTTTACATTTAGATTTGTCTACTTTAGGGATATAATTGTTTTGCGCCTCTAGTACTACATTTTTGAAGAACAACCATCCTTCTTCTGTGGGTGTTTTCTCTATTTTACTCCAATCTACTTCTGTTAGTCTCTGTTTCATACCTTCATAGTTTGCTTTTCTAAAATTGTAAACCTTAGCTTTAGTCATTACTTTTGGGGTTTTAAAAAACACTTCAAATGAGACCATGTTGTGGTCTGAGTTTGCCAGTGGTTCTCTGACCTCTGTTTTAGTTATTCTGTCTTCGTTATTTGAAAAGACTAAATCAAGGCATGCCTCCCCTCTAGTCGGTGCCTTGACAAATTGTGTTAGGAAGCAGTCATTTGTCATTTCCACCATTTCAATTTCATCCTTCGTGCTACCCACCGGGTTTTCCCATTTTATATGGGGGAAGTTGAAATCCCCCATTAGTATGGCTTCTCCTTTGCTACACGCATTTCTAATGTCATTGTATAACAGATTATTTTGCTCACCGTCTGAATCTGGCGGTCTATAGCATGCTCCTATTATTATGCCCTTTGAATTTTTGTCCGTTATTCTGACCCATATTGATTCGGCTTTATTTTCTTTGTCCAGGTTTAACACCTGGGCTTCAAGACTGTTTCTTATGTATAGCGCTACCCCTCCTCCTCTTCTGTCCTGCCTGTCTTTCCTATACAGTGTATACCCACAAATATTATATTCGTCCCCATCACTCTCAGACAACCACGTTTCTGTAACACCTATCACATCATAGTTACTTGTTAGTGCAGTAGCTTCAAGTTCTAGAATTTTGTTTCTGATACTTCTAGCATTTAGATAAATACATTTAATGGTTGTCTTACCTGAGTTGTTGTTCTTGTTTTGATGCGGTCTCCCTTCTGTTTTTTTGTTGATTTCTCCCCCCTTCCTTTCTAGTTTAAATGCTTCTGAACCTGCTTGAGGATCTTTTCTCCAAGTAGACTGGTTCCTTTGTTATTTAAGGGCAGTCCATCCCGTCTATACAGATAGTCCTCGTTGTAAATGTGGTCCAATGAGCAAGATAGGTGAAGCCTTCCCGTGTGCATCACGTCTTCAGCCATGCGTTTTGATTAATTATTTCCAGCTGTCCATATGGTCCTTTGCAAGGTGCCGGTAGTATACCAGAAAATACCACAGTTTTGGTTTTCTCTTTTAATTTCCTTCCTAGCTCTCTGAATTTGTTTTGCAGGGATTTTGGTCTGTCTCTTCCAATGTTGTTTGTACCGATGTGGACGATTACTACTGGGTCGTCTCCTGTTCGTTCTAGGAGCCTGTCCACGTTCTCAGTGATGTGCCCCGGAAGGCAGCACACTGTTGTAGTAAGGGGGTCCAAACTACTAACTGAGCTTGCTGTGTTTCTCAATATGGAGTCCCCAACAATCATGACCTCCCTTCTTTTTGCTGTCTGGTCACCACTGTCAATAGGGTCCTGGATGTTGTTCCTTTCATTCTCTTGTTGTTGGTTCTGCTCATCAAAATTCTGAAGTGACTCAAATTTGTTGGTTGTTTTGATTTCTGGTGGTTGTGTTTGAGGAAGTTTCTTTTTTTCCCCTGCTTCTGCCTACCTGAACCCAGCTGTTCTGACCTTCTATCTCTCTGGTGGCTTTCAGTCTGTTAGAGGTGATGCAGACTTCCATGAATTGTGGGTGTGCCAGTTCCTCAAGATCCTGTTGCTGTCTCACTTCTTCCAGCTCCATTTCTAGCATACTTACTAGTTTATGCAAATCCTGGATCGCGCGGCACTTTACGCACACTTGGTTTAGCTCCGCTGGGTTTTCTCAGATTTCCCACATCAAGCAGGTGTCACAGATTTCTGGCTTGAAGACCATGTTGAGGTTTTTTTTTTTAAGTTTAGTTTCTTCTGCAGCCGTCAGCCTGCTTTCAAACTGCTTCTCAACTGCTCTGTACTTTTCCACGCCTGTACTTCTCCCACTCGCTGTCGCTAGGAAGACTGCCTTGTTTAACTGCGTTGTTCTGCTGTGCTGTTGGCTCCTCCCCTCGCCCGTGTCTCAAAACGGCGCTGAATTTGAATCAGCTGCTCAGAGTTTCAGCTTGTTTGTTATCAGAAAAACACATGCGGCTGTTTGACTTTGAGCTGCTGCTGTGTTTCCCCAATGTCCTCTGTTTTCTGATTAAAGCAATTAAAGATGCAATTTCTCCTTACTGCTTCTAAACTGCTCTGTACTTTTCCACGCCTGTACTTCTCCCACTCGCTGTCGCTTCCACTCCTGGCACTGCATAGTCTATGGTGACTTTCTTCCCAGAGTAAACCCCAAACACACAGACTCTTTAAAGGAATTTGCTGGGAAAGATAAATATCATCTTGATATGAAAAAAAATAAAACTTCCCAAGCTCATGGATATTTGCAAAGCTCACTGCTACAGAAGCTGCTACTTGGGTGGCTGCAAACTTTTACAAACTCTAAATTACAGTAGTGTTGCAATTACTCAATAACTTTTCTCCTGACACCTTCGTCCATCTTATGATTGTAAAACTGCATTATAGGCCAGACCAGCCACTTTCTGGACAATAAACACAATACAGCAACACTTTCTAGAACCCCTACTTGTGCACAACTCAGGGTCATCCATATCCTCAAACACTCAATCAGAAGTCTAAGGTAAAACTAGAAGAAACTATTGTGAGTCAAGTACACAGACATTTTGTCTCATGCCTTCTTTAGTGTAAAGTGAGGACTCGTTTAAAGTTTCATTGATTAAATCTGAAAAGTAGAAACAATGCTTCAATTGAGGAGCAATGAGCATTTTATATACCTTCCATGAGAAACCAGTTTTTTTACTGTATAACCCTTTAAATAAAAGAAGTATCCAATCTATTTGAATGTAATAGCTATTAATGGTATGTTAGTATTCCCTTGCTTCGTAGGGTTGTGACATGTAGAGGTTTAATAAACAGCAGGAGTCTTCCCACATTAAAAAGACTTTCCTTTCTCATGTCTAACAATCACCAACAGCTCTAAAGTGAATAACAAAGTAATGAGTGGAGTTTCTGCTGGCTGCCCATGTAGGGTCAAAACAAACAAGATCTAAGCTGACAGCTGACATCATCTCATGACATATTGCTTTTTTATGCCTACAGTATATCCGTCATGAATGTAGGAATCAAAAACATGTTTTGTGATTCAGGGGGGAGGGTACGACCTACACAGGATTAAATATAGTATTGCATTTCATCTCAAAATCTTGCTCAACATAATCTCTCGCTGTCTTTCACCTGTCACCTCTCCCCTATAATATGTGTTTATCAATATCAGATCTAATCTGCTCCATTGCAGTGAAGCTGACAGTTGCTCTGCTGTAAATAATTTAAATTGAATGATATGTTGTTTTAGTTTGATGTGGTCACCTTTTGTGGCAGCTGAGGGCTTTGGGGTCCCATTAAGCCCCAGCAGTAGAATCTTATTATTGTATTCTGACTGACAACACTTTTCATATTATTTATTTATTTATTTGGCATACACCTTTATCCAAGTTGACTTACAGGTGTACAGCTCAGTACTGTACAGGGTTACAATAGAAAATTAATATTTAAATGCAGTATAGCTTACAGTACGTGCAAATAATACAACTAAAATATAATATGAGCTAGGATGCAACAAGTTAGGGTTACAATATTTAATGACATATTAGTAGTGCATCGGCTGAGGATCCAGTAATGTGGTGCTGAGGTCAGGTAAGACCAGTGCATCGGGGTAGATCAGGAGATCTACCAGTACAGTCTAAACAGGGTTTACCCCAATTCAGCTGTTAAACACATTTTCTACACTAGCCAACAGAGAAAAGAAAACAGTAGCCCATCATAGTTTATTTTAATAAACACAGCTGTTACACACTACCAACATATGTTTAAAAGTGCACTGTATACAACATGAATATAGCATTTAGATTTTAACACCACCCAAGGGTGGGGGGTACCCTATCACAGGTGGGTTTCTATGCATCCCAGAAGCAGATTGCACTGGAATCCTGCTGCTTCTTTCATAGGTGGGTTTCCATGCATCCCGGATGCAGGCTGCACTGGAATACTGCTGCTTCTTTCATAGGTGGGTTTTCATGCATCCCGGATGCAGGCTACACTGGAATCCTGCTGCTCCTTTCATGGGCAGGTTTCCATGCATCCTGGATAAAGACTGCAGTGGAATCCTGCTGATCTCCTTTCCCCAATGATTGCTTAGGGAGGTACTGTATATCATGCTAAATGTTTTTGTTGGTGCATTTCTTAGGTCCAAGCTAAATGGCCTCTGCGCTGATTTCCTCATGTTATGACTTCATCTAATAACGTTGCACTCATTAATGACAAGTGTATGTCACGGCTTGACAAGGTTTGCATTGATGAAATGCAAATGAGGTCAGTTTGACTTGATGTATGATTGCCTGTTTCACAATACCTGATGATACTAAATGAGCCAGCCAGCTGCCACATCAGGGCATATCTCTATTCTCAGTGAGGCAAGCCAAACAATGTGGTCTCTGAGTGCAACACACTGATACATGTCCAGGGGTCATGAAATATGTATTTCTCTGTGTAAAAACGAAACTTTCATCCTCATGCTCTGTTTGCAGCTAGACAATTCTAGAGTTTGAACTGCTACAGATGAAGTGATTTGGTAACAGTAATATGTGTATATAGTTGCAAAAAACTATGTTAATGCAGCAGTTAGGGTTGAACCCATTGCACAAAAGCAAGGAAATGTGTTGTTTGGGTTTTTAACCCTAACTCGCCATTCCCATCCCCACACAAGAAGCCAAGGAACCAGACAACACAAGCAACCACAGACTGCCATCATCAGGTAACACATAGAACATGCAACTCTTTCCAGATGACACAAGAGGCATCCATCACCGTGGTCCACTGGTGCTGTAGCAATGAATATGCAAGTACACTTCAACACATACACACCCACGTCAAGCAGCAGAACTGTGTCAGCTTTACAAAAATAGAACAATCCACGCCCACTGTAGCACTTCACTGCCGGCAACAGGAGTTGAGACGATTCAATACCTCGTGGTGGATCAGAGACGGCATAAAATATGACGGCTCTGTTGCGCTATAGGCAATTCACACAGACCTAAATGCTGCACCTGTGCTGGTTCCAAGGCGTCATTGAAGATCTTTTTTAAATTTTCTATTTAAAATAATTGTCATTATATTAGACGTTTGACTTTATTGCTGCCCTCACATTCAGTGCCGTGTAGCCTGTACATGAGAGCAAAGAAAAACACAATGACCCCATGTTAAGTATAGGGCAAAACTATAACTAAAAAACGGGTATCCAGATCAGGAAACCTTCCAAACTTTCACAGCATTACAAGTCAATGGAAACATGTAAATATGTGGGCAATTCTGACAAACCCTGCCAAGAGGAAAGTTAAAAGTTAGGGGTTTAACCTTGAGAACCCAACTCAACCCTAACTATAGCTACTGTGCACTATATATATATATATAATATATATATATATATATATATATATATATATATATATATATATATATATCATATAATCATTTATTGTAGGGGCACCGTCTTGTGGAGAGCCAATCCCAGCCTGGGTTACGGCAGCAGCACCCTCCTAAAAGGGGTCAAGGAGTAAGACAGCAGAAGGGATTGGAGGGTGCTAGAGGAGAGGATGAGTTGGGTCTTCATAATAAGAAGCTCCCTCTGTGTTCTTCCTCTGTAATCCAACCTATTGGGACAAAAAGAACGGTGCTGAGAGAGAGAAAGGGACTTTAGAGAGCCCCTGAAGTCCTGTCTCGCTTCAATATATAAATATATTGTGTGTGTGTGTGTGTATATATATATATATATATATATATATATATATATATATATTATATATATATATATATATACATGGATGAAGGCTATATTTGCATCCTCCTTAGCAATCCTCCTCCTCCTTAAAATGATCTCTACTGTGGGCGTTGACAAAGTTCAAGTATATTTTCCTCTAGAGGAATTGTGAGAGTTTGACGTCACTACTGCTGCTATTATGTACCCATGAATGAAGTCTATATTTGCATCCTGAGTCATTCGAGTAAGGCTTTTGTTTTGTTTTATTTTTGTGTATTGTTTATTCAGTGCATAAAAATCAATTTCTGTGTGTTGGGTCTGATTTAAAAGGGGCAACGAACGGCCATGAGTGCCAGCCGTGTTACAATATAATCAACATGAACAGAAGTAGCCATCAAACACTTACAGTATTATAAGAAGATGTTATAATATGTGCATATAGACGTGTGAAGCTGAGACAGTGTGGGAGGAGCCTGACAATATCACAAATGCATTTGGCAAAATCCATGTCAGTGATCTCAATCACATTAGGTATTCCATTCATGTCTGTGGTGATATCTTCTGAAAACAAGCCTCATATTGCACTGTTTAACTATCAGACGAAATGTTTACAGAATACTTAACAACGGCTATTAGGATCTTGCTGCGTGATTTGTTTGTTATTAATAGCGTTATAATATACCAAATAATTTAAAACAAGTTTTTATTGACTTTATAAGGATTTGGGCGACACAGTATAGGTTATCTTCATTGTAAATAAAAAGTGACTTGGTATAATTGAACAATAACACTATTAACAATAAATGAATCATGATTACAGCAGCAGTGTAACAGGGTGAGACCTGTACTGGCTATCTGACGTATGCATGATCCTGTGGGGGAGGAGTCGGGAGCCCTGCAAGATCCACCTGTTGATCATGGCGATGACACAGAGAGGTTGGGTGTGGGTGTGTTCTCTCCCTCTCTCTGAGTGGTCAGGAGGCGGGCCCTGGGGGGGTGGGGGGGGGGGGGGGGGTACCTGACCTATATAAACTGTGCTTTGTTATTCCTCAGCCCCGCTTATCTAGGAAGAATCACTGTGATGGCCCTGGTCATGAAGAACTTGAAAGACAAACAAGACTGTGGAGACCGAACATGAGAAATGAAACCACGAAAATAATTATAATTACGTACCTGAATCGGGACTTGTTTAGATAGCAAGAAAACCTTTCTATAAGTTAGTGATCAGCAGATGTGTCAGCCACACGAAGAGCACAGCATGTGGTTTTCACTAATGCTACAGTGCAGAACATGGGTAAATATCGGGACTTTCTTCCTATGCATCGGGACGCAGGACATTTGCTAGGAAAACGGGACTGTCTCGACCAGATAGGGACTGTTTACACGTATGACAATGTAATTCTGTGATGTCAATATAGTCACTGGACAACGATGAACTATCAAACAAAAATAAATGGATGTCGCCGACGCCTTGATACTCTGAGAGCAAGCAATGCATCACATAGCAACCGTGGTTAAAAACAAACATTAGGACAAACATGCTGAGGACAGAGCATGCATTTTGTACATTTGTAACTCACAATTCAATGTACTGCGTAGGGTAACCTCTAACATGTAAGAGACTGTACTTGTATAGTTTTGATTATGGTTAATATGAATATGCATTTCATGCACCATGCCTTGAATCATAATCATGCACTGTATGTTATTCACACGTGATTACCTTTAATCATAGGCACTGAATATAAAGTGTTGCCCTGCATAGTATGAATCACTATATGTAGTATCACAATAAATGTGTTTTATTGTATTTTTTCATGTCCATATAATGTATCAGGGTCTAGCACATGGCAGATTGTAGTAATTCACTGTAATAGTGATGGAGTGCTGGACTGGATCTATTCATCTTGACTTGGAGTATCTGCTGTATATAGCTGAGGTGATTCATTTACATCAGCTGAAAACACAGAAACACATGATTGCGGGATGTACATTAGTGTCAGGTGTAGGGTTGCCACCATTCCAGGAACAGGCATCTGTGTCCAGGTGGCAGGAATTAACAAGCCCGGACACACTAATGTCCTTTGATATTTTCTTTGACATACCGTATAACGGGACATTTTGGAGTGGAATGCATTTTGGCTTTATTGTGGTTTGGATCCCACCCTCTGACATCCCTCAGGAAAGAATGTGTCACATGTCAAAGTGAATTTGAGAATGGCAGTGATTGAGGAAGCCAATTTGCTTGAAAAAGTTAAAAGCAGACAGGCCATTGCCATCAATGGATTTAGGAAATTTGGATTGTTCATGCCAGAGTTATTGTCGATACTCTGTAGATACTACTATTAAGACACCCACCGTGCAGGTATCGCAAAGTCCCTAAACAATATGTTAAAATAATTTAGAATAAAAAAGCTGATTTTGCCAGTGCTTGCTAGTCTATTAACTAGTTTCAGCTTTATTGTTAAAGTTTTCACACCAGGCAATACTGTCCTTCAATTACTACTGCAATGATACTGTTTTATGTTAGTGAACCATAGCTAAGTTTTAAAACGTTAGGTTTCTTATCGTAACCCTGGTTCCCTGAAAGAGAAGACAGCCACCAACATACTTAAGGATGTGTCTGCCTTAGGTAGGTATTCACTGAGTAATAGGAAAAAAAATATAGGCTTACACACACAGCAATTCAGCTATGGGAGAAACACAGTCACCACGCCAGGCGGGTCAGCTGTAAATTTGTATTATTATTGATATTACCAAGCATGTCAAACAGGCGGGCTGAAACAAGCTGGTGGATTCAACTCAACAGCGGGGTACAGCAGAGTTGGGTCCTGGCGGAGGGAATCTTGCTCAGTTTTTAATTAATTAATTAATAATTTAAACTGCAAGGCAGCAAAAGAAAAAAAAAACATACACGCACATGACAGCAAAGCTGTGAGGGTAAATAGAACAGACACCACGGCAACGCGGGTGAACTGAATTTTTAAGCACACCAAGAGGGAAGGCCGAGACAATCCAGCAGAGTCAACTCCACAGCGGGGCACGGCAGAGCCGGGGCCTGGTAGAGGATCACACAAAACAGTGAGTGAGGTACCGAAGCACCGGGGGGCAGCTAATGCGACGGTGCCCACCGCATACCTGGTCAGTGGTCAGCACACACCAGGGAGACACACAGCAAGAATTCACAGCACAACACAAACACAGCGGGGTTGTGCGACAGGGTCAAACACACAGGTGGATATGTAACAAAAACACCACACAATAAGATTTGTTAGTTTATATCTGAAAAGACAACGCACACACTCCTTTAAATCTGTACTGCACAGGCAGGCGCACACACTTGTGACAGACAGTGTATACAGACAGCCTGCAACGCAAGCGAGGCAGGCTGGGAGGAAAGGAGAAGAAAGAAGCTAAAGTTAGAGCATCTGATTCCACATAAGTGGCAAGCCAAATTTCAGCACGAAAGTACTGCAGGGACTGCAGTCAACTCGAAAAAGCTATTTCAAAAACACACTCAGTTCAGTAACACAGAAGTCTTACCTTACCGCAGGCGAGAGGCAAAAGAGAAAATGGCTTCCGTGGTCTGACTGTTTAATCACTCGGTAGGCGGGACCCCAGGAAGGGGCCTATCGGCAGCTCTGATATAAAATGCTCAGTGAATACCAATCTAAGGCAAGCATATCCCATAAGTATGTTGGTGGTCATCTTCAAATTGAAAGGGAACTGAGAGTTAGCAAATGCCAGTTGTTAAAATGTACTGCAGTAATCCTTTCCAATTACTGATATCTTAAAAAGTAAGGGCCATATAAAAACCTTAAATATTGTAACTCATTTTTAGGCCTTCCTTGTTCTCCAGTTTGCTGCAGTGACATTTTAGATGCTGTAACTAGTTACTGTAAATGAGATACTGTTTTATCAGACACATTTCATTAAGTAAACATGTAGTTGAATGTTTTGAAATTAAAAGTAAAAACAAAACTGTGTGACATTTTTCTTTGTGAATGTGCCAAGTGATAAACAACAATTAAAAAACCATCAAAATCCACCAAGGTAGCAAATCAGTGAATTTAATACCAGCCAAAATTTCCTCTATCTTATTAGAAATGTACTGTTTAGTACTGATCTGTACATTCTACTGTGGCCCCAGTATTTGAATAATGCTTTACATTACACTGATCTGCATGTGATTAAATGCATAACCTGTACAGTAAAATATGGTTTACTTATGATATATCATGGTAATTAAACCATAGATATGTGTGCATGTATGTATACCAAGCATTGCATATTTAGCAGTAGCCATTAGTAACATTGAAAAACCTGAACCCAATTTGAGTACATTTTGACTAATTTTGTTTCTATTTTTAACTACCCACAGGACCAGAAATCCAGTGACTGTCTGGAAAAATAATTTGTAAAAAAAAAAAAAATCATTGCTTCACAAATTCCATTGATTTACCATGCCACTTTTTATCACCACGACTACTTGTCTCAGGTAAGATTAGCCTCTAACGTACCCTGATATAGCTACTATTTTTCTGGCTTGCAAGTTCGATTGCTAGAAATATCAAGAGCAAAATACTGTGTATATTGCATGACTATTGATTTGTACAGAGATCTGGTGTTAAACTGTATTACAGTATACTGCAGTTTTTACCTAGGCAGTTTTGACCTAGGCTGACTTGAAATAGTCAGGTGATTCATTTACAGCAGAATGCTGGAACACATGATTGCGGCGTGTGAATTGGTGTCTGGGCATTATCATTGGCTCACATTATTTTAGAACACTATTGTAATTGTAGACAAGCGTTTTCACACAAAGCCTGTATCAATTAGATGAGCTCCCAGACAGCTTCACGCCCCAGGCTTCCCAAGGACCTTGCCTTCTGTTCTCTTTCAAAACAAGGCACTTTCAAAATAATGACTCCATACATTTAAAGAGTTACGAATATGATGTGTTTTTCTGTTTAAAAACTGTTTCATAAAAAGGTTGATTTATTTCAATGTTATCTACGCGTCTTGTGAGTATTAAAAAAAAAAGATCTAATAAAATAATATATCTGTGGAGAAGCTCCTAGTCAATGTAATTTAAGTGATACGCTGGCCTCAGGAATTATCTGTCAATGAGGGAGCAATTAATTGTTCTTCAGAGATGTTCACACTTAGCCCTCTGTGTATTCGGGATTGGCTAAATCAATTACCATAACAGAGTGAAAACAAATCTGACTCGTAATAACTCAAGAAAATAATGATTTTAAACATTTAAGAACAATAACTTCATATTCAGGCCCAGGCAGCGCGAACAATATTTTTCTCATGACTTAATTAGAGGCCTGTCTGTGATAATGGATGATGAACCCACCCTAGTCATCCGCTGTCATGACACGTGTTCAGTTCTCAATTGTATTATGCTCCCTGCATGCACACTCTACTGCCATTAGCACACATCCCTTGCACTCACATGTGGTTGTGTACATTGCTGAAAACATGTTTTACAGTACAATGCAGACAATATTTATTATTCTGTCATTTGCAACCCAGAGGCATTCCCTTATAAAGCTTTTTTACAATTGTGCAGAAAATTTAAAAAAAAGAAACGGTTGACAGCTCAGAGTCCTGCTATTGTTTTAACTGGCCAGTCTTGCAAATGAGACCTGCAAGCTCTTTCTGGTGCTCTACTGGCAGTTCAATGAAAACCAAGGGACTGTAGTTTTTTATTCTGGTGATACTACTCTGCCTGATTGATAACTGGAGGTTAATTATGTGCCGAAACTACAGGAGAGCAACATCTACACTAGACTACTAAAATGCACAGTGAATGTGAAAATGCTCCAGGGGTTATCCATTATACAAGATGCATCAAACAAACATTTAACTTATGCAGTGAATTAGTGTAAAGGCTGCTACCCACCAGACGTGATGCCACAAGCGAAACTGTGCAGTGATGCCACAAAATAATAGAAACTATAGTTCTGAATATCTTTCGTACCACAAGCAATACGACAGGCAACACTAAAGGCAACACAGGGGCGACACTGGAGGAAACAATAATACTTGCCATTGAAAAAATACCCAGAGCTTTATGACAAAGGTCAGCGCAATTATAAAGATACAGATTTGAAAGACAATATGTAAGAGTCTATTTTCAAAGGAAATGGAGAAGCCTCATATGCAGGGCCATAACCAGCTCTGACATTCTAGCGAGGTCAAACTGAGTTTCAAGCTGTAGCTGCAGTATTTATATGACTGCTTGGCATTTACTATTCAACCTCCAAATCTATGTACACGGCAAACCAACAGAGAAAATGAAGGAGCTATTTGTACTTTACCAGAATCTGTACATGAGCATCAGCATTAACAATGAAAAAAAACAACCAAGGACACGACCTCAGTGTTCTCATAGCTAGTTACGGCCGTGCTGATATGTATGACTTCTTGCCATATATTTTGAAATACCATCAGAGAAGACATTCATAATTTCAACATCATGTTGATAAATGTGTACCAGTCTTGATTAGTCTATTATTTACGAATTGATGAAGTGATTTCTAATTGGGAGACTGCCCCGTGTATAAAAGCTCAGCAGCCACTCATGAGAGTTGCTGAGAGTTGGAGAGGGTTTGGAGAAAGGAGACGGAGAGCCATTAAGAGTTATACACACAAAACAATTGCTACTTGTGCTGACTTTGCACCAGCCCACACTTGTTTAATTATTGTCTGTTTGTTTTGGCAGCCGTGCCAGGTTGCACAGTGTTTTTGTGTCTGTTTGTTTAATATTGTATTTATTAAAGAAAGAGCGCAGTACGTGTTGCCTGTATTTCCTGATCTGACGTCACCCACTAGCCATCCTGGCCACAACGAGTTAGACTAACATCCCTGCAGGGATCTCTAACGGGTACTGTATTGCAGGGGGGTATGCACAGGTTAGACTAACATTCCTGGAGTGATCTCTGATGGGTACTGTATTGTAGGACGGGTATGTACAGGTTAGACTAACATCCCTGCAGTGATCTCTGATGGGTACTGTATTGCAGGTGGGTATGCACAGGTTAGACTAACATCCCTGCAGTGATCTCTGATGGGTACTGTATTGCAGGCGGGTATGCACAGGTTAGACTAACATCCCTGCAGGGATCTCTGACGGGTACTGTATTGCATGATGGATATGCACAGGTTAGACTAGCATCCCTGCAGGGATCTCTGATGGGTACTGTATTGCAGGCGGGTATGCACAGGTTAGACTAACATCCCTGCAGTGATCTCTGATGGGTACTATATTGCAGGCGGGTATGCACAGGTTAGACTAACATCCTTGCAGGGATCTCTGATGGGTACTGTATTGCAGGCGGGTATGCACAGGTTAGACTAGCATCCCTGCAGTGATCTCTGATGGGTACTATATTGCAGGCGGGTATGCACAGGTTAGACTAGCATCCCTGCAGGGATCTCTGATGGGTACTCTATTGCAGGACGGGTATGCACAGGTTAGACTAACATCCCTGCAGGGATCTCTGATGGGTACTGTATTGAATGATGGATATGCACAGGTTAGACTAGCATCCCTGCAGGGATCTCTGATGGGTACTGTATTGAATGATGGATATGCACAGGTTAGACTAGCATCCCTGCAGGGATCTCTGACGGGTACTGTATTGCATGATGGGTATTGTGTGATTGTTCAGTGATCTCAGTTTCAGAGGTTACATTTGGGGTCTGGTGGCACACATTTTGTTTGTGTACAGATTGCCTTCGTATCTGGTTTTGGTGCAATTGTTCAGCAGTACAGGCTCGATGTGCAGCGTCTCAGATACTGATTCCCACTGACACAGCAAATCGGGAGAGAGTCAGCTCCGCCAATCACAGCTTTCATTTCTGGACAAAATTGTGTACAACCGGGAGATTGGAATCTGTGTGTTTGCAAGACTCAGACACAATCCTGCCTGGATTGGAATGATAAGAAAGTCTTAGTTGAGTTTGTAAAGTCCAGATTCAATTTCACACATCAGTTTGTTCTATGAGAACCTTTATTGCACTATTTGTCAATATTTCTAAATGTCTACAGATGCATTTTAAACTACCACGATGTCTATGCTTGGTTGAACCTGGAGGTATTTAAATCTGTTTTGGGAGGCTTAAGCCTATGTTTTGATCCTATTGTTTCCCTTATTGCATTTGCTTTTGCCTTGTGTTATTATTGTGGGTTTGTATTACTTTCTTCCCTTGTGCTTAACCCTGAATAGATTTGATGTATTGTGTCATTACGAAAGCAACAGACAATTGCCTTTTTTCATGAAGTCTCGCTTAGTTTACAAGAAGAAAAAAGATGCCCAATTCTACATTGTGCATTCAGCCATTCTCAGCTCTCTATAACAAGGGTGTTGACCAAATTATATTGTTCTGGTAAGTTTATACAAGTCTGGTTTGTGACTGGTTGACTGATTTGGATGTGTAAACACTTCCATATTTAATTACAAGAACTTTTTTGACCAGAGCATAAAACTCAGGTTTGAAAAAATAATATATTCTTCAAATTATAGATAAGTACTAATTAGTTGTGCTAATTTACAAATGCAAATGGATCTAACATAATGATTTAACAGGACACAACACAACTAGGGCTAAGATAATAACCTGTTACAGGATGATAACATATTGGTTTGCTTGAATTATGCAAATGAAGTTCTTATTATTATCACCAATATGAGCTGTCATGGTTGAACAACTCTTCTTCCTTTTTAAAAAGTAAACTTTTAGATGCTGCTGCAGTCTATCAATCCAAGGCTGGAATGTGCCAGTCACCATGCTCTACTGAGATTGCTGCTTCTTATACAAATTACTATTATTATTTATTTCTTAGCAGACGCCCTTACCCAGGGTGACTTACAGCTGTATACAAAAAAGACATATCAAGAATTACAGTACAATTAAGAGCAAGATACAAAATAAAATCACTTGAGTCCTAATAAGAGCAAAAACAAAACACAGTGCGATCTGATATCGGGGCAGTTCAAGAGCAGATAAAAGTGTTGATAGTTACATCAGGGTTAGATGCGAGTGCAAGTGAAATACAAAATACTACAGATTGTTCAGTGCAGGATTAAATACAGTAACATAGGGAGCAGATAAGTACAAGTTAAAGTGCATTAAAAGCAGAGTGCTATATTGTCCAGAAGGGAAGTGTTGCATTTTCCAGGTGTTGTCTGAAGAGGTGTGTCTTGAGGAGCTGCCGGAAGGTGGTCAGGGACTGGGCAGTCCTGACATCCATAGTATGGTCGTTCCACCACTGCGGGGTGAGGGTGGAGAAGGAGCGGGCTCTGGAGGCAGGGGAGCATAATGGAGGTAAAGCCAGTCATCTAGTCCAGGTGGAGCGAAGAGGTTGGGTGGGGATGTAAGGAACAATGAGGGTCTGGAGGTAGCTGGGTGCAGTCTGGTCAAGGCATCAGTAGACGAGTACAAGAGTCTTGAACTGAATGTGAGCAGTGATCAGGAGACAGTGGAGTGAGCGGAGCAGTGGAGTAGCATGGGAGAAGTGAGGCAGAGAGAACACCAGGCGAGCAGCGGAGTTCTGGATGAGCTGGAGCGGACGGTTGGTGGATGCAGGGAGGCCGGCCAGGAGGGAGTTGCAGTAGTCTTGGCAGGAGAGTACCAGGGCCTGGACGAGGAGTTGCGTGGAGTAGATGGTGAGGAAGGGTCAGATTCTTCGTATGTTGCTCAGGAAGAATCGGCAGGTGTGTGCTAGAGTGGGGATGTGTTGGGAGTAGGAGAGGGAGGGGTCCAGGGTTACTCCAAGGTTCTTGGCTGAGGAGGAGGGAGAGTGCATGATAGATTTCAGAGGACTGGAGATAGAGACATCAGAGGAGGGGGAAGAAAAGGAGGTCAAATTTAGAGAGGTTGAGTTTGAGGTGATGCAAGTGCATCCTGGAGGAGATATAAGACAGACAGGTAGAGATACAGGAGAGGATGGTGGGATCAGAGGGGGGAGAAGAGGAAGATCTGAGCATCATCAGCATAGGAATGGTATGAGAAATCATAGGAAGCAATGAGGGGGCCCAGGGAGTGGGTGTAGAGAGAGAATAGGAGAGGAACCAAGACTGATCCTTGGGGGACTCCTATTGAGAGAGGGTGAGGTGTGGAGGTTGAGCAGTGCCAGGTTACCTGATGCAATCAGACAGGTAGGAGGAGAACCAGGCCAGAGCAGTGCCAGAGATTCCTAGGTCAGCGAGAGAGGATAGGAGGATCAACAGTGTTAATGCCAGCATAGAGATCAAGGAGAATTAGGAGAGAGGAGAGTGGGGCAGAATGGGCAGAGTTTAGCAAGTTAGTGACGGACAGGAGACCAGTTTCAGTGGAGTGATCAGAGGGGAAATCAAATTGGAGAGGGTCGAGCAGAGAGGAAAGCAGAGAGTTGGTGGTGTATTGCCCGCTCAAGGGATGTGGGGTCGAGGGTAGGGTTTTTAAGGAGGGGGGTGATAGAGGCTTTTTTGAAGGCAGAGGGAAAGATGCCAGTGAGGAGAGAGGTGTTGGAAAGGGTGGAGATGAAGGGGAGTAGAGCAGGAGCAGCTGCTTGAAAGAGGTGAGTGGGGAGGGGGTCCAAGGCACACATGGTGAGTTTTGTGTCCCTGTAGGAGGGAGGAGAGGTCAGAGTCTGAGGGGGGAGAGAAGTGGGAGAAGGAGGGTGAATTAGTAGGGAGACAGAGGGTGTTGGGTTTGGAGAGGGAGGGGTTGGGGGGAGGGAGATTTTAGAGGAGAAGATGCAAAGTCATCAGAGGAGATAGAGGAGGGAGGAGGAAGGGGAGGGTTGAGGTGGGAGGAGAAGGTAGAGAATAGTTTCTGGGGGTTGTTAGTGGATGATTGGATAATATAGTGAAAATAGGAGCATTAAGCAGAGGAAAAAATCGAGGAGAAGAAGGAGAGGAGGTTGTCTTCCATTTCTTTTCGGCAGATCACAGTTAGGTTCTGCTGATCGGAGCATAGAGGAGAGCCAGGGTTGGGGAGGGGAGGGGTGGGCAGGTTGGGAGGTGAGAGGACAGAGGTAGTCAAGGGAGGAGGTAATAATCAAGTTCATCGAGAAAGTGAGTGAGAGGTCCAGGGGGACGGTACAGTAATTAGCAGGAGTTGACAGGGAGAGATTAGTTGGACAGCGTGAAATTCAAAAGTGTTAATGTAACGAGTATTAACATTCATTTGTATGTATTTCATCCAAATCCTTCCGTTTTCAGGTGTGCTCTGCGTGCAACATAGAGAAGCTCATTACCATTCATTCCATTGTATTCACTGCATTTATTTCATCTAATTTAGGTATGTTAATCTACAGTTGTATTGTTGTTTATTGCATTTATGTGACTGAGTTGCCATTATTTACAATGTAGCCGGTGGTCTTGAGTTAAACGAGGCAGTCTTCCCAGCGACAGCGAGTGGGAGAAGTACAGCGTGGAAAAGTACAGAGCAGTTTCGAAGCAGAAAGGAGAAATTGCATCTTGAATTGCTTTAATCAGAAAACAGAGGACATTGGGGAAACACAGCCGCGTGTGTTTTTCTGATAACAAACAAGCTGAAACTCGGAGCAGCTGATTCAAATTCAGCGCCGTTTTGAGACACGGGCGAGGGGAGGAGCCGACAGCACAGCAGAACAACGCAGTTAAACGAGGCAGTCTTCCCAGCGACAGCGATTGGGAGAAGTACAGCGTGGAAAAGTACAGAGCAGTTTCGAAGCAGAAAGGAGAAATTGCATCTTGAATTGCTTTAATCAGAAAACAGAGGACATTGGGGAAACACAGCCGCGTGTGTTTTTCTGATAACAAACAAGCTGAAACTCGGAGCAGCTGATTCAAATTCAGCGCCGTTTTGAGACACGGGCGAGGGGAGGAGCCGACAGCACAGCAGAACAACGCAGTTAAACGAGGCAGTCTTCCCAGCGACAGCGAGTGGGAGAAGTACAGCGTGGAAAAGTACAGAGCAGTTTCGAAGCAGTTTGAAAGCAGGTTGACAGCTGCAGAAGAAAACTAAACTTCAAAAAAAAAAAAAACCCTCAACATGGTCTTCAAGCCAGTAATCTGTGACACCTGCTTGATGTGGGAAATCCGAGAAAACCCAGCGGAGCTAAACCAAGTGTGCGTAAAGTGCCGCGCGATCCAGGATTTGCATAAACTAGTAAGTATGCTAGAAATGGAGCTGGAAGAAATGAGACAGCAACAGGATCTTGAGGAACTGGCACACCCACAATTCATGGAAGTCTGCATCACCCCTAACAGACTGAAAGCCACCAGGGAGATAGAAGGTCAGAACAGCTGGGTTCAGGTAGGCAGAAGCAGGGAAAAAAAAAGAAACTTTGTCAAACACAACCACCAGAAATCAAAACAACCAACAGATTTGAGTCACTTCAGAATTTTGATGAGCAGAACCAACAACAAGAGAATGAAAGGAACAACATCCAGGACCCTATTGACAGTGGTGACAAGACAGTAAAAAGAAGGGAGGTCATGATTGTTGGGGACTCCATATTGAGAAACACAGCAAGTTCAATTCGCAGTTTGGACCCCCTTACTACAACAGTGTGCTGCCTTCCGGGAGCCTCGGTCAAGCACATCACTGAAAACGTGGACAGGCTCCTAGAACGAACAGGAGACGACCCGGTAGTAGTCGTCCACATCGGTACAAACAACATTGGAAGAGACAGACCAAAATCCCTGCAAAACAAATTCAGAGAGCTAGGAAGGAAATTAAAAGAGAAAACCAAAACTGTGGTATTTTCTGGTATACTACCCGCACCTTGCAAAGGACCATATGGACAGCTGGAAATAATAAATCAAAACGCATGGTTGAAGACGTGGTGCACACGGGAAGGCTTCACCTATCTTGATCATTGGACCACTTTCTACAACGAGGACTATCTGTATAGACGGGATGGACTGCATTTAAATAACAAGGGAACTAGTCTACTTGGAGAAAAGATCCTCGAGCAGGTTCGGAAGCATTTAAACTAGAAAGGAAGGGGGGAGAAATCAACAAAAAAACAGAAGGGAGACCGCATCAAAACAAGAACAACAACTCAGGTAAGACAACCATTAAATGTATTTATCTAAATGCTAGAAGTATCAGAAACAAAATTCTAGAACTTGAAGCTACTGCACTAACAGGTAACTATGATGTGATAGGTGTTACAGAAACTTGTTTATCTGAGAGTGATGGGGACGAATATAATATTTGTGGGTATACACTGTATAGGAAAGACAGGCAGGACAGACGAGGAGGAGGGGTAGCGCTATACATAAGAAACAGTCTTGAAGCCCAGGTGTTAAACCTGGACAAAGAAAATAAAACCGAATCAATATGGGTCAGAATAACAGACAAAAATTCAAAAGGCATAATAATAGGAGCATGCTATAGACCGCCAGATTCAGACGGTGAGCACAATAATCTGTTATACAATGACATTAGAAATGTGTGTAGCAAAGGAGAAGCCATACTAATGGGGGATTTCAACTTCCCCCAAATAAAATGGGAAAACCCGGTGGGTAGCGCGAAGGATGAAATAGAAATGGTGGAAATGACAAATGACTGCTTCCTAACACAATTTGTGAAGGCACCCACTAGAGGGGAGGCATGCCTTGATTTAGTCTTTTCAAATAACGAAGATAGAATAACTAAAACAGAGGTCAGAGAACCACTGGCAAACTCAGACCACAACATGGTCTCATTTGAAGTGTTTTTTAAATCCTCAAAAGTAAAGACTAAAGCTAAGGTTTACAATTTTAGAAAAGCAAACTATGAAGGCATGAAACAGAGACTAACAGAAGTAGATTGGAGTAAAATAGAGAAAACACCCACAGAAGAAGGATGGTTGTTCTTTAAAAACGTAGTACTAGAGGCGCAAAACAATTATATCCCTAAAGTAGACAAATCTAAATG
Source organism: Polyodon spathula (assembly GCF_017654505.1). Taxonomy (NCBI): domain Eukaryota; kingdom Metazoa; phylum Chordata; class Actinopteri; order Acipenseriformes; family Polyodontidae; genus Polyodon; species Polyodon spathula. The sequence continues at coordinate 9,978,352 of NC_054558.1, forward strand.
TAAAACTAAATTGCCAAAATGGTTTAATAGATCAATTAAAAAAAATATTCAGCGAAAAAAGGCACTTTACAGAGCATTAAAAAAGGACCAAAAAGAAAGTACGCAGAAAGAGTACACAGAACTGCAAATGCAAGTCAAAAAGGAAGTTAGAAAGGCCAAGAGAGAAATAGAAATGAACATTGCTAAGGGAGCTAAAACCAATTCCAAAATGTTTTTCCAATATTACAACAGCAAGAGAACATTCAAAGAGGAGATTAAATGTTTAAGAGATACAAATGGCAAAATCATAGAGGAAGAAAAAAAAAATAGCAAATATGTTAAATGATTACTTTTCACAAGTTTTTACAAAGGAAGATACTGACAACATGCCCCACATGTCATCCAGTTCCTATCCAGTTTTAAATAACTTTAGCATAACTGAGGCAGAAGTGTTAAAGGGACTAGGAGCTCTTAAAATAAACAAATCCCCTGGGCCGGATGAGATCCTCCCAGTAGTACTCAAAGAAATGAAAGAAGTAATTTACAAACCGCTAACCAAGATCATGCAGCAGTCTCTTGACACAGGGGTGGTACCGACAGACTGGAAAATTGCAAACGTAATACCGATCCACAAAAAGGGAAACAAAACTGAACCAGGTAACTACAGACCAGTAAGCCTGACTTCTATTATATGCAAACTTATGGAAACTATAATAAGATCCAAAATGGAAAATTACCTATATGGTAACAGGGTACTGGGAGACAGTCAACATGGTTTTAGGAAAGGGAGATCGTGTCTAACTAACTTGCTTGATTTTTTTGAGGATGCAACATCGATAATGGATAATTGCAAAGCATATGACATGGTTTATTTAGATTTCCAGAAAGCTTTTGACAAAGTCCCGCACAAAAGATTAATTCTCAAACTGAACGCAGTTGGGATTCAAGGAAACACATGTACATGGATTAGGGAGTGGTTAACATGTAGAAAACAGAAAGTACTGATTAGAGGAAAAACCTCAGAATGGAGTGTGGTAACCAGCGGTGTACCACAGGGATCAGTATTAGGTCCTCTGCTATTCCTAATCTACATTAATGATTTAGATTCTGGTATAGTAAGCAAACTTGTTAAATTTGCAGACGACACAAAAGTAGGAGGAGTGGCAAACACTGTTGCAGCAGCAAAGGTCATTCAAAATGATCTAGACAAGATTCAGAACTGGGCAGACACATGGCAAATGACATTTAATAGAGAAAAGTGTAAGGTACTGCACGCAGGAAATAAAAATGTACATTATAAATATCATATGGGAGATATTGAAATTGGAGAAGGAATCTATGAAAAAGACCTAGGAGTTTTTGTTGACTCAGAAATGTCTTCATCTAGGCAATGTGGGGAAGCTATAAAAAAGGCTAACAAGATACTCAGATACATTGTGAGAAGTGTTGAATTTAAATCAAGGGAAGTAATGTTAAAACTGTACAATGCACTTGTAAGACCTCATCTTGAATATTGTGTGCAGTTCTGGTCACCTCGCTATAAAAAAGATATTGCTGCTCTAGAAAGAGTGCAAAGAAGAGCGACCAGAATTATTCCGGGCTTAAAAGGCATGTCATATGCAGAAAGGCTAAAAGAATTGAATCTGTTCAGTCTTGAACAAAGAAGACTACGTGGCGACCTAATTCAAGCATTCAAAATTCTAAAAGGTATTGACAGTGTCGACCCAAGGGACTTTTTCAGCCTGAAAAAAGAAACAAGGACCAGGGGTCACAAATGGAGTTTAGAAAAAGGGGCATTCAGAACAGAAAATAGGAGACACTTTTTTACACAGAGAATTGTGAGGGTCTGGAATCAACTCCCCAGTAATGTTGTTGAAGCTGACACCCTGGGATCCTTCAAGAAGCTGCTTGATGAGATTTTGGGATCAATAAGCTACTAACAACCAAACGAGCAAGATGGGCCGAATGGCCTCCTCTCGTTTGTAAACTTTCTTATGTTCTTATGTTCTTAATGTAATGTGTTTGACACAAAAAAGGTATTTATTTTTATAATCTAGAGCTTTTATCTGAACGATATATTTTATTTATAAATATATTATTATTTCTTATTGATTTATTAGGGGCAATTCCTTTTGTCATAGTTTCCTTTTAAAATGTTAAATCTTTGCAGCAGGAATACATATTTTTCTATACACTGTAAGAATGTTATTAGTTTTGAGTAACGGTCAATGAAGTAGCTGTATTATTGTATTATCAATTGAATGCAGCTCAGTCTGTCTGGCTCTACTGAGGAGAGGTGTGCTCTGCGTGCAACATAGAGAAGCTCATCACCATTCATTCCATTGTATTCACTGCATTTATTTCATCTAATTTAGAATAAAAGACCAGAAACTGGCAACTAGTGTCCAGAGTCCTGTTCATTATCCATACACCAGAACACAACGCAGAATCGTAGTCAGACAGGCTACATTAACAGAGAGTGAGGAGAGGTCAGAGGGGACAAAAAAGAATAAGGAGGGAGAGAGGAGAAGACCAGTCCCACCATGAGGTTAGAGGTGCTAGGGGAGCAGCGGCGGATTTCTATTTCTCTAAGCTGTCACCTCAAACCACATGGCATAGGAATGAAAAGCACAAGTGACTGGATTAATTTACTTGATTATTGATTTAGTTGATTATTCATTTTATTCACTTGTCATTGAAATTGGTCGTCATATTTCCTAACACGTCCCTTGTGCCAGGGTAGCATCATGGCCCAGGATGTTAACTGGCAGGAAGGAAACCCAGAGACAGAATCTGCATGTTGAAGTGTGACTGTGCACGTTAAATAATAAAACAAATACAAAAGATCGGAACAAACAACTAGGCATGACGGACAAACAAAAGATAGGAAAAAACAAATAGGCACAGCGGCCAAACAAAAGGTTTAAACAAAACATCAGGAATACTTTACATACAACACCATGTTGTTTTAGGCCGAGCTGTCATTTCCAATGAAACGCGGCCGTGAACTCCCCTAAACACCAGCAATACGGCACTAAATCACAGACAACACCAGACCCTAACCCATTATCTCTATCACCAACATTAACTCTCAAATTAACCCTTGAGATCACCCTTTTATAAACCTAATTAATCATTAATCATTTATTCAATTTACCACTCCAGCCACATTCCCACGCGTTTTGACAGGGAGGAATTTAATCCCCTCCCTACCAACCCAATGTTCCCCACACACACCCACACCTGTGCACCGGCAAGACTTTCACTCTGCCACATACCTGTATTACAGTATGGAATTATTCTACGGAATAAACACCACCTGTGAAACATTGAGAAACTGGACCCACACAATTAACTGGACACTGACAAATGGACAGTGACAAGTGGGTATCTTCTTTATCCATTTCAACACACTGCGCATCTAAAGTAGTTGTTGCCAGCAACACTGAGGGCAGGAGGAGATTGCTTACCCATCCCACCTGAGTACTATCAGTAACTTGCAGCTGTTCTTGGGACTGAGCATTAGAACCAAACAAATAGAGTCTGCAGCCAGCATGCCATTGATCATCAACACCATTACCATGGCCTAAATCCTTGAAGCTGTGTGCAAATGTGCCTAATCAATCAAGGCAGGACAGAATTCTCCAGGATGAAATTTTCTGGTCTGGGCTGCCACTTGGAAAGTGAAGCAAGGCCACAGTCATGGGTGTGTCTGGGTAGAACAGTCACTTCTGAAGTGACTTCACACAACAGAGCCGGTGGAAGCTGCTGCCATAACTCTAATAACCTTGAACAGAGGGGCGTGGCCGTGCATGCACGTTCTCCTATAGATTAATCTCAAAGCGAGCCTTGGAAGGGAAGCGTCTCTTATCAGCCGCAGATCCTGGTGTTGCTTCAATCAGCTGCTGTGCAAAAGAGCAGGAGTAGAATAAGGATTTGTGTGAGGGAATGAGTGGTGGTCTGGGCATCAGTTTTACACTGAAGTCAAGATCAGAAGCAAACTGGGTGGTCATGCATAACAGAGCTGCTGTTTCTGTCCTCTTCATACTTGTAAAGAATTTTGTAATAGTTTTTGTGTTAGAACTGATTATAATATGTTATTTTCTGTTACAAATTGAACACAGAAGCTGGGAGTGGTATTTTCCATTTTTGAGTTCAGGACTAAAAGGTAATATAATAATCCATACTCATATTGTTAGAATATTTTGAATGTATGGTACTTGCAATGGAGAGATATTGAGCACAGAGTTAGGGTTATCTTGGAATGCAGGATCTGCCTCAATAAATTGCAGATTGACTAAAGACAGGGCAAATATGACCATTTATGGGCATTTGTGAAGAGGGTTCTATTCTCTGCTTGGTTTTATGGGGGATGGGGGAATCTCATAGATAACAGATCCAAAGGAATGCAAGGGGTCTTGCTTGCCTGCCTGTGGTGGTGAGGTAAAAGAATGTTTAAGGCTTGAAAACTTTCCACGTATACAGGTATAATAAAAGGGTGTGTTGTAGAATCTACAAAACTGAAATGAATCAACTGCAAGAGAACATTCAAAGAGGAGATTAAATGTTTAAGAGATACAAATGGCAAAATCGTAGAGGAAGAAAAAAAAATAGCAAATATGTTAAATGATTACTTTTCACAAGTTTTTACAAAGGAAGATACGGACAACATGCCCCACATGTCATCCAGTTCCTATCCAGTTTTAAATAACTTTAGCATAACTGAGGCAGAAGTGTTAAAGGGACTAGGAGCTCTTAAAATAAACAAATCCCCTGGGCCGGATGAGATCCTCCCAGTAGTACTCAAAGAAATGAAAGAAGTAATTTACAAACCGCTAACCAAGATCATGCAGCAGTCTCTTGACACAGGGGTGGTACCGACAGACTGGAAAATTGCAAACGTAATACCGATCCACAAAAAGGGAAACAAAACTGAACCAGGTAACTACAGACCAGTAAGCCTGACTTCTATTATATGCAAACTTATGGAAACTATAATAAGATCCAAAATGGAAAATTACCTATATGGTAACAGGGTACTGGGAGACAGTCAACATGGTTTTAGGAAAGGGAGATCGTGTCTAACTAACTTGCTTGATTTTTTTGAGGATGCAACATCGATAATGGATAATTGCAAAGCATATGACATGGTTTATTTAGATTTCCAGAAAGCTTTTGACAAAGTCCCGCACAAAAGATTAATTCTCAAACTGAACGCAGTTGGGATTCATGGAAACACATGTACATGGATTAGGGAGTGGTTAACATGTAGAAAACAGAAAGTACTGATTAGAGGAAAAACCTCAGAATGGAGTGTGGTAACCAGCGGTGTACCACAGGGATCAGTATTAGGTCCTCTGCTATTCCTAATCTACATTAATGATTTAGATTCTGGTATAGTAAGCAAACTTGTTAAATTTGCAGACGACACAAAAGTAGGAGGAGTGGCAAACACTGTTGCAGCAGCAAAGGTCATTCAAAATGATCTAGACAAGATTCAGAACTGGGCAGATACATGGCAAATGACATTTAATAGAGAAAAGTGTAAGGTACTGCACGCAGGAAATAAAAATGTACATTATAAATATCATATGGGAGATATTGAAATTGGAGAAGGAATCTATGAAAAAGACCTAGGAGTTTTTGTTGACTCAGAAATGTCTTCATCTAGGCAATGTGGGGAAGCTATAAAAAAGGCTAACAAGATACTCGGATACATTGTGAAAAGTGTTGAATTTAAATCAAGGGAAGTAATGTTAAAACTGTACAATGCACTTGTAAGACCTCATCTTGAATATTGTGTGCAGTTCTGGTCACCTCGCTATAAAAAAGATATTGCTGCTCTAGAAAGAGTGCAAAGAAGAGCGACCAGAATTATTCCGGGCTTAAAAGGCATGTCATATGCAGACAGGCTAAAAGAATTGAATCTGTTCAGTCTTGAACAAAGAAGACTACGTGGCGACCTAATTCAAGCATTCAAAATTCTAAAAGGTATTGACAGTGTCGATGCAAGGGACTTTTTCAGCCTGAAAAAAGAAACAAGGACCAGGGGTCACAAATGGAGTTTAGAAAAAGGGGCATTCAGAACAGAAAATAGGAGACACTTTTTTACACAGAGAATTGTGAGGGTCTGGAATCAACTCCCCAGTAATGTTGTTGAAGCTGACACCCTGGGATCCTTCAAGAAGCTGCTTGATGAGATTTTGGGATCAATAAGCTACTAACAACCAAACGAGCAAGATGGGCCGAATGGCCTCCTCTCGTTTGTAAACTTTCTTATGTTCTTATGTTCTTATGTAACTGTCATGTGCTCAGTTCTATCCATCTCACTGTAGCCCAGAGTGACGCGACTCTGTTCAATACAATTGTCTATTCTACGCTATACCAATAAACATATATATGTGACACCACTAATATTGTTTATCAGTTTCATTATTTCTTACATATTCAAAAAGCTGCAAAGAGGATATTTCCCCCCAAATCTTTTTATTATTTACAGCTAAATGTTAACTTTACACTGATTCAGTAAGTAGCTATTTCATATTGTTACCCACCCCCCCTTTACCATCTCAAGACATAGACCTGAAAACAGACAGCAGACCTGGCACGATATTGAATTGTGGTTATCTGGAAATGAAGGCTACTCTTTCATTTTTAACTAAGAAGGGCTTATGCAGTTACCTCTGTTTGTTTCAGAGACTCATCAGAGGGGGGTTAAAAGAGCAGTTTAGTCAGCAGCCGAAGCCAATCCACTTCTTCAGCAGGCAGTGATTAGCGAGATGGGGTTTCCAAGGCATTAGTTGATGTAAGTGTCAATATCTGTTAGCTCTCGCTAGGGTCCATGAGGCAGCTTCACCTGTCTTCTTCAGCCGGGTTGAGTTATTGTGCAGCCACAGACCAGTCACCAGATTACATCAAGAAGAGCCGGAAGGTCAGTCTGGAGAGCTTGTAACGCTGTAGATGTTTCTGCATCAAGGGAATCGCAATAATGCAGGGTGAATATGCAGAGGGAAAAAAAGCCTGGGGCCATCCATTAGGAAGAACTCAAGAGTATGGGGAAGGCCACCTCATAGGAAGAACTCAAGAGTATGGGGAAGGCTTGTGATTAAACCATTAAACTACAAGACATACTGCAACTCAGTCACCCTGGACAAAAAATATAGCAATAGTCTGGTACAGCATACGACAGTCTTGGTTTTCTTCTATACGCCATTTAAATGGAATATGTTCCATGCATCCCTTTGATTCCCTTCTACATGATTACAATATTTTATACAAATAAAAACGTTCTTATTTTGTTTTTTTATTTCTGACTTCTGGGGTTTTCCAAAGTACTACAGTTCAGCAAAACCAATAGTGACAAGAACTATACACACACACATTAAAATCCACTAAGATTACACTAAGACCCTGTGCATCACAGCTATTTATTACTTCTTCAAACTCAATATGTACTGAGGGCTAGCAATACATAACACATCGCTTCCCACTGGTTATTAAGAGGTGGGAGTGGGCTTTCCCAGGCAGGAATCATGCAGCTCTGTCAACACACCATGGAGGCACAGTCCTTTGCAGGTGCTGCGTCTTAAAAAGCTTTGTTCAGCCTTGATCCAAACAAATAGTGTGTATAATGTACCAACAGTTCACACAGCTGGACTGTAAATGTGTAGTTCATTAGCATAGGCACACAATTTTATGTGCATTGCAACTTGATGGAAAATAAAATCATACAAAGCAAACTGTATTGTATCTTTTCCTCTCTGAAAGAAGTACCGAAATCCAGCATTCTAAATAGTCGCATTCTTATGAAAATGCAGCACTCCACGTCGGCTAGATATGTACTTACTGCCAAAACCTGCTGTGCAGAGCAAAGAGCAGACCACCAATAATCTCCTCCTATTATAATTCCATCAGCCTAGTGTGCTTCACAGGCTGTGCAAGGGACATAGGTGAGTGCTCACAAGGAATGGCAGTACCCATCTCACACAGTCAATATTCATGGCAGCTGGCAGTCATTTGTCTGACACGCTTCACTGGTACTCATGTGAAGGGTGGTGGGTGAACTCCCTGTCAGTAACTGTCATGTTACATGTGGGTAAATGCAGAGGGGAGACAATCATCTGGGAGTAGTCAATGAGAAGGACAGGGCGTTTAAGCTGCCTGATTTATTAGACTATTAGACTCGGCTAAATGCCAGTTAGCTAATGGCTTACAGATCCCACGTTGGCATTACAGAGTCCCAATTAAGCAGGGATGTGTAAAAAATCTTTATTTCACTTCGGATGGTATTTTTGCATGCCAAACAGTGCCCCTAGAATGTCACATGATATATATATATATTTTTGCTGCAAGGAACTTAATGACTAGAAACAGGTTTTTAATTTGGGGGAGCAATCCTCTGTGCTGCAGTTGCATGTACTGAAGGAATTACTAATTGGAATTGAACACGTGTGAGCCCTGAGTGCACATATTCCACATTAGCATAACCTTGTTGGAGAAGGGGGGGGCAATAATTGGTATTAATGTTTTTCTTAAAAAAGGAAAAAAAACTTATGGCTAATAGTAATTATGAACATCATGAAGTGTGACCAGTTATAGTACTGTATTCTAACCTTACCTCTATGACCTATAGCACACCTGCATCTACATGCATAACAGGGAAAAAGAGACCAGGTATTGCATAGACAATTACTCTGTAATTCATTCAGTTACTTCCTGCTTTATATGAAGCATGCCTTTATGGAAAAGGCACAATAAGAAATGGAAAAGCTGAGCCTGTCTAGACTCTCTCAGATCAATAAACATATTGATGTTGGCATCAAGCCATAGATAGCGGATTGGGGTTTTATTTCTTATCATCTTTAAACAAAAGAAATAAGGCATGTTTAACATCTGGTATAAACATCAGATGTTGAATTTGTGTGCAGAAAGAATGGAACCCGAGTGACAGGGTTATCCTTGCAGACAGTACGTTGTACGATACAGGGAGTGGGATATAATGTTGTATGACCACCAGACTCCTTGTGCTTTCACCCCACCTTTCACTTAACAAAGAAAACATATGGCGACGTTTCTGCATGACGTCTGGATGTCTTTCAAGATGTAATAAAACATATACGGACTGTTTTTTGGAAAACTATTGTCCCCTCATGTTCATATAATGTAATTTAATCCCCCCACCCCCCACCCCCCACCAGGTAATAGCTTTCCTCCAGTCCATGTTTGCATACTATCTTCATTTACCTGTATATACCCACTTATCACAGATCACTAATTAACTAATGTGTTACCTCCATGCTTTCAAAATGCCTGGCAATGCTTTTGCAAAGTTAACTATTAGAAGGGCAACCTAGCATTTGAAAAAGTGAATGCCTTTGGTGAATTGTGAGATAACAGCTCATTGGTGCAGTTTTGTTCAGTTTATTACTATTTATTGCAGTAGATAGCTAGAAGGAAAACAGCTGCTGTGTTTTCATCTTAACAGATGTGGCCCTCACCCTTCAGTGGTAATGAATGGTAAGTTTGTTGTTGCATGGAAAGTTTTTTTAATTTTTTTTCTGGAATGAGTAGATCGTCTGAGGCTAACCATTTTATTTACATTGCCTTCTATCTAGATGTTTGCATAAAAAAAGCAGTGTCACATGATTTTAATTAGTGTTCACCCCCTTAGAGACAATGGTTGCAGCCAAGCTCAGCCCCTTTCATTTCATTGCTTCCCTATATGACCAACATGCTTTTCTGCCAGTGACACATTTTCCAGACAGTCAGACGCAGCCCTGATTAGACCTGGAAGACATGATAAAGGGACAAGATGACTGTGATGAGTCAAAGGGTTTTCGGTCTGTGATTCAGCCTCCCGACAGTAGATGGCATCAAACCAACTCGGGACTTCCCTTACCAAGATCTCGTGACCATGGCAAAAGTCATCTTTTGAGGGGCGGCACCTTGGTGAGGGGCGGAAGTACGAGTATGTAAATTCCAGCCACTGGAGTCAAGTGAAGGATAAGGACACGTGTCGGTTGGGGATTGGTGTTCCACTGACTACAGAGGCGGGACATTACATACTAAAGGGAACGTACTACTGTGTTTGGGGTTGGTCTGAAAGTAAAATAGGAGGAGTAACGGGTGGAGGGAGAGACTGGTTTTGTGCAGCGGGATTTTTAAAACACTAACATTTCTTTTGTCTTTTTTTTGTTTATGTATGGGTCGCCACGAAGACAAATTAAAGACGAGTCATCACAGTTTGTTTTGGATCTCACCCCTGCACTCCTTCCCTCACACCATTTTGTTTTCGTTTGTTATTTAATCCTTTTGTTGTGTATAGAGAATAAAAATAAATTATTTTATTTCTGTACACATAAATTACTGTCTGGACATTCCATTTAATACACTCTCGCCTCACAATGACTTATAGGCATGATTATTAGAATCTAAGCAGATTATCAGCTAATGCCATCTACAGTGTTATATGTTCAATTGTTTTTTGTGGAATTGTTTTCCCCCTCCCAGTGAAAATTAAATGTGAATTGCACCCAGCATTGCAAGAATGCGTATGATGCATGAAAATATTAAGCACACTCTCCCATCAAGTTTCAGTTAACCTGTGTCCACTGTTTAAACCAGCTGACTATTCCAGTCCAGGTCTTTAATCCATCCAGTTGGTAAATTATTCTTCCAAATATAGAACAACTTGAAAGTTGAAGATGTAATTTTCAGTTTATTTGTTTACCATGAACAATGTTATATATATATATATATATATATATATATATATATATATATATATATATATATATATATATATATATATATATAGTTGTTTTGCTTGTTACCCAGGATACTATAGACCCTCTAGGGGATCCAGGCAGGGTTAGAGTCTGGAGTGCTGGAGTCAGCTCATTTGTTTCCAAGCATCCAATATTTGGTCTAATATTACAGAGATGTGTATCTTGCCAGGGGATCGTGAAATCACACAAGGAACCAGGATATGGCACGTTTCAACATCTCTTCCTCTTTTCTAAGTGGAACAGTCAATACTCCTGCTTGAGGGTTGGTTAAGGATGAATAATTCTACAGCAACTGACATGCCAAATAAGAAACTGTTTAGATCCCAGAGGGTGACGTTTTACAGGGCATTCATATTTCAGCATTACATTAAACAGACTATTTTTATTTGTTTTATCTAAACATCAGAGTAGGTGATAAGCTGCTGCTTTATTTTCAAACTTTCAAGAGTTTCATGTGAAAGGGATAACAATGTGATATCCACAGCTCTGTGCTGTAGTGTCATGCCAAATCATGAATGTATCTTTCCCGTCAGCATAGTTTTATACCTCTTTGTGCTTGCTGGAGTAGCTTGAATATCAAGAACATTTCCATTTGTTTAAAAGTAGATATGCAAGCTTTTAAGCATTGATACTGGGCAGACTCTGGATATCAAATAAAGCTGTTTATGTTTCATTCAGTTTAGTTCACTGCCCCCTCATCATGTCATGGGGTTCTTAAAGTTCCAGATGTTATCTCAGCTGGCGATCCAAAGGGAGTCCTGCATTGGGCTTCTCCAGGTTCTCCTGCAGTGTAGGGAGGAATACCCCTAGATGAGGCCAGGGGCAGACTAACCTGTAATGTTCCCTAGTAATGTTCTGTTTTACACAGTACAGTGGCACTGTCAGGCTATGTGCTCTAAAAACAAATTAGAAATATGCAATGGTAGAAATCCCCATTGTAAATGCATAGGGGGCAGCTACAAATGTATGACCAATTGGTATATTGCCATACCAATGGCAACACAGTGGCATATCAGTACCAGTATTGTGTGGCATTTAAGATGGCCTTGAATATAAGATGCAGCCCAAATTTCCCACTCTCAATTGAGGAAAAACTTAAACATCAAATAAAGATGCATATAGAAAGAAACAACTTTAATTACGCATTACAGAAAACAACATATGGAGTCAGTCTGCAGTCATCTGCTGTCAAACATAACGTTACCGATATGCACCTCTTCTTCTGTTTTGCTCCCATTTTGTGAATTGTGGTATTGCTTGGCATGTCGAAAACTATGGGGGTCTGATCAACATTTTCGATTTGTCCAAGCTGGTACTGTTTGTTAGAACGAAGCCTAATAACAAAACACTGAAATTGTAAAAGCTTCTCTTCGAATTCCTCAGGAAGCTAATAATGATTCTTTGAAAATGAATGCCTGTATATCATGGATGATTCGAGATCGGGCAGTGACGTTCCTGATCGTCTTTTCTCATTACGCTCCTGTTTGTGTACTTAGACAGTCACGTCTTTTGTTGGCGATTTTAATACATGCATCACTATACTCAATTTTATTTAAAAGCGAGTCTTAAATGGGAAGGAATACTGTATTTAAATGGGAAGGAATACAGTATTTAAATGGGGGAAGGAATACAGTATTTAAATTGGAAGGAATAAGGTATTTAAATGGGAAGGAATACAGTATTTAAATGGGGGAAGGAATACGGTATTTAAATTGGAAGGAATACAGTATTTAAATTGGAAGGAATAAGGTATTTAAATGGGAAGGAATACAGTATTTAAATGGGGGAAGGAATTCGGTATTTAAATTGGAAGGAATACGGTAGCTAAATGGGAAGGAATACGGTATTTATTCCACATCCACTGTGTGTTGGTGATGCTGTGGATTCATATAGGGTTTCAGGGGCTGGCAGAAGGTATGTCTGAGGATAGGATCAGACTTTTCACAATGGGATTCAGTCATGGAGGATAGAAATAGGCGAGTCCTCTTTTCATGCTCACTTTACTAGACCCCAGCTTTATCCAAGCTTTGAGCATGTAATTCAGATAAGCTTGCTTAGAGGCAGAGTGAGGGGTGATATGGATGATCAAATGCTGAAAAACCACTATCTGTGAGTCACAAGAACACATGCCATTGTGCCATTGTCTTTCTTTCTTTCTTTCTGTTAGATTTTTCAAGGATCTACCTTTTTACAGAATTCAAAAGGTAGTTCTTTCTTTCGTTCTTTCTTTCATATTGCAGCGCTATAATGCCTCATTGTTGAGCCTGTTACCAGGGGGAGAACGGTTATTAAAAAAGCTCATTAAGAAAGAAAGACACATGATATTCATGTTGATTCAGAGCAATTCATTTCAGTTGTCTGGCATGCTGGAGGTCTGGAGGGGTCTTTGATTTCCCAGCTCCCTCCACCCCACAGGGAGAGCAGGAACATCTGGCGCGCTGCAGTGTGAAGGAGCGGGGGCCCACAGCAAGATGCACTGAGGTGGTGGTGTCAAGTGGATCAACTGGCAAACTTAAAACAAGTTGCTGGTTTTTTGCTGCAAACTACTGTTTTTTTTCTCTATAGATACTGTACTTTATGACTTGCAACGCCCTTCGTCTGTGACAGATGAATGTGCTTACTGTGGAGTGAATGATTTAAATACCCACTTCAAAAGCACACTGCAGTGTATTGCAAGTGCAATGATGCAAAGCACTTAACTTTTATCTCGTAAGGGAACAATGGTTTTCTAAGAAAAAAGTATTATATTAAAAAAAAATATTAGAAAGGGTTACACATCTTTGGTAAAGAAACCCCCTGCTTTTGCTTATGAGCACACAACAGCGGAATAGGATTCCGGTTCATGCTGCTCAATGGTATTTTGCGCCTGGTTTTGTTTTCCACTCACCAGGGACTAATTGACTGTCACTCTTGTCTGAAGTTTTTATGGATTAATCCCAGAGGTGAAAACCTGCATTCATTTCATGCACCATGCTACCCTTTCAGGAAAAACGATATTGACTGAAATTACAATATTAATCATAGGGTAGATTTTAGTGTATCAACATCTGTTACATTAACATTATGCATTGATGCTTTGAAAACACATTCGTTGTAGAGGGAAATTATCAGATGAATTATAGATTTTGACAAAAGATGACTTCTTATTGTTTCCTATGCAGCTAGGAGGTTGGTAAATGCATTTGCAATTCCGAAGAAATGCCCTTTAATTTCTTGCAGGGCTGCACGATATTCATCATACAGATAATCAATATTTACTGTAGTCAATAAATGCGACGCTCATTTCGAGCTGTGTTGATCTCAAGGTGGGCTGAGTTGCAAGGGTAGCAGAATCCTTGCCAGAATCTATGTAGTTAGAATAGCTGGAATGAATATGAACCAGCACCCTTACAATATGCAAGACAAGTGATGTTTACGCAAAGGCAGTTGATCAATACTTATTAGCTAGGTGAAAGTAACTAGTCACTTTCTAACCCTGAAAATTAATTTGGTCACTTTTGCGTCGGCTTGTCAAAGCAAAAATAAATCAAGGATTGTTTTTATTTGTTTTGATTAATGCCAGAGCCTTTTATATTTTACTTGGTGGCTTTTCCATTCAAAGTAAAGAACATGCAGTTTAAATTCCTTCCATCTATGTTCCAATGAAAGACCCTCACATTCCAATGAACGACCCTCACCTTCCAATGAACGACCCTCACATTCCAATGAACGACCCTCACCTTCCAATGAACGACCCTCACCTTCCAATGAACGACCCTCACATTCCAATGAACGACCCTCACCTTCCAATGAACGACCCTCACCTTCCAATGAACGACCCTCACATTCCAATGAACGACCCTCACCTTCCAATGAACGACCCTCACATTCCAATGAACGACCCTCACCTTCCAATGAACGACCCTCACATTCCAATGAAAGACCCTCACCTTCCAATGAACGACCCTCACATTCCAATGAACGACCCTCACATTCCAATGATCGACCCTCACATTCCAATGAACGACCCTCACCTTCCAATGAACGACCCTCACATTCCAATGAACGACCCTCACATTCCAATGAACGACCCTCACATTCCAATGAACGACCCTCACTTTCCAATGAACGACCCTCACATTCCAATGTACGACCCTCACCTTCCAATGAACGACCCTCACATTCCAATGAACGACCCTCACATTCCAATGATCGACCCTCACATTCCAATGAACGACCCTTACATTCCAATGAACGACCCTCACATTCCAATGTACGCCCTTCACATTTCAGCTTACGAGTCGTATCATTAAACCAGGGCAAGCTTCTAAGATACCAGTCGAGGGGGTGCTGTAGATACTAACCAGCTCATCTAATGATGAAGAATAGGTGACAATGAGTTCAATGTCTCAGGAAACTTTACAGCAGTTGAAGAATGAACTAGCCAAGTTTTAATTGTACGTTCTACCATCTCAGCAGTTAAAGGCAAATTAACCTATAAAAGAATGCAAGGTGATCAGAAATATTGAGATCAATAGCTATGGAATCTTTTAAAACGAAACCATGAGAAACAACCAGATCAAAAGTAGGCCCACGACTATGCGTAGGACCTTTAACCCTTCGTGGTCCTGTGTTGGACCAGGTCCGACATTACAATTTTCCTTTTCCAGTCCGATGCCGGACCCTGACCCTGCACAGGTCTCTAGTCATTTTTTCTCCGGAAAAAGCAGAGAAAACCTTTCAGTTGCTGAGTGAGACAGATAGGCGTTGAATGTAGCCGAAAAAAGGGCTTACCTGATAGCCCCATGCACCACAGAGATAACACAGACATAAACAAAGGAGATAGCTGCTTCTTCATCCAGCACTCAAAGAATATCACAGAAATTTGCAGAGCTTTTTAAGATGTTATAGTAATAAAAGAATGCCTTGGATCGCATTATTGGGAAGTTTGGTGATAAAACGAGTGATCAGAAGAGGATTTATCAGTATGCATGTCTATCGAGAGGTATGTGAAAAATACCGCGAACAAGGGCTGGGGCTTGGCTGGAGATGCAGTAGTGATGTCCTTTTGCTATGCAGTGCCTTTTAAACTGGTTTTACTCTGAAAAAAAAATTAAACAGCACTTGCAAAAATAAATTTGACCTGACATGCCTGACAAGCGCTGAATAAATGGGTCGCTAAGGGTTAAACATGCTGGACATAATCTAGGAATCCAGTAGAGCCCCAAAATTTCAGAAGAGTTAGAATCAGAATCAATGGCAACATGAATGCTAAAATCACCCAATCAAATCCTGTCGTAATTGACAACAATATAGATAAGAGATCACCAAATTCAGTCAAAAATAGCAGATTCGGTGGCCGATTTATAATTACAATATGGACAGGTAATTACGAGTCCCCCTGCCTCTTCCTTTTCATTTATTTAACATTGCTTCATTTAATAATTCATTTTACATTAACCCCACTTAACTGGGCTCCATTTATACCACATTTAATTAATTCTGAGATCTACCTACCATACAAGCTATGTCACTGAAGGCCAGGTCTACCATTACTTTAAGGGGAAAAAATGAAATTACTCCAGGCTTGCTTTGTGTTATTGATTCGTACATTTTATAACCAAATAGTTTTAAATCTTGTTCACATTGTGCAGCTGGGTAAGTGTGGCACAAAAGGACCCTGTGATGCGCTAAGGGGGGTTTGGTCTGTGATTCAGCCTCCTGACAGTAGAAGGCGCTGAGCTACCTAAGAGGTCCTTTACCTTGATCACATGACTATGATGCAAGTCACTTTACAGGTGGGCGCCATCTTGGTGAAGGAAGGGGCAGATTTAATCAAGGAGGAGACACACTGAGTGAAGGTAAACAAATCTGTGTTTAATTACAAGTGTTTGTAGGTTCCAGAATAACTCTGGGGGAGTTTAAAGCCAGACAAAGGACTGTCTCCCCTAAACACCAAGGAACACCAACTAACTTACATTCAACTCACATTCAACTAACACCACTAAACTCAATACCCTTTATATACCCCTGTGACTGGAGCCTAATTAATCATCACTTATTCAATTTACAGCCCAGCCAAATTTCCACGTGTGTTTCTGGCAGTGAGGAACTTAACTCCCTCCATGCCAACCCCCTCCAACCCACCCACACACATTGTGATTTCCTTCTTTAGACTCAGTAGAAGCTCACTTGTGGCTTGTTTTAAACCGTGTACATCCTGTGCAGCTTTTCCTTTGCATTTGAACTCCAAACCTGCAGGTATGTTAATGCGCCCCTGCCTGCCTTGAAAACTCTTGCATTACGACAAGCCGAGCGGACGAGCCTAAATGGTTCTGTGTCCCGTCAAACACGGAGCAGCAACATCATTCTTTTTTTCATACTAGTCAATCCTAGCGCTCAGAAATGTAATTCAAAATTGATTGTTGTCTCTTGCTGTTGATCTTTTCCAATGCTATAGCCTTTTAATATAAAGAATGGATGTGGGACTCCCTACTCTTTTTGAATGCCTAATTCTTACCTAGTGACAGCCTCTACCCCATGGGAAATTGAGCCTCTGTCAAGCATAGCCTTCTCCTTGTGTTACCAGCAGTCTGTCTCGCAAGCACTTTCTTTTGGTGGTGGTGGTGGGGGGGATTTGCCTTAAGTTTATTTTTTCAGTCTGGCACCAAAGATACATTTAGTGGAGATTGAAGCGTCACAAAATTAATGCAAAGTGTACACTGTTATACAGAACTGTGTTTTACATGAACGTGACTGTAATTGTAACACATAATGCATAATAAATTAGCATAAGGTTGTGAGAGGCCTCAGAATGACACACAGACAGTCATGTTTCAAAAGCAAATATCAAAGTCCTCTGCTTAGTCTGAATATAAACACAAATAAAGGTTAAGACTTTTATCCAGCACTTGCATGCTCTCTCTCCTCTGTCCCAGGAACAGTGTCCTGAACAGTGGAGGGTTTCCCCTTACATACACCATTGCTCTGTCCCATACCCGATTACCTGGGCTTGGAACCAGGTGCAACTCATTCCCCTCCACCAGCCTCCTCACAAGCTGACTCCTACTGAATATTAACCACGTAGACGCCAGCGCCTGCTGGATGGACAGGTCCCCCATGTTCCCTCTGGTGGAGGTGACTTTTTCAGTGCAGGGTATTCATTTACCCTGTCATATATCCCCCTCCCTTGAATGGAGCCGGCGCACTCGGCGGATGTCTGCACCCTCCCCATCCTGGCGGTGTTCCACTTGGAAGGCGTAAGGCTGCTTGACTAAATACCATGAGACTCTCCTATCATAAAGTATCTCATCTCTTGTGGGGTCAGCTTATGGCTGAAGTACAAGATGGAGTGATCTTCTCCTCTTCTTTGCAACAGGACAGCTCCCAGACTGACTTCAGTCTGTAAGATGAACTCCTGTGAAAAGTCAAGGCAGGTTAATAAAGGTGATGGTGTGAGAGTCTTTTTCAAGTCATTAAAAGCCCTATGACACTCGTCTGTCCACAGAATATTATTTGGGATAGGCTTTTCAGTAATTCTGTGAGGGGGGCTACTCTAGTAGCAAATGATGGCACAAACCTTTGTTACATGTTTCCTCATCCAGACAGGGTTCAAATGTAGGTGTGTTTCCAAACCCAGACAAGGTTCAAATGTAGGTACATTTCCAAACCCAGACAGGGTTCAAATGTAGGTACGTTTCCAAACCCAGACGGGTTCAAATGTAAGTATGTTTCTTCATATGGACAGGGTTCAAATGTAGGTATGCTTCTTTATTTCCAGTTTGCATGCTGTTCCCCAATCAATGCCTCTTTGCTGAGCATGTTTCGAGGGTTGTGCATCTGATGATAAAAAAAATAAAATAAATAATAATAAAAAAAAATATTGATGCTTCTGCAGACTTTTCTTTGTGAATCTGCTGGGTTAATAAAGTGTTTTCCCTTCGTAATAGCTACTGGCTTTGTGGTGCAAGTAGGGTTCCTCGTGGGCTCAGCCCTCACTGATCATTGATTGGTCTGGCAGCAGTGAAGGGATTTGTCATTGGCTACGGCATTAGTCTTTATTACTAGATATTTTTTCTTTGGAAACTTTGGAAAGATTTGAACAGGATAAACAAGAACCAGATTGTATTCGACTTTCACTTTGTTATGTTATCTTTCATCTGTTTAATTAATTCCATTAATTTATTCCACTCCTGATCTTTGTTCCAACACTGTCGTAAATTGTTTCATTGAACTAATGAACCATCTATACAGACACTAAAGTAGGTAATTATCTCATTTTACCTGTTAAACCTGGAGTGAAAAGGCTCTCCGGGACTGGGATTGGACACCTCTGCCTTACATAAAAACATCATTCATCATGTTCCTAAATTATCTGGTTACACTTTAGTTTAGGGATCTGTTAGTAAGTAGTAATAAACTATGAACATCTCGTTATAATAAATATTATGACATAAACCATATCTATATATTGTATATAACCACTTATAGCATATCTCTAAATGAAAGCATTACCACAATTGAGTGATCAGAGGAGTACAATCCCTCATGGTAGCTATTCCACTTGATTTTAAATTCACGTTTGAATGTAATAATTAAATGATTATTTAACTAAAAGTGCAAAGAATAATAATTTAAAAAGAAATGATACCCATAAAAGTAAAACAGAATAATTTTAAAGTACAGCAAAATGCTTCCATGAAATAGGCATAGTATAATTATAATCCTTGCATGCTTTAAATGTCTATTAATCCAGTCTGTGCTACCTCTTATTAAAGATATGAATTATGCTTACCACTACAGTCTGTTTAATTGTGAACCTTTTATTGAATTAGGCATATGGGATGGATTATTAGGGGTCACCCCAGAGTTCAGATGATTTCAAATGACATTATTACCGGAAGCAGACATGGTGTCCGAGGGACTGTATGAAAATAAGTTTGGTTAATGAAATAAAATGAGGCTTATGAGAAAGTCAGCAGCTGTTAGAAGGGATGCCAGTACTTTTTACATCTATCAAGTTAATCCTTATCTCCTCAAAGCATGACATGCTTTATTTCAAAGAACATTCTACTTCGTAGATGTTCCAGAAAGCTAATAAAAATGACAAAGACAGCCATAAAATGACAGGCCCTGCTGGCACTCTATGGGTTTTGGATATTAATTTCAGTCTGTAAGAGTTGCCTACTGATGATCTTACAAGTAACAAGTTCATGAGAAAGTTGTCTGACGTTAAGAAACAAAGGTCAAAGTGTTGATGAAAAGCGTTCCCTTACGAACAAGATGAATGATGGGTTTAACCGTGTGCACTAAAGTGCTGGAAATCGTAGGGAAGACAATATAATGGAGTATGACTGCAGATCAATATGGGAATTCGGGGTATGAAATACAGACAGAAACACTGTTTGAGCTGAATAGGTTTGACCTGTACTGAGTAAATGCAATAAGTTATTGACATCTACAGCAGTTGGCCTGGGGGTTTTCTTTGGATCTGTTTGTTGATTATTTAGTACATCCACGCATCTCATTCTTGGGTACTTTTTTTTTTTTTTGCAGCAGCAGTAGGTGGAGCAGAAACCATGCTTCAGCAAGACATTACTGGGAAATGAGCAGGAACTTTCATACAGCCTCATGTGCAATGGTGGCATGAGTATCCTGGCTAACAATAGTTTCAAAATGAAGCTGAATAGCATTTTTAAAAATGCAGAAGAATGAATGAATTAATTATAAGGGCAAACAAATCCAATTTGACATATGACAAGCTACACTACAGGGGCACTCGCTGCATTGTGGCTCCAGTGGGTTGTTTATAGGGAAATTGCTGTAGCCTGTCATCTCTGAAATTCAGCAGGATAAAATCCTTTACTCCATGACTCTCAATTTCTTACTGCAAGACTCCCCTTCGTGCAAACCCTCTCTCGGCTCTGTATCATAAAGAAAAGAATGTGCATATGATCTGTGGCAGCTCCCTTCCAATCTGCATATCTATTGCAGAGGCAGGGTTTTACATTTCCGTATGGGGACTTCATAGAATTGACTACCGTAATTGTAAAAAAGAAAGTACTAATCAGCCACTGA
Source organism: Polyodon spathula (assembly GCF_017654505.1). Classification (NCBI taxonomy): domain Eukaryota; kingdom Metazoa; phylum Chordata; class Actinopteri; order Acipenseriformes; family Polyodontidae; genus Polyodon; species Polyodon spathula. The sequence goes on from NC_054558.1 coordinate 9,999,174, forward strand.
GTCTGACTCAATTGCTGGTTTCAAAGATGTCAGATGGAACTGATGAAGGTGATAGCTTGTAGGAGTCATGGGAGGAGCTCTGGACGTTGCTCATCGGGTTGGTAATGTGACAGCCTGCACGTCCACTGATTGAAAATGCTTTTCTATCTCTTAAAGAAATGTTATTCTGAAAGGGTGTGTTTGATAGATGTATGCTGGATAGCACGCTGGCTACATTAATAAACATTGCACAGTTTTATTTTACTGTTGAATAGTCCTAAGGAAACAAATAGATTTGTTTTCTCTAGACATCTGGCTGTACAAGGCTGGCTAACTTTCGAACGGTCCACCCGCCTTGGGCTTATAGAAGCACCAATATGATAGCATTGAGTGTATGAAAATCTAGCCGGCTGCAAGCTTTCCCCAGTAGGCAATGGCTTACCAGTTATTTGCAAATGAAAAGATTTTGAAGCATGACTGATTTCCTAGCTCAGCAATCTACCGTGCTGATCTCCTTGAAGAATGTGTTTGCAATTGAATAAAATACATTACTGATAAATAACAGAAACACCATGTAGCTGATAGAGCCAGGAGGGACCATTGGCTTCTGTTTGAGCCATTACTTCAGATTCTTTTAACCCATATTTAATGTTAGGGAGATGTAAGGAGACTGTGGGAAATTAATCTACTAAGTCCCTGTTTTCTATTGCAAAAATACAGAGACAATTTTTCTGCCTGACAAGCAAAGGCTATGTTGCAGCTTTCTCCCCACCTTCCACTAACAGCTTCTATCCATACCTTAGTCCTGTGTGTGTGACACAAATGATACAAGATCTATTTTTTTGCAAGACTAAATAAAACAATAAACTACCCTATAAAGTGTCTGTGCCACCAGAGACACCATCAATTCAAGCATCAGCTTTGTAATCAAGACACTCAATGCGACATTAGTCCCAGTATAGGGCTCATGTGTTGATTCTCCTGAAAATAAATGAAATTTCACATAAAACCCATGGTGAACATTTATATAAAAGCAAGCACAAATATTCCCCGAATGTCATGTGCAGAAAATTAAACTGAGGTTTATATCACTGATGCATGGAGCATAAAAAAAAAGAAGGCAAACAACGCTTTCCAAATGACATCCCAATGAGATGGCTCTGAAGCAATGAGCAATGGCAACACAAGGGCAGCCACAGTACAGTACTATGAGCTTTCGGTAGAAAGGCACCATGCGGCATAATGACATACAATGCTGTGCTCAGCTAATGGTTCTGCTAAGGTTTCCTTTTCAGGGATTTTACAGTGTTTACACATGGACCCTAATTACAAAGGGGACCTTTCTTTGTTTTTCAATGCAGGTGGCTTGATGAAAGCAAGATAGCAAATAGAGTGGAGCGTGCAGGATAGCAAGTACAGTGGAGTGTGCAGGATAGCAAGTATAGTGGAATGTGTAAGATAGCAAGTATAGTGGAGTGTGCAGGACAGCAAGTACAGTGGAGTGTGCAGTGGAGTGTGCAGGACAGTAAGTACAGTGGAATGTGCAGGATAGCAAGTAGAGGGCGTATATATATATATATATATATATATATATATAAATTAATTAATTCATCTAGATCTTTCATAGTAATATCATGTAGTCAAACAGACTTCTAAATAATATCACAAAAGTCTACCGGAAGTCATAACGGTAGTACAGAATTTCATGTTAGATTTAAACCAGGTGTACAAGTTTAAAAAACTACACTTTTCAAAAATGTAATTTACATAAAGTTAACCATTGTAACATTATTCAGCAGGTTTCATTTGACATTAGTTAATTCAACAGGGTGATGCAAAAATTTTGCCAGAGCTGCTTCAACAAGCCAGGCTCCCAATATCCCCCTCCTTTCTGCTCATTTTGCAGCCAACTAATGACTGGCTTACTGATCTGAAGACTGTACTGTGTGTATGCCTTTGTTTCTCTACAGCTCCTGTTGGTTCAATGGAGCGCAAGGGAACATAGCTGCAGCCAAAGCACACCCCCATAGGAAACTGGGATTTCACAAGTCCATGGACACTTCCTTGTCCAGATGGCTCCTCTGACTTTTGCAAAGACTATCAGCTGTCACCTTGTGCACCAAGCTGTCAAGCACATAGATGCACAGAAGTCAAATTGGGGCTGGAGCTGCTCTAGATATGAGCTCTACTCAAAAAAATATGTACTTTCTTTCAATAAAAGTTCTATAGTGTAGCACTGGCTATAATGGCAAAGAGAATATCTATTTGGACTTGTTTGAATAAACTAGACAGTCATATATCTAGAACATATCTACTGTATCTAATGTAAGGCTTATACATTAATTAAGTGAGATCCAAAAGCTTTCTTGCTTTCTTGGGAGATCACAGGGTTTTAGGAGATGAGCAATGGGGTAGTACAGCTCTTTACTCTTGTTAATTTGTCTCTCTTCTGATATCCCGGTGCAGGGTAGCTTGGTGGTCACGTCACAGACGAGGAAGAGACAGACAAGTAATGTGGGTTGAAGCGCTGAGCATGTATTTATTAAATAAAATTAATCAAAGGTTTAACCCATTGCTGTCCTACATTGGACTAGGTCCGACATTACAATTTTCCCCTTCCAGTCCGATGTCGGATCGTGCCCCATATCATCAAAAAGATATAAAGCACAGGTCTCTAGTCGTTTTTTCTCCAGAAAAAGCCAAGAAAACCTTTCAATGGCTGAGTGAGACGGATAGGAGCTGAATGAAGCCAAAAAAAAAGATGTATCTGATAACACCGACATAAACAAACCTGTTTTACTGTGAAAAAACATATTTTAAACAGAGTGTGTAAAATAACTTGGACCTGACATGCCTGATAAGCGTTGAATAAATGGACCATTAAGGGTTAAACAAAACAAAACACTTTCCACAAAACAAAAGGCACGACGGCCAAAACAAATAATAAACAGAGACACACAAACAGCTGTGCTGGTTGAAATCCAACAGGAGTAGCAACTGTAGTTACATTTTTTAGATCTTACTTTTCTCCCGCCTCTGAACAACCCAACCCCAGTCAACAAAAGCTGCTGGTTTTTATATCATGGTTGATGGATTAACTGGCTATCAATTACCTTGTTTATCCCTCAGCCACACTGTGCACAGGATTTCTGATACGTGCGGTCGACAGCCAATTTGTCAATAAAAATCATTAGCTGCGACCCCGCATTCTCACGAGTTTTAGCTGGATGGGGAATTTTAACCCCATCCATGCTGCCAAAAAATAATAACAAAGCATTGCAGTTTAAACAGCAAACCATACATTTAAATCAAAATAATACAACACAAATACAAAATATACACAGGGAAGAGGTACCCCGTCACAATCCTCTATATAAAGATCAACCCCATTTCTTATACAAGAAGTCTAAATGCAACCATGCATTAATTCAAACCTGTAAATTAAAGGTGTAGACACCACATTTTAAACATTGTATATATAATGCAAGTGTTACTCTAATGGTCAGAATAAAACCCTGTGCATGGGTCTATAAAGCAGAGTTTCCACCTGTATGTAAAGATATCTCAGAGATCTTGCCTAGACCACAGAGACGTTTCCCAAGTTCTCCTCCCATGGGGCTCTGCCAGTTCAGTTGACCTCAAAAGATAAGCCAGCGAAAAGGCCCGTTCTGTACTTCTTCCCCAGGCAAGTATTAAATCCCCATTTTAAGATAAAGAGTCATGTTCAATACTTTCCAGCTTTCCAGCACATTCATTCATTCGAGTCCCCCTTTCCTGCCAGGCTAGTCAGAACATTATTAACTGTGCTTTTAATAGCCTGCAATAGTGCTTTTTATTAGTCCTTGAAGGGATGTTATCCTTTGCATTTTTTTTATGTATTTTTCATCTTTCCTGTCCTTTCTCATGCTCTATTTTAGAAGGCTAGTTATATATTTTTTCTGTTCATATTATCCGATATCATGAAGTTCATTTCTCTTCAATATGCATCAAAAGTGTTACAAATCCAATTGCTTTTGTTTGTGTGATGGAAACTGAAAGCTACAGGGAAGGTTTGCTTTCCAACAGGACAGGTATTGAGCAATGGGAGTCTTGAAGGAGCAGTAGCTACAAGGGGAGACAGATTCTGTTCCCAAGCATGGGCAAACGTTCAGGATCATGACCTTTTTTTCTTCTTCTTCTCCTTACTTTGATCTATTTCTGAACCAGTGGCTAGGAGGGGATTGTTTGTCTCTCCTGCCAAACCAACCTTATCTAAGTGAGTACAGGTGCAGGAACACACAGATAATTGCATTTTGAAGAGAGAGTTGCTGATGGAGGATAATTATGGAGGGGAGCCAACCGATGAATAAAGCTTACTTTCAATACTCCTCATTTTATATATATTTAGTGAAATCCGTCAAGAGGAGGTGTGATTGGGTAGTGAATTACATAAACACACCTTAAACACACAAGAAAAAGCACACTGTTAATCTTTTAGGGTTCCTTTGTGTCAGATGTGCTGAGACTGTGTTGAGTTCTAAAAGATATTTAAGATATTTGAAATAGTAGATGGTTATTACAAACAGTGGCAGGCTATAGCAATACTGCCATTTATGTGAATCTCAAACATGAAGAATCCTTGGTGATATTTTACACTACAAGAACGGTCATGTAATAACATTGTAAAAATGAGGGCTACTGTCAAGCTTTTCACTATTACCTTTGTAACTAACTATAAATCTTTATCTATTTTTAAAAACTGCCAAAACTTTTAGTAACAAGTTTATAGATGTTTTATAACTGGATCATTAAACTAAAATGTGACAGGCTATATTCTATAGACCTTTACTTTGCGGATGCAGATAAAGATGTTACCGTGCAGAGATTGAAAATGCAGTGGCTGTGCGTCTCGCCTTCACAGCCAGGCTACTTCTTGGTACAGTATCATCATCTAGGGCTCGAAGCCAGCTCAGCTGGAACTGAAGTGAGATGAATCTTATTTAATAGAATCATTAATCTTCCAGTGTGACATGCGCAAGAGAAAGAGAGAGGGCGAGAGAGAGAGAGAGAGAGAGATACTGGAATAAGTAGTGAAATTGTAATTGAGTACAAACACAAGTAAAACCCGGCAAGTAAAAATAAGGATTTTCACTTGTTGAGAAGTGTGACATGGAAGGTGCAAAACACTTCATGTCTCCTTGACATCTGCAGTCTTGGCACAGCTTCCCTAAACTTGTGTATTCTACCCTTTTGGCTATAGGCCGCCCCCTACTGGCCATGACCATATTTATCCTAGGGACGACTACAGCTGCTCTTCATCATTTCTGAATTAAATAAAAAAGAAACAACAACAACAGCAATATGTTTGGATTCCAGTTTCGTAAGCTGCAGTTGAGAAATCCTTTCCCTTTTGTGAGAATGCATGAACTGAACACACATTTAACCTTACTGGGCTATTTCGATCCACTGGAATGCACTTTGATTACACAAAAAATCCCTTTGAGCTCAATTTCCACCCCAGTGGGAATGCTTTTTAAATCCAATGGGTTTTGAATGGGGATTGGGGGTCATGACGGGTCTTGCTATCTGAGCTGTGTCTCAGTTCTGGACTTGACCCAGCTGCCTTTGAATGAATTCTTATGTTTCCGTTAGTTCAAAATGCTGTAAAATATTGTCTTATCTCTCTTAACACTGAGCCATGTGGTTTCAATGCACCCCATTGGTTTTGCTGTGCGAGCCAGATGCACACTACCTTGTTCCTTATGTCTGAGTGCTAAGCAGTGATGCCGTATGCACATTGAGGAATGTGTGCTCTAGTTTAGCTGTGTCTGAGTGCTAAACAGCGATGCTGTGTGCACATTGAGGAATGCGTGCTCTAGTTTAGCTGTGACTGAGTGCTAAACAGCGATGCCGTGTGCATATTAAGGAATGTGTGCTCTAGTTTAGCTGTGTCTGAGTGCTAAACAGCGATGCCGTGTGCACATTGAGGAATGCGTGCTCTAGTTTAGCTGTGTCTGAGTGCTAAACAGCGATGCCGTGTGCACATTGAGGAATGCGTGCTCTAGTTTAGCTGTGTCTGAGTGCTAAACAGCGATGCCGTGTGCACATTGAGGAATGCGTGCTCTAGTTTAGCTGTGTCTGAGTGCTAAACAGCGATGCCGTGTGCACATTGAGGAATGCGTGCTCTAGTTTAGCTGTGTCTGAGTGCTAAACAGCGATGCCGTGTGCACATTGAGGAATGCGTGCTCTAGTTTAGCTGTGTCTGAGTGCTAAACAGCGATGCCGTGTGCACATTGAGGAATGCGTGCTCTAGTTTAGCTGTGTCTGAGTGCTAAACAGCGATGCCGTGTGCACATTGAGGAATGCGTGCTCTAGTTTAGCTGTGTCTGAGTGCTAAACAGCGATGCCGTGTGCACATTGAGGAATGTGTGCTCTAGTTTAGCTGTGTCTGAGTGCTAAACAGCGATGCCGTGTGCACATTGAGGAATGCGTGCTCTAGTTTAGCTGTGTCTGAGTGCTAAGCAGCGATGCCGTGTGCACATTGAGGAATGTGTGCTCTAGTTTAGCTGTGTCTGAGTGCTAAGCAGCGATGCCGTGTGCACATTGAGGAATGCGTGCTCTCGTTTAGCTAGCTGCTATTTAAAAGGTATGTGATTCATTCAGATTAGTGTTTTGACTTACAGCTATGACAGAAGCAAGGATTTAAAAAATAAGTTTTAGTTTTTTCCTAATTTGAGAATATAATTCAGATTATTTGGTAACCTGTTTAACTGAAAGTTAAAAAAAAAAAAAAAAAATTAATAAATTGACATTTTTTTTTGGCTTATTATTATATTTGGCAGATCAACACCGGAGTGATATTTAGAAGGAGGGAGATTAACCTCAGAAGGTATCTCCCAAACAACCTGTTTCCTGGAAGCTAGACGTGAGACGCTATTGTCAATGTTGCAGCAATCCCATAAAGAATAGTGAAGTGAATGAATTGTAAATAGTGGGTATGGTGATATGCTTTAGAATTAGTCTTCCATTAGCCCTGCCCCTACCCAAGTTCAGAGCGTCTTATTGCAGAGGCTTGAGCAGAGATCTTCTTAACAGTTTGAGAGAGGCTGAGGCTGACTGTGCATTTAGACAGGATAACAGCAATCAATGCAGATTGGAAGCTCCTCATAATTTGCAGATTGTCCTTTTACAAGGTGTCTGTGTGACAGGGTTAAGACATGATCTCAGGATTTACAGAGAAGTCGCTTCCACTCGCTGTCTTCCCAGCGACAGCGAGTGGAAGCGACAGCGAGTGGGAGAAGTACAGGCGTGGAAAAGTACAGAGCAGTTTAGAAGCAGTAAGGAGAAATTGCATCTTGAATTGTTTTAATCAGAAAACACAGGACATTGGGGAAACACAGTAGCAGCTCAAAGTCTAACAGCCGCGTGTGTTTTTCTGATAACAAACAAGCTGAAACTCGGAGCAGCTGATTCAAATTCAGCGCCGTTTTGAGACACGGGCGAGGGGAGAAGCCAACAGCACAGCAGAACAACGCAGTTAAACAAGGCAGTCTTCCCAGCGACAGCGAGTGGAAGCGACAGCGAGTGGGAGAAGTACAGGCATGGAAAAGTACAGAGCGGTTTAGAAGCAGTTTGAAAGCAGGTTGATGGCTGCAGAAGAAACTAAACTTAAAAAAAAACCCTCAACATGGTCTTCAAGCCAGTAATCTGTTGCACCTGCTTGATGTGGGAAATCCGAGAAAACCCAACGGAGCTAAACCAAGTGTGCGTAAAGTGCCGCGCGATCCAGGATTTGCATAAACTAGTAAGTATGCTAGAAATGGAGCTGGAAGAAGTGAGACAGCAACAGGATCTTGAGGAACTGGCACACCCACAATTCATGGAAGTCTGCATCACCCCTAACAGACTGAAAGCCACCAGAGAGATAGAAGGTCAGAACAACTGGGTTCAGGTAGGCAGAAGCAGGAAAAAAAGAAACTTCCTCAAACACAACCACCAGAAATCAAAATAACCAACAAATTTGAGTCACTTCAGAATTTTGATGAGCAGAACCAACAACAAGAGAATGAAAGGAACAACATCCAGGACCCCATTGACAGTGGTGACCAGTCAGCAAAAAGAAGGGAGGTCATGATTGTTGGGGACTTGTCACAAAGACGGCCAAGTGGGCGGCGTCAGAACCAGGAAGGAATGAAATATACAAAGACGATGATGTGAAATGAAATGATGATGGCGCTTGCTTGCGCCGGTTTATTGTAAAATAAAACAGTTGAACAAACAGAAAACAACAGGACACGGCACTCTATGCCAAAATAAAAGAGACAAACAAAACGGACTAAACAAAACAAACAATGGACTAACAAACAAACACGGTGAGCAGATACTTTCTGTTATTATTATTGTTATTACTATATTATTTCCTCCATCTCTAATCCCGTTCTCAACTCACCGAACACCCAACCTCCAGTATGTGACAACGTGCATCTATATATACTGTTGTGCTGGGATTCAATTACTAATTATTCACTTGAATCCCAGCACTTGAGTTAATAAAGTGCAATTCCCCGTGCTCACATATTATTACATTTTACTTGCACGTGAAGTGCTGTGCAATCCTCGTGCCTAAATACACATGTACATTTTAAACACTCGTGTTACACAGACCCGTTTATATCCCGTGTACCAATGTCTATACACCAACATTTAAACACACCACATGCAACACATAACAGATAATATACACAGGGGTGGGAACTTTGTCACATATACCCCCTCCTGTGCAAAGCACACATGGCCTCAATGGCCACCTCCCCCCTTAAAAGCCCAAAAGTCCCACCCAAAGTCCTTGGCCAGGACCGGAGGCTTCCAGGGGCCCACAGGTCGTAATGCTGTCAGCAGCAATGCTGACAGCGGGGTAGCATTCTCCTGCCAGGGTAGTCCTAGCAGCGGAAAGGCTGCTTGGGGTGTGGTCTCCTGACCTTCCCCCTTCTTCGGCGCCGGCAGCTCCCCTTCGTGGGGCTTCAACCACAGTTCTTCCTGCAGGGAAGAAACTGCAGAGGGATCAGGTGCTCCTGCTGCTCTGCTCGTGCCGATGGAGGTAGCGGAGGCGGAGGCAGAGGCAGCTCCTGCTGCTCTGCGCCTGCCGGTGGAGGTGGTGGAGGCAGAGGCAGCTCCTGCTGCTCTGCGCCTGCTGGTGGAGGTGGCAGAGGCAGAGGCAGCTCCTGCTGCTCTACGCCTGCCGGTGGAGGTGACGGAGGCAGAAGCAGCTCCTGCTGCTCTGCTCCTGCCCATGGAGGTGGGAGCGGCGTGTAGTCTCCTGGTGGTGGAGGTGGGAGCGGCATGTAGTCTCCCCTTGTTACAGGGGACTGGTGCGGCTCTCCCTCACTTGCAGGAGACTGGTGCGGCTCTGGAGACAGCGGTGGGACCTCTGCCTTCCTCTTCTGCGGCAGTTCCTCCTCTCCCTCTTGGTAGGGGCAGCGGAAGGGACAGTTGGCAAAGAGAGGGTCCTGGTTGCAGAGGAGGCACCCCGGCAAGGACTGGTTACATCGCCGGGGATGTCTGGCCCTTAGGCAGCACTCCTCCTCCCTGTCGCTCACCTCTTTATCCTCTTTCCTGCTTCTCCCCATTTCTTTCTTTTTTTTTTTTTTTTGTAATCCAAAGACGCCCTTTTTTTTTTTTTTTCCACACAAAAAACCTCTCCTGGTCTGACGCTGGGAGGCGCTGTTAAATCCCACGCAGGACACCACGTGTCACAAAGACGGCCAAGTGGGCGGCGTCAGAACCAGGAAGGAATGAAATATACAAAGACGATGATGTGAAATGAAATGATGATGGCGCTTGCTTGCGCTGGTTTATTGTAGAATAAAACAGTTGAACAAACAGAAAACAACAGGACACGGCACTCTATGCCAAAATAAAAGAGACAAACAAAACGGACTAGACAGACAAACACGGTGAGCAGATACTTTCTGTTATTATTATTATTATTATCATACTTATTTCCTCCATCTCCAATCCTGTTCTCCACTCACCGAACACCCAACCTCCAGTATGTGACAACGTGCATCTATATATACTGTTGTGCTGGGATTCAATTACTAATTATTCACTTGAATCCCAGCACGTGAGTTAATAAAGTGCAATTCCCTGTGCTCACATATTATTACATTTTACTTGCACGTGAAGTGCTGTGCAATCCTCGTGCCTAAATACACATATACATTTTAAACACTCGTGTTACACAGACCCGTTTATATCCCGTGTACCAATGTCTATACACCAACATTTAAACACACAACATATAACAGATAATAAACACAGGGGTGGGCACTTTGTCACAGGACTCCATATTGAGAAACACAGCAAGTTCAATTCGCAGTTTGGACCCCCTTACTACAACAGTGTGCTGCCTTCTGGGAGCCTCGGTCAAGCATATCACTGAGAACGTGAACATGCTCCTAGACCGTACAGGAGACGACCCGGTAGTAGTCGTCCACATCGGTACAAACAACATTGGAAGAGACAGACCAAAATCCCTGCAAAACAAATTCAGAGAGCTAGGAAGGAAATTAAAAGAGAAAACCAAAACTGTGGTATTTTCTGGTATACTACCGGCACCTTGCAAAGGACCATATGGACAGCTGGAAATAATTAATCAAAACGCATGGCTGAAGATGTGGTGCACACAGGAAGGCTTCACCTATCTTGATCATTGGACCACATTCTACAACGAGGACTATCTGTATAGACGGGATGGACTGCACTTAAATAACAAAGGAACCAGTCTACTTGGAGAAAAGATCCTCGAGCAGGTTCAGAAGCATTTAAACTAGAAAGGAAAGGGGGAGAAATCAACAAAAAAACAGAAGGGAGACCACATTAAAATAAGAACAACAACTCAGATAAGACAACCATTAAATGTATTTATCTAAATGCTAGAAGTATCAGAAACAAAATTCTAGAACTTGAAGCTACTGCACTAACAGGTAACTATGATGTGATAGGTGTTACAGAAACGTAGTTGTCTGAGAGTGATGGGGACGAATATAATATTTGTGGGTATACACTGTATAGGAAAGACAGGCAGGACAGAAGAGGAGGAGAGGTAGCGCTATACATAAGAAACAGTCTTGAAGCCCAGGTGTTAAACCTGGACAAAGAAAATAAAACCGAATCAATATGGGTCAGAATAACAGACAAAAATTCAAAGGGCATAGTAATAGGAGCATGCTATAGACCGCCAGATTCAGACGTTGAGCAAAATAATCTGTTATACAATGACATTAAAAATGCGTGTAGCAAAGGAGAAGCCATACTAATGGGGGATTTCAACTTCCCCCATATAAAATGGGAAAACCCGGTGGGTAGCACGAAGGATGAAATTGAAATGGTGGAAATTACAAATGACTGCTTCCTAACACAATTTGTCAAGGCACCGACTAGAGGGGAGGCATGCCTTGATTTAGTCTTTTCAAATAACGAAGATAGAATAATTAAAACAGAGGTCAGAGAACCACTGGCAAACTCAGACCACAACATGGTCTCATTTGAAGTGTTTTTTAAAACCCCAAAAGTAATGACTAAAGCTAAGGTTTACAATTTTAGAAAAGCAAACTATGAAGGCATGAAAGAAAGACTAACAGAAGTAGATTGGAGTAAAATAGAGAAAACAACCACAGAAGAAGGATGGTTGTTCTTCAAAAATGTAGTACTAGAGGCGCAAAACAATTACATCCCTTAAGTAGACAAATCTAAACGTAAAACTAAATTGCCAAAATGGTTTAATAGATCAATTAAAAAAAATATTCAGCGAAAAAAGGCACTTTACAGAGCATTAAAAAAGGACCAAAAAGAAAGTACGCAGAAAGAGTACACGGAACTGCAAACGCAAGTCAAAAAGGAAGTTAGAAAGGCCAAGAGAGAAATAGAAATGAACATTGCTAAGGGAGCTAAAACCAATTCCAAAATGTTTTTCCAATATTACAACAGCAAGAGAACATTCAAAGAGGAGATTAAATGTTTAAGAGATACAAATGGCAAAATCATAGATGAAGAAAAAAAATAGCAAATATATTAAATGATTACTTTTCACAAGTTTTTACAAAGGAAGATACTGACAACATGCCCCACATGTCATCCAGTTCCTATCCAGTTTTAAATAACTTTAGCATAACTGAGGCAGAAGTGTTAAAGGGACTAGGAGCTCTTAAAATAAACAAATCCCCTGGGCTGGATGAGATCCTCCCAATAGTACTCAAAGAAATGAAAGAAGTAATTTACAAACCGCTAACCAAGATCATGCAGCAGTCTCTTGACACAGGGGTGGTACCGACAGACTGGAAAATTGCAAACGTAATACCGATCCACAAAAAGGGAAACAAAACTGAACCAGGTAACTACAGACCAGTAAGCCTGACTTCTATTATATGCAAACTTATGGAAACTATAATAAGATCCAAAATGGAAAATTACCTATATGGTAACAGGGTCCTGGGAGACAGTCAACATGGTTTTAGAAAAGGGAGATCGTGTCTAACTAACTTGCTTGATTTTTTTGAGGATGCAACATCGATAATAGATAATTGCAAAGCATATGACATGGTTTATTTAGATTTCCAGAAAGCTTTTGACAAAGTCCCGCATAAAAGATTAATTCTCAAACTGAACGCAGTTGGGATTCAAGGAAACACATGTACATGGATTAGGGAGTGGTTAACATGTAGAAAACAGAAAGCACTGATTAGAGGAAAAACCTCAGAATGGAGTGTGGTAACCAGTGGTGTACCACAGGGATCAGTATTAGGTCCTCTGCTATTCCTAATCTACATTAATGATTTAGATTCTGGTATAGTAAGCAAACTTGTTAAATTTGCAGACGACACAAAAGTAGGAGGAGTGGCAAACACTGTTGCAGCAGCAAAGGTCATTCAAAATGATCTAGACAAGATTCAGAACTGGGCAGACACATGGCAAATGACATTTAATAGAGAAAAGTGTAAGGTACTGCACGCAGGAAATAAAAATGTACATTATAAATATCATATGGAAGATATTGAAATTGGAGAAGGAATCTATGAAAAAGACCTAGGAGTTTTTGTTGACTCAGAAATGTCTTCATCTAGACAATGTGGGGAAGCTATAAAAAAGGCTAACAAGATGCTTGGATACATTGTGAAAAGTGTTGAATTTAAATCAAGGGAAGTAATGTTAAAACTGTACAATGCACTAGTAAGACCTCATCTTGAATATTGTGTGCAGTTCTGGTCACCTCGCTATAAAAAAGATATTGCTGCTCTAGAAAGAGTGCAAAGAAGAGCGACCAGAATTATTCCGGGCTTAAAAGGCATGTCATATGCAGACAGGCTAAAAGAATTGAATCTGTTCAGTCTTGAACAAAGAAGACTATGTGGCGACCTAATTCAAGCATTCAGAATTCTAAAAGGTATTGACAGTGTCGACCCAAGGGACTTTTTCAGCCTGAAAAAAGAAACAAGGACCAGGGGTCACAAATGGAGTTTAGAAAAAGGGGCATTCAGAACAGAAAATAGGAGACACTTTTTTACACAGAGAATTGTGAGGGTCTGGAATCAACTCCCCAGTAATGTTGTTGAAGCTGACACCCTGGGATCCTTCAAGAAGCTGCTTGATGAGATTTTAGGATCAATAAGCTACTAACAAGCAAACGAGCAAGATGGGCCGAATGGCCTCCTCTCGTTTGTAAACTTTCTTATGTTCTTATGTTCTTAAGTATGGAACAGCACTACAAGAAAATATGCTGAACTATATTTAAAAATGCCTGTGGGTCAAGTTGTTGTTTTTCAAAGCAGCCTGATAAATATAAATAGGATGTAATCTGTGAGACCTGTCAGAGACAGGGCTGGCAGCATCATAGTTCACTAAGCAAAGCTCTATTTCCAGTGCAAGCACATCTTTTGCTAGAATCACATCTTTATATTTAAACATCAATATGCTTCTCTGTGCTCCCAGTAAGAGAGAGTAAACACCCTCTTCACACTATCTAAGAAACGCACGACCAGGTAGCTTTATAGGAAACGAGACTGTATTGAGTATGCATTGTATAGGGTTTGAGTACCTTAATCAAGTTACAATCAACAGTCACTAGATAATATACTCTTTCACAAAGGCAAACATGGTTTTATGTTGTCATTATGAACATAAATACAAATAACTTTCTTTCCTTCTTCGTTATTAAGACAACATTGTTTATCTTTTTTAATTCCCCATGTAATCTATTCTCTGTCACTGATGTGAATATTGCAACAATGCATATTCACGTGCTCAGTTATGCTGTTGGTAAATGGAGCAATGTGATTGGCTAGGGGTAGTGATGATTTATAACCTGTCTCTGCTTTTGCATCCAGGGAGCAGTCTGATTGGAAAGGGTGAATCAGGCACTGTGAATATTTAATTTTGGTTTGAGTTGAGCCTGTCAGTTGTTTGTCTTTGTATTGTTTTATTTTTTGAGGGTGTTGAATGTATCCTGTCAGTGGGTTAGATGATCATTGAAATGGCTCTCCTCTAATGACAGAAGCTTTATTTGAATGCTAAGCAGCATGAGAACCTTTTACACTGTACCTGTCTTCTAGAACACGACAGAAATAAAATGTGAATACTTTAATAAATTGTACCTAAATGCTTAAAAAGCTTATTTCATTTGAATATTCTCTTTTGTTTTGTTGTTTTATGTGTCTTCAAGATAAAAACAAAACAACCATGTTTTTATGTTTCTTTTAGTATTTCTAAATTCAGTACTATACAACTAAAAAACTATGGATGAATAACAAAACAAAAAACTAGCATGTGTGTTGTGTGTTGCATGTTTCCTTTCCACTTAAAGTCTAAGCTGCACTTTGTGTAACGAACCATGTCATTGTATAATTGCATCCTAATGATCCTCTTATAACTCATTTACTTCATTATTTAAAAGAAAATAAATGATAAAGTGCCATCTGGGATTTCTTTTACTAGGGTCTATTTATCATTTTAACAATGCGGCTGCCCTTGGATAGGACAGTTACTAACACATTTATGATTAAGAATTTAGCACCTGGGCAGACTGCATTGGTGTATCTATAACTGTACAATTAGTCTGAAAAAGAACAAAGTATCACAGCTATTCTAGAAAGAATGTAATGTAATGCCACTGGGACTAGGAAATATATATAATATATATATATATATATATATATATATATAATATTATATATATATATATATATATATATATATATATAATGGTTTATAACACGTGGTGAGTACTCGTATATTCTATTACAAAGTTTAAAAAATTAATAATAATTAATTATTAATAATAATATTGCTCTCTCTCTTTCTCTCTCTCTCTCGCTCTCTTTTCAAGGATGGTATATACAGGGAAAAAGTTCAATTCTGTGGGTTCAGGATAAATCCGAAAACCCTGAACAATTTTTTTGGCTTTGTCCCCAAGCCTCATTACTTTACATAGACGCACACATACTGTATAGTTAAACACTGAGAAAGGGCTGATGGTTAATTCTTTGGCGAATACTACTTCACTACATATATTAATTTTGATGGCAATTACACTTTAACACAAAGACACAGACAAAGCCTTATTAAACTGTTTGCCTGATCTTATTAAATTGAGTTTATTTAAGTGCTGTTGAACAAATACAGTTGCAACTTATTTCTAAATTGTGCTTTTAATTGAATTGCAATGAAATATCTGTCCAGTTGTCAATCTGCCTATACAGACATCACTGTATCTCTTTTAAACATGGTCAATTCAATGGATACCTCAGAAAATCAATGGAATTTAAAACAAGAAAATGAATTGTACAATATATATATATATATATATATATATATATATATATATATATATATATATATATATATATATATATATATATATATATATATTGTGGCACAGGAGGGGTATCTAGAGTGTACAATACTACAGACTCTAAGATGGTACCAGAAACAATTGGAGGTTGCTTGAGTTTAAATACAGCGCTTGCATCAAAGTGTGAAACTTCAATTCTCAGGATCACTAGCGAAGGCAACCACTGCCTTATGGGTATGGGGGGCAGGTTTAAAAAGCTGGCTGAACTAGCAGAAGGGGAAGTGAAGGAGAAGTAAGGTGAAAGCAAGAGAAGACGAGAGTGGAAATGCAATACACCCCTTGAGTATCCAAAGGCAGGTTCGATTCTAAACAAGCAGTCGGGATCAAAACTTCTAAACAGTAGTAAGGAAAGTTATAACCGTTAATTCCTGGATGAATGGATGTCTTTGTGGAATACTGTTGTGGTATGTTTTTAAAACAAGCTGAGTGGATGCATGTGCTGTGTTTGTTAAAGTCCAGCAACCAGGCTTTACAATGAAACAAAAAGGAGTGACACAGTGTTAAATATTGCAAACACTAACCAGTGCAGCAGTATTCTCTTTGTATCTCCTGAAAAGAGAACCGTGTGCAATGTACAGTGCAGTACTCCAACGAGCACGTGGGGCAGCGCTGGATGTGTGTTATCTTCACTACTTACCTGACAGTTCTGAGCTCACTGCGCCTTCTGGTGGACGATCCAAGAACCCTGTAAAAGAAAGAGGAAGCCTAGCGAAAAGCAAATCCAGAGTTTCCTTTCAATTCGAAGACGACCAGCAACCATACTTTTGGGATATGCCTGCTACAGGTCAGGCATTTACTGAGCATTTTATATCAAGGCTGCTGATAGGCCCCTCTGGGGAGTGACGTCCTTGGTCCCGTCCACCAAGGGAATAAGTAGTCACTCCGAGGAGATCACGTTCTCTTTTGCTTCTCACATCCAGGTAAGGAGGTTATAACTTTCCCAGTGAATGTGACTGAGTCTTTAAAAGAGATGTCATCAAGTTTTCAGGAGTTCCCTTGCAATTTATTGCTGGAAGATGGCTTTCCACTTTCCTGGAATCAGAAACTCAGCTTCTGAAGACTGAGCTAAAACGCATTCATTTAAAAAACTCTGTCAGTGCGCAGCTCCGGTATGTGTGTTTGGGATGATGGAAAGAGGGTGTCATTGCGCATAGACCCTGCTTTCCTCCCTAAGGTGGTTACGGCTTTCCACTTGAATCAGTCAGTGGAACTGGAGGCTTTCCATCCTCTTCCTTTTGCTTTGGAGGAGGATCAGAGATTAATTTCCCTCTGCCCAGTCAGGGCATTGAGAGGTTATGTGGAAAGGACGAGAGCACTGTGTCAGTCTGACCAACTCTTCGTCTGTCCTGGTGAAAGGACCCTAGGTCAAGCCCTCGAACCCTCGAAGCAGCGACTGTCCGACTGTCTCGACTGCATAAACTAATACTTCATTGACATATAGTTGTACAGCGGCTAGCTAGGCTACGCCACATACATTCACCAGGTTCTACCGACTTAATGTGGTGGATCCCTCTATGTCTTCAATAGGCACTAGGGTACTTGAGGTTGCACTTTCGCACCACCACCGTTAGTTCGAAGGTAGCGAGACATCCCTCATCTGCTGTCCGCTCACGCTCCCTCATGATCACTTTAATACGCTTTCCCAAAAGTATGGTTGTTGGTCGGCTTTAAATTGAAAGAGAAAGATAAGACGACCAACAAACCTTGTGAAGTCGCATCACTCGCGTCTGCGGGTTCGATGCAAAAGAAAATGTGACCAAGGACATCACTCCCTGAAGGGGCCTATTGGCAGCTTTGACATAAATGCTCAGTAAATACCTGACCCGTTGTTGGTTGTTGGCCGTCTTCTCGTTCAAATTAAAAAGGGAATTATATACATCTCACCTTGTGTCTCTCCGCCTGCGCCTTTATTTACTGTTTTATTTGGAAAAATTAAAACAATTCTCCTTTTGTACCTCTGGTGTCCTGCCATTCATTTTACACTTCTACAGTCAGCAATCCTAGTTCATTTGACGTGCACCAGGAGTCCTCTCAGTTCAGTATTATATATATATATATATATATATATATATATATATATATATATATATATATATATATATATATACAGCTCTGGAAAAAATTAAGAGACCACTGCAAAGTGATCAGTTTCTCTGGTTTTACTATTTATAGGTATGTGTTTGGGTAAAATGAACATTTTTGTTTTATTCTATAAACTACTGACAACATTTCTCCCAAATTCCAAATAAAAATATTGTCATTTAGAGCATTGATTTGCAGGTCAAAATAACAAAAAAGATGCAGTGTTGTCAGACCTCGAATAATGCAAAGAAAATAAGTTCATATCCATTTTTAAACAACACAATACTAATGTTTTAATTTAGGAAGAGTTCAGAAATCAATATTTGGTGGAATAACCCTAATTTTCAAGCACAGCTTTCATGCGTCTTGGCATGCTCTCCACCAGTCTTTCACATTGATGTTGGGTGACTTTATGCCACTCCTGGCGCAAAAATTCAAGCAGCTTGGCTTTGTTTGATGGCTCGTTCCTCTTGATCACATTCCAGAGGTTTTCAGTGGGGTTCAGGTCTGGAGATTGGGCTGGCCATGACAGGGTCTCCTCTATCCTCACCTTGATTGACCTGGCTGTGTGGCATGGAGCATTGTCCTGCTGGAAAAACCATCCTCAGAGTTGGGGAACATTGTCAGAGCAGAAGGAAACAAGTTTTCTTCCAGGACAACCTTGTACTTGGCTTGATTCATGCGTCCTTCACAAATTTGGGAGAAATGTTGTCAGTAGTTTATAGAATAAAACAAAAATGTTCATTTTACCCAAACACATACCTATAAATAGTAAAACCAGAGAAACTGATAATTTTGCAGTGGTCTCTTAATTTTTTCCAGAGCTGTATATATATATATATATATATATATATATATATATATATATATATATATATATATATATATATATATATATATATATATATATATATATATAGAGTAACAAAATATCTGTTTTTTATATAGGTGGAAGATATCAGGAACGTGGAGATACTGGTATCTTAACCTTATGTTCAAAACATAAGCAGATCGTTTGTGAACCAAGTAATATTCTATGTGTAATGGACTCAAGATTCCTTTAATCCCAGAGTTCAGCTGATTAGTTGCAGCAGGAATTTTGGGGTATTTAAGGAAGCTGGTTTAGAGTAAACGGTATAGGAGCTCAGTGTGGGAGTCAGGGGAGTGGTGACAAGACAGAACAAGAACGATTTCAAGGTCAATAAAGAATCAAACAGGTGCAAGCTGGTTGCTGTCACGGGAACCAAGTTGGTGGGTAAAAAGGCTTATGAACGAGGCAGAACAGGAAAGTGGAGATAAGTAAATGAAGAACAGTGTTTAATCTTGGGGGGAAAAACAGGATTAAATGCAAGAAAAGAACAGCGTGGAACTGGTTGCGAGTGAGACTGTCTCTAATCAACCCAAGTGCAGCGGAGCCGGTGTGGATGGTCTCTACAAAACAAAACGAGTACCTCTGTTTTTTTGTTTTTTTTAAATCTACAGTGCCTATAGAAAGTCTACACCACCTTGAAATTTTTTCACATTTTGTTGTGTCAGTGCCTCAGAATTTTATGCATTTAAATCAGGATTTTTTCCACTTATCTACACACCATACTCCACAATTTTAAGGGGAAAAAGTTTTTATTGAGAAAAAAATTATATATTAAAAATACTAAACTGAAAGATCATAATTGCATAAGTCTCCACCCCCTGAGTTATTACTTGGTGGAAGCACCTTTGGCATTAATTACAGCTGTGAGTCTGTTGGGATAGGTCTCTACCAACTTTGCACACCTAGATTTGGCAATATTTGACTATTCTTCTTTACAAAACTGTTCAAACTCTGTCAAGTTCCTTTGGGAGCATTGATGGACAGCAATCTTCAAGTCATGCCACACATTTTCAATTGGATTTAGGTTGGGGCTCTGACTGGGCCACTCAAGGACATTTTTTTGTTCCTTAGCCACTGCAGTGTAGCTTTGGCTGTGTGCTTTGGTTCGTTGTCATGCTGAAAGGTGAACTTCCATCCCAGTATCAGCTTTCTTGCAGAGGGCAGCAGGTTTTCCTCAAGGACTTCTCTGTACATTGCTCCATTCATTTTCCCTTCTATCCTGACAAGTGCCCCCGTCCCTGCCGATGAGAAACATCCCCATAACATGATGCTGTCACCACCATGCTTCACAATAGGGATAATATTCTTTGGGTGATGCGCTGTGTTGGGTTTGCGCCAAACATAACGCTTTGCATTTAGGCCAAAAAAAAACAGCCTTTTAGGGCCTTCCAGTCCTGAGTTTGTCAATTACAGATGATGTTTCTATGTATTTGTTGATTATACTTCAGATACCACACCTTGAAAATCGAGTGATGCAAGCTATTTCACGGAATGTTTTTCCTTCTTTACATAAGAACATAAGAAAGTTTACAAACGAGAGGAAGCCATTCTGCCCATCTTGCTCATTTGGTTGTTAGTAGCTTATTGATCCCAGAATCTCATCAAGCACCTTTATGCAATCAAGGTTGTTGCAATAGTAGAAAACACTAGTGGAGGCTTTGTGGAGATTGTTGATGCTCATAATGCATCAGAGTAGAAAATGCAGCAGAATAAAAGATTGTCTCCAGATTTTTTCATATGTCAAATAACTTTCAAACACATTACAGCACCTTATTATAGCTGTATTTGTTTCTAAAACCACAGGGATTATCTAAGCCACTGAACTGAGAAATTCCATCAGACTTTGTAAAATAGTCTGCAACCTGGGCCCTTGTCGTTCACAGGGGATCAATTAGGGTGACCTTGTGTGGAGTAGAGGACATTTATCTTTGGGGCGAAGCTGGTGCAGCTGTGTCAGGAAACCTGGTGACATCTTACTTTTGGCTAACGACCTTTAGAACACAAGAATAAACAAAAATAGCCGAAGATTAGAAGCAAAGTGCCTGCCAACTCATCTCTGGAGATACTGAAGAGTGATGAAGGCTGTCTGTGTGGGTATTCCTCTGAACAGTACACCTCTTCATTCTATACAACAAGGGGTAATAAAAAAGGAGAGTCTAAACTTGCCCTTAAAAGAGAACGTCAATTCCCCCGCCTCATGTTATTGTTATATAGAGATAACAAGTCATATGAGAGATGACTAAGATTTAATTTCACACTTAAACCTTTAAAAAACGACCCAAAAAGAAAAGTTAACCTTTTAATAATTTATTGGTTGCGGTAAAATAGAAATGAAGTTGAAACACTTTTTTTATTATTAATCAAATTAGGTGCTGAGATAAAGTCAGCCTGCACTACCCCCCCACACCTCGAGATCATTACTTCCTTTCCCTCTCATCCAAGAGGATAAGGAACTAAATTCAGGTTAAAGACACGCTCTTGCCTATCTACATTTCCACTTGTTTTCTTCTTACATCAGTATCTTTGAGTAAGGAGTAAGAAAAGTAAACCTGCCTGTAGCACTTCTCCCCAGGCCCTGGCAGCGCCCCTACTGTAGGCTGTGGTCCCCTGTACATGACAAGCTTTATTCATCTTTTCTTACTTCATTTCTTTACTGCCTCTTCCATGCAGTACTGCCTGCTGCTGCACAATCTTACATTTATTATCATTAAATACCATTTTCAGCTTGAATGCCTAGGAGCTTAGTCTTGCTGAATCTCCTTGAATGATGCAGGCCTTACAAGGCAATTCCTCTCATCTGCTCATTATAGCAAGCGACAGTACATTTACATAGGCAGGTGATCTCGTCACCTAAGACATTACTGCATTTGAAGAGCAAGTATTTTATCAACCAATGCAAACCCTATTTGTGGAGCTCAAACAAGAATGATTCCTATTGTACAATTAAAACATTTCAACGTTTGTTAATGTTCTTTTTTTTTTTTTGTGTATTAGTGATTATGAAATTATTGTGATTCCAAACCTTAGTTGCTGCTTCAGATCTTTTTCATTGACATAGTGATGGTGCTGGGGACTCCCCTCCCCAAGCACAGGTTGAAGGGAGTCCACAAGACAATGCAATGTTTTGATTAATATAGGCTTCCCTTATGACATCACCCCTTTTTTCTGAACCTATCAGAAAAGATAATTACATACTGATGCAAGTTCAAGCCTCCTAGCAACCAATAGTATTGTTGATCACATGGGGTCAATTTTCTCTATCTCCAAGAGAACACCACTTCAAAATATCCTTTGGTGTTTCATTCACAATACAACTATAGTTGAAAAGGGAGGAAGAGAGAAGAATAAAGGAGTAAGCTTTTGGAATATTTTCTTTGAAGTTTAAACTGTGGGAAAGGAATGTTTAGCCAAGGGTATCATTTCCTTAAGTTATGATAAAATTTACGAACACTAAAGCTTTCCTGCCATCTGGCTGCTTCACTTAATATTGAAACCAATTTGACTTCATACTAGCTGTTTATGTAACCTTGCAAATTTTTTAACTATCTAGTTCCTCCTCCCCCTTCTACCACACACACATTACATAACCTTTTAACCACTCTATATTTTACTACATATACTCTATATATCATAAAATATATATAATATATATATATATATATATATATTATATATATATATATATATATATATATATATATATATAACACTTTCATGGTTCACACATCCCTCCACCTCCCCCAGTCACCACCCGTTCAGTTACCCCAAGGTTAACCACAAAGGGTTTCCAGTCGATGGATCTTTAAGTTAAGTGGGGTTAATATGGTATCATACTCTGTGACCATCAAGTACCTTTCACTGCACATTGTATGACGTGTTGGCAGTGCCAGGCTGATCCTCCTCCTCTCCTAAAAGACATGCGGGACAATGATAAGGGATTTCTTTGGCACGTCTGCTTAAAAACGTTCCACATGTATTGTCTTTCCTTAATCACTAAAACAGATGCACCTTGCTCTCTTTCACGAATACACTTGAGCCCTCTTGGTTCTCAACCCGTGTGTTTTTACAGTTTATTGTATTGCAGTGGGCTAACCCACTGATGTTTTTTATTGGACTGCTTTTAGCTGTTCTATTTTCATAAATAGTTTTTTATATTGGTTTTTCAAATGTTACAATTAAAACAACATGTTATCTTTTTTAATTCCTGTTTTATTAAATTCTGTATCAGACTATATTAGATTTTTTGTGAAGCGCTTTAGATCCTTGTGATGTGTGTGTGTATTGTTGAAATGATATTAAGAATATTATTCAGGTACAAACTCTATATTGGTATAAACCAGCTTGCTGATTGTCAGATCGGAATATTGTGGGATTGTTAAGACCGTCTGGACATTTATAAAGTTATTAATAGAACATAAACTGTGCTTCATCACACAACCGATGGCTGACACACCTACTCAAAAAGCAAATCTTTTCTCTGGTGAAGAGCTTTTCAATGCAACATAAAACTCTTTTTTAAAAACTTTTTTTTCAAATTTTATTTGCGTGGAGAGATACTGCAGTTTTGAAGAGCTTTGTCACTCAGTCAGCATAAAAAAAGAACAAATAGAACACCTTGCATAAATAGAGACAACAAAGGGGAATCAATAAGACGTATTATATAATATATATATATATATATATATATATATATATATATATATATATATATATATATGAAGGTTAGTATGGAGTCTTGCCATCAAAGTGAAAGTAACCGATTACTGTTTAATTACATCAAAAGGTGAACCCTGGAACTTCTAAAAAATATATTTCTAATTTTAAACACGTTCTGGCAACTCTGCACCCTTTGCCACTGATGAAGGATTAAGAAATATAATTATTTTAATGCTGGGATCGTGGGATCCTTTTTCATATCCATCATGAGCTATTGGCTCAAACTGAGACAGAGAGCTTTGTTCTCAACTCGCGGTCCTCCGAACAAATACTGTGGCGTCTGCAGGCATAAATCAGCATTCAGTTCATACCAGTCCAATTCAATTTCTCACAAAATCTGTCAAAAGTCGACTCTATTCCCTTCAATTTAGCAAGGCTTAACTGGATTTCACACAGATCACAGCTGGATCGTGCATGCCACAGTTCCAATATGATGAAGCTCCAGACATACAAGGAATTCATATCTTGACACTGAAACTCAAGAGTCACCTTTCTATTTTTTGTGTCCCCCAGTAAAGAAAACGTAATTTTAGCTTTTCTCTTATTTTTTTTTCTCCTGTCGTCCAGCATTTGATTACTAAAGATTGTACTTTGAATGAAACACCATGGCATGTGTGGCTTTGAACTCGGGTGCATGTCATGTACTCATTTATATGGCTTCATTTTCATCATGCTGTCCTGTGATAGCATTGCACAGGGTTACATTTTGGCAGAGTGTTTATCTGAGATTAGTTGGCGCTAGTCAGAAAAGAAAATCACCTTTTTACATCAAATAAGAACTTTCAATGAAAAGAAAACTGGCTGCCCCCCCCCCCCCCCCCCCCCCCCCCCCCCCCCCCCCATGCCCCCCCCCCCCCCTCCTGTGCACCTACACACTTACTTTCACCTGCAAATGTTAATTGGTCACATTGTTACACATGACAAAACAAGCTTAGATTTCGCCAGTGATTCTGGAAATTGAGCACAATGCACAATCTGCATCCTGGGGATTTAATTGTACCCTGTAGACATGCTCAGCGTGGTTGTAAAGGAAACAGTAAGGAAACTGTACTGTGGAAAACTTTCCGTGGGATGCCTCTTCATGCACTGCACTCCCGTCCTGATGCATTACCTGGAACATGTGAATTATAATATGAAGCCAAAGCTGGGGTGTAAACTGTGATTGAGTTTTGGAAGATGTTGCCCCAGCACATAAGACAATGATAACAATAAGTCATGAGCGTGTCCTGAGCCCTACACAGTGTTCAGCATTGCTTCCACACTCACTGACACACTATAATGGGGTGATCACTACGAAGTGGGGTGCTTAATGTTCTATACAAGGAGCTTTATCCCTTTCATAACCAGTGCTACCATAATCAATTCAGATTAGGTGGTTCAGTCCATCCCATTACTTTGACAGAAAGAAAAGGGAATGTTCTACAAGTTGTTTAAATATTGCAACAGTCTCACTGTGAAAGTGTAATGTTATGTTGGAGATCATTTTACACTGATACTTAAGCAGTATGTGTCACAGGTCTTATAGAATTATTGAAGACGCCTAAAGAAATATAATTGTCATGCTAATATATTTTGATTGGTGCATTAGAATAGCTAAATAAAATAAATCACTTTGGCAGATGCAGTCACTAAAGCATAGACTCAATATTTCATACCAAATTATCCTGATTTACAGAATGGTGCTTCATGCATTCAAAGTCATTACACACATGTGGCAAAGCTTGTGTTTGAAGGGATTTATCGTTTTCATATGGATAGACTAAATAAATACATTTCAAGGCTAGCTCCTGGCATTTGAAAAGCCTGCGTCAGGATTTGTACTTCCCGAAACCCGTTGGGAGATTAATATTGTATTGCATTTCCATGTCATTATCAAAAAGATTCCGCAAAAAAAAAAAAAAAAAAAAAAAAATCTTTTAACCATGAATCTCCCTCTTGACAAAGTATTATTCAAAATCCTTTCTTGTTAACTGGGTGGAAAAAAACAACAAAAACATTTCACTAAAATATAGGCAAATGTCCCAGAATACAAATGAAGCCTGACTCCCTATCAGGCATATTACTGTGGTATTATTTTATAAATTACAGCAGAAACTGAAATGTTCTGTTTTTATACAAAATATATCAATAAGAATTGTATTTATTTATGTATTTATTTATTTAAAAATATGTAATCTGTCATCTCATGCTTATTTAGTTAAAATAAAAACTAGATTTTCCCTCTGTTAAACCTTAGTAAAAATAAGAAAGTTTGTCATAATGTATGTTATAAACAAAGCAGTTCATTTTATTAAAGGCTATGCTAATGTACGTTTATTTTATAACAAGGCATGGAGCCTGTATTCATTACAATAAGTTGTTACTCATTGTTAGCACTTTTCTAATTGTCTTGTAACATGCTTATAGATCTTTTATAAATGCATCCTGCATGCAAATTGATTTTTTAACTGCCTAGATCCATCACATGGGTCACTTTGACCTATACATTTTTAAACTGCTTCAATATGAAAATGAAAGACATGCTATCAGATACAACTGAAAAGTT
Source organism: Polyodon spathula (assembly GCF_017654505.1). NCBI lineage: Eukaryota > Metazoa > Chordata > Actinopteri > Acipenseriformes > Polyodontidae > Polyodon > Polyodon spathula. Next base: position 10,025,250 of record NC_054558.1, read on the forward strand.
TTATTCATGAACATCACATCTAACATTTCCATCGCAGAAACACCGTATTTAAATAAAAGTTAAATATTTCCTTCTGATATTCCCAGTTGTATTTCTGGAACAAAACAAAGGATTGTTGTCTCCCAGGTACATTGAAAAATAATCAACTAGGCTTTCACTGAGTTGGCATCTTGACAAATCCACAATCATAGCAATCTCTGTCTCGTAGTCAGTCTACAAACAAAGAAAGGCTTGAAATAAAAAATAAAAAAACATGTCTTGTTTGTTGCAGTTACAAAAAAAATAGAATATCTTACATTATTTAAAAAAAATAATAAACATAGTCAGGATATTTAATTAATATATTTAGGAAAAGTCAACACCAGACATACACATACGATTTACAATAGAAGAGTAATTAACATCTTAAACGCAAAATGGGTCAAACTGACCCGCATGGCGGTTCTAGTGTTGAACTAAAGTTGGGGCCGTCAATTTTTCTTTTTTTTGCTTTGAGTAAACTCAAGAAGTGCTGAAATAAGAGCAGATGCACAAAATGTGCCCTTTGTGTCCTTGTGTGCCATGATCTTGGAAGAAGGACTGGAATTTAACTACTGTAATGAAAACACTACCTCATCCTTTAGACACTAATAAGCACTGCACACACTGTGTATGTGTGTGAGGGCAAAAGTCACTAACATTTTCAATTAGTTTTAATGTGGATGGTTGCTGTCTGTCTGTGGTTATACAAGGACAGACACTTTGCTGCTGTTTTCAGTGTTAGTTTTAATGCAGGATGGTTGTTGCCTGTCTGTGGTTATGCAAGGACAGACACTTGTTGCTGATCCACTTCACTTCACCGGGGCCCTTATCTCAGTCTCAAAGAATTAGTATGCTGTGTGCAGACATATCTGTTCAGTTTGCAGAGCAATAATGTTCAATCAAGCAGTTGTGGCGTTGTCTGTGCGTTCTGGTGACCCAGTTCATTTCGGTGATCTTTATGAATGGATGCCCTTTGTGCTGCAGAGGCTTTTTTTTTGACATTGTATGTTTTTATGTTTTTATTTACCAAATTATTCCATGAAGATAGAGTGGAACAGTAACCTTTATTAAAGAGAATCAAACTGTTCTGATTTAAGCAGGTAACAATCCCAACTGGGACAGGACCAGGTGGAATAATTTCACTTTAAATAGCATCTCTTTTATTGAGAGTATTATTTAAGTCAACCCACTGACTTTGAGTTTAGGAATTAAGTTAAGGATTTGGGGTTAGGTTTGTGCTCTAAATAGAAAACAGATAGCCTTGTATTGCATTTAGGGTTACCACATGACTTCATGTACACTAGGACAGTCTGGGACAGTTTAGGCTTTTCAACTCACACCCCAGTGCATTCTGGTATGTGTAGTCCTGCTTTGAAATGTACCAGAATGTGGTACAACTGCACGTGAATTAATAAAGTGCTATTCCCCATGCTTGCATATTATTACATTTTGCCTGCACGTGAAGTGCTGTGCAATCCTCGTGCCTAAATACAAATATACATTTTAAAAACATGTGCTCATAACCCATATTACATCCTGTGTACCAATGACTATACACCAACATTAACATACAACACGCAACATACAACACAGAAATACACACAGGGGCGGGCCAACATTGCCACAAGCCTTAATAAGTGTAGTTGGTAAAAAAGTCCTCCTTAGCAGGTGTCTGTGAAATGTAAGAAGTCATTGCAGCTGTGAGAGGAGCCGATGTCAAGGGAAGGACTATTAAAGAAAGGATTAATTAATTTATCTAGGGTAGCAAAAATAAATCTAGGATTCTTTGTATTTCTCTAGTCACAGTCAGCATTTTAAATCAAAGCAAATCTCACGCAGCAATTAATGTTGGCATTGAAGTATTTATTTTACTCTATACTTTATTGCTACTTATTTTAATGTGTCCAGTTTGATACTAAAGTTAGGGGGGTTCAAGACACTTCAGAATTTGCCAAATTGCAGGAAAGTACACAATTGTGTGTGTTTGTGTCTGTGTGTGTGTGTGTGTGTCTGTGTGTGTGTCTGTGCTGTGTGTGTGTTGTTTTTTCCACTTCATTTAATTGAGTTTTGCTTCAGATTATACCATTGCAGATTTCTTATTTTTAATCAACAGTTGCTTTTGTGGGACAATTTTATTAGCTGTGAAAACACTGCAGAACCCCTAAAGCGCCTGCCATAATTCAATTGTGGCCTTGCTTGGTGCCCCCCTGTGTGCTATACTCAAGAATCGCCACTGTCTGAGATGTAGGTCCTATATTTTATTTTACACACATAAATGTTTCTTAGGCTGAGGGAGAGCAATCTTGTCTCCTATAGTGTGCTTGCCACAAATCCATGTTTCAACAGGCTGATGGGTACAACAGAGTATGATGCTGCCCGCGGTGCATTACTTGTTCAGTGTTGTTGCCCATGGGTCAGCAAAGGGTGGGCTCCACTAATGTACAGTAACTTCATATGATATCACACAGAGGGGTTGGGTGGGAGTTGTCACAGCCTGAAACTCTTCCAAAGGGGGTCCAGCAAAAAGAAAATTGAGAACCCTGCTCTACTCCGTTACTTTTTGTTTCTCAGAAAAAAATATTTCCATCTATTTTCTTCTTATTTAAAGCATTCTGAAAACAATCTTTTTTTTTTTTATTTCACCCTGCTCTCCTTGTCAGGTGGCAACGCTGCACAGTTAGGCAGTATAATCAAAGCACACACAACTAGTTTTAGTGTCTTATTTCATAGCAAAAATCTAACTAGAACATTTATAATAACCATACCTTTACAGAAATCAATGGCTTTTGTTTGTGAAGTTCTAACATAAATGTTCCTGTAAAGCAAAGATGTTTAGTTAAACTGTAACTCTTGGGCAGTAAATTAGTGTGATCCATCCATATATTTCTTATTCTAATTGGAAAGAAATTGCTTTCTGGTGTGAAGCAGAGATACAGAACAAACTTTAAACACTTAACTTTTCGAATGCCTTTGCAACCTCTTTTCTTGTATCGTCTCTTGTTTTATTTTATTATTTATTGAAAATATAATCTACATAAAGTTTCAGATTTGTTTAAAATGAACTCTCTTCGCATGATTGTGGTAAAGAGAATTGTAGTGCGCAGGTGTAGAGGAGATGCAATGCTTAAACTAGTCACAGACAATAAAGTTCACAGTCCAAATAATCATTTATTTGTTTTATAATCCGGGTCGTTTGGTGACCGTAAATAATAATCCCTGGCAATACACAACAATGTCTTCACAGCAACAGCGAGTGGAAGCGACAGCGAGTGGGAGAAGTACAGGCGTGGAAAAGTACAGAGCAGTTTAGAAGCAGAAAGGAGAAATTGCATCTTTAATTGCTTTAATCAGAAAACACAGGACATTGGGGAAACACAGCAGCAGCTCAAAGTCAAACAGCCGCGTGTGTTTCTCTGATAACAAACAAGCTGAAACTCGGAGCAGTTGATTCAAATTCAGCGCCGTTCTGAGACACGGGTGAGGGGAGGAGCCAACAGCACAGCAGAACAACGCAATTAAACGAGGCAGTTTTCCCAGCGACAGCGAGTGGAAGAAGTACAGGCGTGGAAAAGTACAGAGCAGTTTAGAAGCAGTTTGAAAGCAGGTTGACAGCTGCAGAAACTAAACTAAACTTCAAGTTAGAAGTTAACTGAACACAATATTCAAGATGAGGTCTTACTAGTGCATTGTACAGTTTTAACATTACTTCCCTTGATTTAAATTCAACACTTTTCACAATGTATCCAAGCATCTTGTTAGCCTTTTTTATAGCTTCCCCACACTGTCTAGATGAAGACATTTCTGAGTCAACAAAAACTCCTAGGTCTTTTTCATAGATTCCTTCTCCAATTTCAGTATCTCCCATATGATATTTATAAATGTACATTTTTATTTCCTGCGTGCAGTACCTTACACTTTTCTCTATTAAATGTCATTTGCCATGTGTCTGCCCAGTTCTGAATCTTGTCTAGATCATTTTGAATGACCTTTGCTGCTACAACAGTGTTTGCCACTCCTCCTACTTTTGTGTCGTCTGCAAATTTAACAAGTTTGCTTACTATACCAGAATCTAAATCATTAATGTAGATTAGGAATAGCAGAGGACCTAATACTGATCCCTGTGGTACACCGCTGGTTACCACACTCCATTCTGAGGTTTTTCCTCTAATCAGTACTTTCTGTTTTCTATATGTTAACCACTCCCTAATCCATGTACATGTGTTTCCTTGAATCCCAACTGCATTCAGTTTGAGAATTAATCTTTTGTGCGGGACTTTGTCAAAAGCTTTCTGGAAATCTAAATAAACCATGTCATATGCTTTGCAATTATCCATTATCGATGTTGCATCCTCAAAAAAATCAAGCAAGTTAGTTAGACACGATCTCCCTTTCCTAAAACCATGTTGACTGTCTCCCAGGACCCTGTTACCATATAGGTAATTTTCCATTTTGGATCTTATTATAGTTTCCATAAGTTTGCATATAATAGAAGTCAGGCTTACTGGTCTGTAGTTACCTGGTTCAGTTTTGTTTCCCTTTTTGTGGATCGGTATTACGTTTGCAATTTTCCAGTCTGTCGGTACCACCCCTGTGTCAAGAGACTGCTGCATGATCTTGGTTAGCGGTTTGTAAATTACTTCTTTCATTTCTTTGAGTACTATTGGGAGGATCTCATCCGGCCCAGGGGATTTGTTTATTTTAAGAGCTCCTAGTCCCTTTAACACTTCTGCCTCAGTTATGCTAAAGTTATTTAAAACTGGATAGGAACTGGATGACATGTGGGGCATGTTGTCAGTATCTTCCTTTGTAAAAACTTGTGAAAAGTAATCATTTAATATATTTGCTATTTTTTTTTTCTTCATCTACGATTTTGTCATTTGTATCTCTTAAACATTTAATCTCCTCTTTGAATGTTCTCTTGCTGTTGTAATATTGGAAAAACATTTTGGAATTGGTTTTATCTCCCTTAGCAATGTTCATTTCTATTTCTCTCTTGGCCTTTCTAACTTCCTTTCTGACTTGCGTTTGCAGTTCCATGTACTCTTTCTGCATACTTTCTTTTTGGTCCTTTTTTAATGCTCTGTAAAGTGCCTTTTTTTGCTGAATATTTTTTTTAATTGATCTATTAAACCATTTTGGCAATTTAGTTTTACATTTAGATTTGTCTACTTAAGGGATGTAATTGTTTTGTGCCTCTAGTACTACATTTTTGAAGAACAACCATCCTTCTTCTGTGGGTGTTTTCTCTATTTTACTCCAATCTACTTCTGTTAGTCTCTGTTTCATACCTTCATAGTTTGCTTTTCTAAAATTGTAAACCTTAGCTTTAGTCATTGCTTTGGGGGTTTTAAAAAACACTTCAAATGAGACCATGTTGTGGTCTGAGTTTGCCAGTGGTTCTCTGACCTCTGTTTTAGTTATTCTATCTTCGTTATTTGAAAAGACTAAATCAAGGCATGCCTCCCCTCTAGTCGGTGCCTTGACAAATTGTGTTAGGAAGCAGTCATTTGTCATTTCCACCATTTCAATTTCATCCTTCGTGCTCCCCACCGGGTTTTCCCATTTTATATGGGGGAAGTTGAAATCCCCCATTAGTATGTACTCATATTAGTACTCATAATAATCAAGTGCATGCAGTAGACAGGAAAATGTAGATATTTCATTTGTCTTTCTGTTTGTGTGTCTGTGCATTGTGTTTGTAAGTGTGGATTTATTGGAGACCCTCATTTCTATTTTGTGATACCGTTTGTCCTTCAGTTTATACCTACATACTCACCTGCACCTTTACTTATCCGCTCTCTACATTTATCGATTTTCTTTCTTATCATTATTGGAATTACTGTTTTCTACATTCAATTTTTTTCTCCTTTCTTTTCCTGTTCTTTACCCATTTGTATTTTGTTTTGTTCATTTTTTCATTTGTTGATATTATTGTTCACAACAATAAACCGTTTTTTCATGAAATTGACACCTGTAACATCCCAGCGTTAGCTGTCTGTCACGCTTGCTGACTTGTTTGATAATATTAAATAGGCCCAGTAATATCTCCTTAGGGAGGACAGTGCAACTGACTTTCGTATGTGCAAAGTGACCATTACAAAGTCCTGCATATCATTCTGTGTCTGAGGCTTAACAAAAGTCATATTACTGAGGCTTGGTCTTAAAGGATAGAAAATGTTGTTAACCCTTTGCGGTCCTTTGTCTGTAATGCTTGGTCGTTACAATATCACTGCTTGAGGTTGCCACAAAGAATGGCTTGATCATATTTAGTGCAGAATATACATTTTCATGTACATGTTTGGGTTGTGAGCCAAACAAACACAGTAGAGTGCATTCTCACTTGTATCTGTGTACTGAAATTTTGCATATTAGCATCTCATGAAATAGTATGTTCTGGCCTTAGTAAAATAAATGACACAACAGCAGACTTCCAAAAGAACCTTTGTAAAAATTGTACAGAAAAACAGACTGACACATTGTTTTTTGATCAAAAACAATTTACATGAAGATAAATTACATGAAGGTATACCCCAATAAAATCATAGAAACAATGTTACAATCCGACTTCAACTGCAAGTCTCCATCTGACTCAACATATATGTTTGCATTAGCACACAGATATCAGTTGGTTCAATTCAAGGAAATGAACAACTCATAACAGGAAACACACACATATATATATACACACAAATATCATGGGTGATTCCCCTCCCATTTCCCTGTTCAATATCCGATTGTTACTTTTAACACCCAATTAAATCTAATCTTCAACAAACCTCCTGTTAATCGGGGGGGGATTCGGCCAAAACTTCTAGAACATTCTATGGCACATAGCCAAGTAGTCAAACATGAGCTTAAAAGTAAAAAGATACTTCTTTGCAACAGTAAGTCAGCGTATTCTGTGTGAAACTGCATGTAGCTGATCTTGTTGAGGGGGAAAGTGAGAGAACTCGAAACCTGCTCAATACTGCAACAGAGCAACTTAATGTAAAAACATATTAAACACAGTTTAAACATACTGCAAAACTGTTTTTATTTTTTATAAATTTAGTAGTTGTCAATTGATTTGACCCCATTATTATCCAAATTTGAAATGTCCAATTGTATTTTAGGCTCAGCTCACCGCTGCCACCCCTGCGCTTTCCTTTGAAGTGTGTGCCATCAGCCGACTGCTTCTTTTCACTCTGCAGGCCCGCAATGTAGCCAACCCAGAGCTACAGCGTCGGTGAACAATGCAGCTTACAGGCAAGCCCACAGGTGACCAGCCAGTCTACAGAGCTCGCTGGTGCAAGGTGAGCCGAGGACACCCTGGTCGACCTAATCTCTCCCCCCCGGGCTGCGCTCGGCCAATTGTGCGCCGCCCCCTGGGAGCTCCCGTCCACGGTCAGCAGTGGAATAGCCTGGACTCTAACTGCCGACCTCCAGGCTATAGGGCACATTCTGCACTCCATGCAGGCCGCCTTTACCAGATGTGCCACTGTTAAACCCCTAAACTTATAATCAATAATCAATTACATAATTAATATCTTGCTCAGAAAGTCAGTTCTACAATGTCAAGGTGTAAAATAGCTTTTTTTAGATTGCTCATTGTTTTGAAATCTAACTGAAAACATTTTTGCAAATATGCACCTGGGCTAATTTACATTTCAATAACACAGTGTTACTTTATGTAAATCGCCTATATTAAATGTATTGTGAATGGTAAATAAGCCATCCATTTGGTGTGACAAGACCTGTAGATCAGAGAGCAGCTCTCTACAGCAGCTAGATTAGGTTCTCTGTGGGTTCAATTCAGTAAAAGATTTAGCCTTGCCAGTGTTTTTTACAAACACTAATGGATTTTGACCGAAGCATGGGGGTGAACATCTCTTCTCTTTCTCAGTACAGTTCCATGACGGACAGAAGTGGATATTATTGAAGGTAGTAGCAACACATTTTCCAATTATTGGATATACTGACATATGTTAAGTGCTCACATACTGTTAATTTATTATTCATGCAAGATTAGTACAACAGTAATACTACTTATGATCTCATAACACCTATTACATTATTAATGTATCTCCTACCCTGTTTGAACAAATCAGTGTATTACCAAGTGTCTAGTGTCTACTGTATCTACAAGCCATGGGCAAAAGTGTTGCTACACCCAGAATATAGAGACTGAGACATAATACAAAAAACACTATATGAACACAATGAAGATATTTTATTTAACATCATGTGATAAACAAACTACAAAATGATATCACAGAAGTCTACCGGAAGCCATAATAGTAGCACAGTATTTCATGTTAGATTTGGAAATGTCACATTTTTCAATTTTTGTCAATTTTTTGTTATGGAATTCAATATATTAACTTAATATTATTCAGCAGGTTTCATCCAACTTTAGTCGAGTTAATTCTATAGGGTGATGCAAAACTTTTGGCTATAACTGTACAATCTATGATCTTGTATGTTCAGTCTGTGTTCTATATCCTGTATGTATTTTACTTTGTTTTTTCCTTAGTCAAGGTATTTTTACAACAAAGGACTCATTTAATTTGTGCATTCAGATGAAGGTGTGAACATAAGAACATAAGAAAGTTTACAAACGAGAGGAGGCCATTCGGCCCATCTTGCTCGTTTGGTTGTTAGTAGCTTATTGATCCCAAAATCTCATCAAGCAGCTTCTTGAATGATCCCAGGGTGTCAGCTTCAACAACATTACTGGGGAGTTGATTCCAGACCCTCACAATTCTCTGTGTAAAAAAGTGTCTCCTATTTTCTGTTCTGAATGCCCCTTTGTCTAATCTCCATTTGTGACCCCTGGTCCTTGTTTCTTTTTTCAGGCTGAAAAAGTCCCTTGGGTCGACACTGTCAATACCTTTTAGAATTTTGAATGCTTGAATTAGGTCGCCACGTAGTCTTCTTTGTTCAAGACTGAACAGATTCAATTCTTTTAGCCTGTCTGCATATGACATGCCTTTTAAGCCCGGAATAATTCTGGTCGCTCTTCTTTGCACTCTTTCTAGAGCAGCAATATCTTTTTTATAGCGAGGTGACCAGAACTGCACACAATATTCAAGATGAGGTCTTACTAGTGCATTGTACAGTTTTAACATTACTTCCCTTGATTTAAATTCAACACTTTTCACAATGTATCCGAGCATCTTGTTAGCCTTTTTTATAGCTTCCCCACATTGCCTAGATGAAGACATTTCTGAGTCAACAAAAACTCCTAGGTCTTTTTCATAGATTCCTTCTCCAATTTCAATATCTCCCATATGATATTTATAATGTACATTTTTATTTCCTGCGTGCAGTACCTTACACTTTTCTCTATTAAATGTCATTTGCCATGTGTCTGCCCAGTTCTGAATCTTGTCTAGATCATTTTGAATGACCTTTGCTGCTGCAACAGTGTTTGCCACTCCTCCTACTTTTGTGTCGTCTGCAAATTTAACAAGTTTGCTTACTATACCATAATCTAAATCATTAATGTATCACTCCAATGTAATACAACATGAAGAACATGAAGAAATAAACCTACATTGATTATAAGTTGCAGAAAACTAGAGGTGTTCACAAAGTTAAAGCCAACCATGCCCATACCCATTTCGACCTTTTGAGAGGGGAGTGGGTGATTCACTGAACACACGGGAGTCAGATATTGTCTTTGAAACAGCGTACAGGTGCACAAGCTTTATTTTGTCTTTGGCGACACTGAGGGTTGCTACCAACAATAGCATTCCCCTCAGTGGTCTGTGCACTCTGTTAAACTCCAGATCCCGGAGCAGAACTCACGCTCGCTTGTATCCTCGAATGGCAAGACCGAAGGAATAACAGAACGTCATTTTATTGGATCGAGCGTCCCCCAAGACCCGCCTCCATACCACTCAGAGAGATCCACACGACACACACTCACCTCTCTGTGTCATTGTCATCATTGGCAGGCAGGCTTCACAGGGCTCCCCCCCCCCAGCAGGATCATGCATGCACCCAATAGCCAGCACAGATCTTCTATACAGGGTTACATTTTTCCCTGGTTTTATGTTCAGTGGATACAGTCACACACCACTTGTCTTGCATCAACTCCCAAGATAATGTTACTGTAGTGCATATGGAAATGGGTGAAGCCACGATTGCAGGTTTTTCCCTAGAGTCAAGGCACATAAATGCACAGTGCGTGACATAAAGTTATGCGGGTCAGGGAGGTACCACAATGCCATTAGAGTGTATTCAAAGCTTCCAGTTACAGTGCATACTAGGTATAAGGCTTCTCTAGCTCCCATGAAGTCTTTCCATGGTATGCATGTCACAATATTATGGGGTTGATTGAGTGTCAGGCAGCATCTGCATGCTTTTATTGAAAACAGCAAGAGGTCTATTTCATTCCCATTGCCATGAAAGTGGAATTTTCCAAATGCTTTTAGGCAGTGAAAGAGAGTTCATCCCCTTCAGCTATTTGTAATGTGAAGAGATGCGACGACCATGCTGTGAAAGCAATGTTCCACTCTGCAAACAGCATGGTAAAGACTTTGCGAGACTGTCTTTCTCTAGCTTTTTTCCCCTTTGGCAGCCCAAGCGGTTTTGATGAACCTGCCAGGTATCTATGATTCACAGGAAGCCTTCCTCATTATTCTCGAAAGCTTGTCTGCTGTCACAAAATCCATTTTTAGCTTTTACATGATTCGAGACATTTTAGGAATTACACCTGAGGTATTCTTATCACAATCCCTTTCTTTCGGCAAAGAGACAGAGAGCCTGCAGCAGCCTGTTACAGCCAATGTGGAAATTGATATGAAGTGCAGGTTCTCGTTGTCTGCTTGTTGTGGTTGAGCTCTCTGCCAAAACACAGTGAAGACAGCAGTAACAAAAGAGGGACAGAGATTCGGGTTATCTCTGCAAGTTTTTAATCACATTATATTTCTTGAGAGACTTTGCGCAGAGACTTTGTTTGGTACAAATATACTTCAATATAGGCTATTAACAAAAAAAGAACTCCCTTTAGTAGAGACACTGTTTTTGAAAGTATGGGTGAAGAAAATGCATTGCTAACATTTCCCATATTTTAGATGAGGGACTGGTTCCCAGTGGGTTCCCAGTACAATAATGAGAACCAAACAATTTCAGAGTTGTCATAGTCTGCTTGTATGACCTGCACACAATATTGTTGGTTTATGCTGAGGAGTAATATTATAGGGTTATGGGACAGTGAAATCTTGTTTATGTGGAAAATACAGGCACGAGTACAAGTGAATGGACCTAGGCTGAAAGCTGTGCTCTGTTAAGACAGTACGAATGTCGATATAACACACACATAGATGCTCATAGTCCAATATCAAAGTTAACTCCTTTCCCTATTGATAAAGTCATCTTCTAAATAATGTGAACACATCAATAATAATTTTGATTGGATGTGGGAGGAAGCACATAGCATATACTCCAGTGAGTTTTCTGAGAATGTTTGCCCCGCTGAAAGTTTGATCATCCCTTTCCCTAATTGATATTTGAGGTCCCTATCTGTGATGGATTTGAAGAGAGCTTGCTGCTCTCTGATTGTGTTTTCAAGAATGCTGACTTAAAATGAACCTTTGGGGGTTCTCTTTATCCTTTTATTTATCATTCAAACATCTGGCACCTAAAACACTCATTTCAAGCAGCTGGTGCTGCATCGCTTTCCTCCACAGAGCAAACAGGAAGCTAATTTACACCTGCATGGGTGTCGTTGCAAACAACAACACTTAAGCCTATTTTGTAAACTGAAATAACTACAACTTGTGTATTTGATTGCATTGAAGGAGCATTTTCAGTAACACTTTACATTATGTGTCTCTAATTACTATGTATTTACTTAATAAATACATGTGTACTGACACATAATAACACTGTTTTTATTCATAGTTACAATATACAGCTACTGCCAAAAGATTTGCATCACATCGAATTTTAGGATTGAGACATAATAGAAAAAACCTAAACTACAGTTGTACCGTGTTATACCGCCCTCCTTTATATCACCAGCTATTCTCTCTGAAGAAATGTCACCACTATAAAAACAGTGCTGTTTGAACCCATTATATTGCCACCCCACCGTCCGCTACCCGCAAACTTCCCAAGCCAAGCAAACGCAAATATAAGCATTGTAGTTTCCCTCAATATAGCGCCAGCAAAATAATCATTGCCAATTAGAACAACAAAGTTAAGCAGTTACCATGGCGAGTCGACCCTACCATTAACACCAGAGCAAAAGAAAAAAAACCTGCATGTGCGCATCTGAAAATAAGAAAGCAAAGTCAGCAAGACATCACAAATCTTTTCTCGCTTAAGTGAGGCATACTGTTAATTGAAGGACAATTAGAACTATTCTAATGGATAAAAACATATAGCTTATCTTGATGGAATGGTTTGTCTAAACTGAAAAAGGCTTGGCGCAGTCTAAAATAAGTGACTTTTATAAACCATAGTAAATGTTAAAACAAACAAACAAAAAGTAGGGTAAGAGGTTTGTTTGTTTACGTGCAAGTGTTGCACAAATGAAGGCTGACTTAAACTAAAGCATCAGTTTTGTAAACAGAATCTTTTTTTTTTTTTTTTTTACTTTTTGTTTAAAAAAGTGTTGCCTGTACGTACATATTCAACGTTTTTTTTAACTGATTAAAAAAGAAAGCTGTTGAGCTTAAATTGCATTGTGAAATAAAAAGAAGTCATCGTTTAATAAGCGATAGTATTCAGCAGGCTTATTGTCATGCCACATACCGTAAAGTTCAAATGACCAGTACAATAAAAAAAAAAAAAAGAAGTAGGCTTTTTTGTTTTTATGTAATTGTTGTTTGGGTGATTTGAAACTAAATGTTTTTTTTTTTTTTTTTTTTTTGTTTAAGTATAAACTGTTTCTCAAAAGTAACCATGTATGTTTCATACAGATGGGGAAAGACGATAAAACATCACTAGCATACCTACTATTGTATTGTACATTTGTACTATTCTACCGAACTCCAGAGTGGACTGTTAGCCCGACACTATTTGAGCCAACAGTGTGCAGTTATTGGAACTAGCGCATCACAATTATTGCGCAGATATTGGATAATTCAGTCGAATTAGGGCTTTCGCCCAATTCAAATTTGACTGCGCTATGTGCTTATTGAAAGTCTACCTAGAATACATTTGCATCTCATGTTTCTAATTACTGATGCATTACCAGATGCTAATAGGACCATATTAAAGGAACAGAAGGAAGGCAATGTGCTGGACAGAGGTGAGTGCAGGTTTCCACACTCGTCTCGTGGGCATGGGAATACGCTATAAACATCACTATGATACGAACATGTTAAATATGTTATGGAAACAAACAAAAAAGGCTTATTGCTTGTATGTTTCATATGTTCCTCAAATTATATGTTCCTTGTATTTTAATATGTCCCTCAGCATGTTGCAGCAATGTGATTATGAACCAGTCGAGCTAAATTGTTCACCTTCAGCCTGTGTTGTTGTTTTTTTCCCACTATAACATTTACTGGATTTATGTTTTCCATACACCTGAGATGCACCACCATTCTTGTTGAGAGCTAGCTGCTTGCCCCGGCTTCACCTTACTGTCAGTTTCATTGCAAACCTGCATAATAGATGATAGGTCGGGACACTGATGCAGCAGTGCAGTACTTTTTCAGATGAAACCTTTTTATCCAGAATCGGCAAGAATGCTGGGGCTGTTAATCCTCTTGGACTGCAGCTACTAACTGATTAAATACAGCCGAGTACAGCGCACTGCTTGACATACATGTGCATAACACAAGCGTTTAAGATCACTAGACCATTAATTCATCCTTTCCACTCTAACCATGTGGAAACAGATTAATGAGATGCTGCTGTATGGTGTGTTCCAAGACGTTCAAATCTTTTTTTTTCTGCCAATGCACAAGAATCCCAAGTTGCAAACTGAAATAAGGGATATATATTATAACAGTGTGACTGCGCCATTATAAGTAAGAGTGGCTGGCAGAGCATTGTTTAAGATCTGTTTTGAGGGGTATGTTTTCTCTACATTTTCAAAACAGATCGGGGTGGCATTTCATGTGCTCCGTGTCCATGTGAAGGACAATTTTTTGTCCAAGTTCCGTGAAAATCTGTGCTGTAGTTTAAGTTACAGAATTGCAAAAAAGTTTGTATTGACAAATTAGTAAGAGATTTTTTTTTTTGCACTAAAATAACTAAAAAATGGCTGCGTGTTTCAACCACATACTGTATATGGCATTGTTGGGTTTGAGATTAATTATGAACATAAGAACACAAGAAAGTTTACAAACAAGAGGAGGCCATTCAGCCCATCTTGCTCGTTTGGTTGTTAGTAGCTTATCGATCCCAGAATCTCATCTATCAGCTTCTTGAAGGATCCCAGGGTGTCGGCTTCGACAACAATACAGGGGAATTAGTTCCAAACCCTCACAATTCTCTGTGTAAAAAAAAATGCCTGGTATTTTCTGTTCTAAATTCCCCTTTTTCTAAACTCCATTTGTGACCCCTCGTCCTTGTTTCTTTTTCAGGTAGAAAAAGTCCCTTGGGATGACATTGTTAATACCTTTTAGAATTTTGAAGGCTTGAATCAGATCGCAACATAGTCTTCTTTGTTCAAGGCTGAATAGATTAAATTCGTTAAGCCTGTCTGCATATGACATGCCTTTTAAATCAGGAATATTTCTGGTTACTCTGCAATCTTTCTAGAGCAGCAATATCCTTTTTGTAGTGAGGTGACCAGAACTGAACACAATATTCTAGATGAGTTCTTACTAATGCATTGTAAAGTGTTAACATTACTTCCTTTGATTTGAATTCAACACTTTTCACTATATATGCAAGCATCTTGCTCGCCTTTATTATAGCTTCCCCACATTGTCTAGATGAAGACATTTCTGAGTCAACATAAACTTCTAGGTATTTTTCATAGCTTCCTTCTTCAATCTCAGTATCTCCCATATGATATTTATAATGCACATTTTTATTTCCTGCGTGCAGTACCTTCTCTATTAAATGTCAT
Source organism: Polyodon spathula (assembly GCF_017654505.1). Lineage (NCBI taxonomy): Eukaryota > Metazoa > Chordata > Actinopteri > Acipenseriformes > Polyodontidae > Polyodon > Polyodon spathula. The sequence goes on from NC_054558.1 coordinate 10,040,290, forward strand.
TCTGACAAGGCTTTCCAGCACACACTGCTTTGCTGCTACAGTAGCTGGGTTCACTCTAGACAACATCTGTACAAAAGAAGCATATCACATCTTTCCCATACTGACTTCTACATTAAGAATTGCAATGACCTCTCTCAGCATTTACAGGCCATTGTCATTTCCATTACTGATGATGTCATTTTAAACAATCTGTTACCAGACTTTATTTTTTGTTTTCATTTTTTGAAACACTTTCTTTGTTATTAATGTTATTTTTCCATGTGACTGTAGATTTACATTTTCAATCACTGTACGTAATAGCAGTTTAGGTCAATGTTATCCTGTCATTGGTCACCTGATAATATCATTGTTCAAAATGTATCATTAAAAAGAGTGTCATTTCAAAGAGTTTGATATATTGGAAACCTCTGATTCATTGTCTGTATGAAATAAAGCCACCTTGATCTTGTATGCTTTTGAAGTCTCTTCAGCACGTAGGGTTACTCTACCGTTCTATAAACTCAGAAACTTGATGTTTTTAAAGCGTTTACATCCTAGAAATTTGAATACAAAATAAACAAACACCTACCTCTTTTTTTGAATACTAATGAAAACACAAAAACAGGAACCCAACTAACAAACAGGACAGCTAAGCTGTTTACCTGTTAAAACAAAATCAAACAAAAACAAAACACACAGTTTTTAAACAAACAACACCAATAGGCTTTATGCAGTACCTTTCTCTATCAATACGCTTGAGCAGACTATCAAGAGGGTCTCTTCACACACAGCAGCCCAGAACAGACTGGCTTCACGCTTTTTAAAGCCTGCACCCGGCACTCGTTTGCAATCATTACCAGGTGCGGGTGATAATTAAACAATTAATCAATAATGAAAACAAATTAGGGCTTTTCAGCCCATGTCCTTCTGGGAGGTGTAGTCCTGTGTTCCCCCCTTGGACTACACTTTCTCACTATTATATATATATATATATATATATATATATATATATATATATATATATATATATATATATATACACACAACAAGTTGCGTTCAAGTTAAAAGTCAAAGCACAGTATCTGCAGGCATGTTTCGCCCTGTCTGGGGCTCATCAGTGCAGCACAGCTCTACGTTGACTTCTGAAAAGCTCAGGAGAGTAAATAAATACAAGTAGCTTTCAAGTTAAGGGGAATGAAAGCAATGAACAGAGAACAATGGATAATCAGAAAAAATGAAAATTTCAGCATTACAGAGCCAATCAAATCATGTGAAAGTCAGCTAAAGGTTTCTACATTCACAGCGTTTTAAAAGTGAAAGTACAGCATCTGCAGATATGTATATAGTGCCATATAGGGCTATTATTTCTAATCATAATCTATAACTATTATATAATAATTATTAACACACACACACACACACACACACACACACATATATATATATATATATATATATATATATATATATATATATATATATATATATATATATATATATATATATATAGCCAGTGACCGGTAATTCTGAGATTTGGTTAAAACCTCATCTTAGGAGCAAAAATAGATTGAACTATTGCCCTAACATCCTTACACCACCAGGCAATAGTCTCCCTCTGACATGTGATTGGTTCACATCACTGTCAGTCCTACCCCTTTTCAAATGAACACCCTCCACCTCCTCTCCAACAACATGATAAAATGGCTGAATGAAAAAATTGCTGAATGGCAATTCTGTTACTTAACAGAAAATGAATTACAAAACATACTACAAAAGAAAGAAAAAAGTATAGCGCAGTATAAACTTTAAAAACCTTTGCTGTTATTTCATGATGTTATTTAGTTATTTATTTAAGCAGTATCAAACATATTTAAACAAAATACTGTAAAGCCATAAATAATTGTGACCAAAATATTTGGCTAATCACACCCATAAAACCTATTTTGCTCTGGAAATGCTGGCGTGACCTGTTGCAATGGTAGTAGTAGATTAAATAATTATATCTACAGCACTAAGATATCCGTGCCAAAAATGTTTATGTTTTTTTTTCAAACACAAAATTGTACAATTTTGTCAAGAATGCCACAGAGGTCACAGAAATCGTGAAAATAGTGAATTTGAAATAAAGTCAGGAAATTTCTGTAAAAACACATTTGTTAGGCACTTCCTTTATTTCATTAAAACATGCAGACTGTCATTGTGACAGAGTGTCCTGGACTAGATGGGTTGACAGTTCATTCCTGGGTCACTCAGAAGTCAGCCACCCAAGACTAGAAGTCACTGCAGAAGGCGATGTGTCAATCATGGATTGAAGGAGATGTGATTGCACTCGCTACCAAAGGGGGCGTGACTGAATGCATATCAGGGGATGTGGCCAAGCAATCTGTTCCTTGTGTTATGGTCATGAATGGGCCGACAAACCAGAGTACTAAGAGTGAGTGTTTGTTTCGTCAAGTCTAGTAATTGTTTTGTTTGTCATTGTTAGAAGGCCAAGCCATCCGGGAGGTGTAGTGAGATGCCAGTGTTAAACCCGGACTACACAGCACCCCCGTGCACCACGGTATTACACCACCTGCATCAAGAGCTCCTGTTCTGGACTTTGTGGACATGCTGTGTTTGTGTGTGTGTTTATTATTTCAGGACTGAAATCCTGTTTAAGAGCGGAGTGATACACATTTATCTGTAAAGCCTGTTCTTTATTATTTAAGTGTTGCAGGCATGCAACCCATGTATTAAAGAGCTGTTTTTCACTGTGAACTGTCTTTGTGTCCATCATGTCTTTTGCTACACTGCTGGTGTGAAATCCTGCATTGTACATATTCAAAAATGTGAATTGTTGCCTTTTTCATGGGCAAAGTGGGTGATTTCCATAAGCAGAGAAATTTGCTACTTCGTAAACACCTGGATTTAGATTAAGAGATTTTTTTACACTATTGCACAGAACCAAAATACCAGACGGGCTATAGCTTTCTCCCTTATGCTGGTAGAGCAGATCTAATTTACACTGGATGCACTGCCTCCCTTGCACCTCAACTATTCTGGTGTGATGAGTTGTATACTTGTCATCTAAAGTCTCTTCATTTATGTCAACATTGTCAGATGCAGCTTGTGAAAAAATACCTGGCTTAATGTTGGACAGAATAAGAGTTTCTTCCTGGTTATGGCTTTCAATCAGGCAATCAGCAATTAAAGTTTCTGCCTTCATCCATGTACTATAGGAAACAATGTGACCAAGACGATAAAGCAGGGAAATAGGTTTTGAGCCAGTCATGCTGTGCAGAGCTCCAGCTAGCCCTGTGTGCTTTGGTGTCTGTGCCCCACATACATTGAAGATGATGTCCTGGCCAACAGAAAGGATGACACGATGTGTAGATTAACTGGTGGCATTAATACAGCCTGAAATTACTGCTTCTTTTCCACTTCAGGAACATATACAGACTGTGAGGTAACATGTCTGCAGCTTGATCGCTTGTTATCTGACTTGAAGGGATATGGGATGGCTTAAGCCCTTCAACTCTTTGCAGATCAGCTTTTATAATCTGAGCTGCATGATAGAGTGTACAACTAGATTACATGTACAGGCTCTCATTCAACTTTTGTTTCAAATTATCAGCTACATCTACGGCATTATTTAGTATGATGGCACTGCTAACAATTAGTGTCTTATTGCTGTTGTAGGCTTGCACAAATAAAATTTGGTCACCATAGTCATTTTCAAGCTGCTGTATTAGCTTATCACTGCAGTAGTTATGAATATTAGGAACCCTATCACCAGCCAGCTCCTTATATTGCCTAAGCAATGCAGCTAATCCAAAAGAACAGTACTTCACAAGATCAAAGTGAATATGTTTTACTAGCTCCTCAAATGCCTGCATATATAGACACATGTCTGTCTTCCTGCTGACAAGCTCTGAAGATGTAGTTGTCACAACAAGACTTATGATACTTTGCATTAGCAGCAATAAGATCAGATATACAAGACCGATTCAAAAGCATGGCATGGTCTTTCAGGTTCTTTGTTGCACTTGTAAGAGAGGTTTCACTGTTTTTACTTTGGACAGCTATGAGATGCTTGTTTCTTTGGCAACTCACCGTTTGACAGATAAAGCACCTCTTCCAGTCAAGATGTGATGTTGAATATCGGGTGGCTCTTACGTCATGAGACTCTGGATCAGGAGCACAAGGGGCAGAAACAATTTCCCACATTTTAGTGGCCTTGTTCTTTACCAGTTGTTCAGATAGTGTTTTATTTGTATATGTTTTATAGCAATTTTCATGCCAAAAGATCACTGTGGATTCATCAGGGTCAGTAGTAATCCAGTCTGAAAGTACATCTTTTTAGATGTTTATAGTAAATGTCTTACACCTTTTGACTTAGCCTGTCTTAAAGGTTCATTGGTGTTGGACTGACATATGGCACACCTGGACCAATCATTGGTGAAACACAGCTGCTTTCTGGTTGGAAGAAGCTTCAAGGGACTACCTTTATCCATAGTTTAGTGTTTCTTTTCCTTTAGTTCTCAAGAACA